>NC_045748.1:21190584-21209628 GCF_008692095.1 Etheostoma spectabile | reverse complement strand
CACACACACACACACACACACACACACACAAACAAACACACAACCAGAGGTCTGTTTCTCACAGAGCTGACTGGGCTTCAGTACCCAGCTGCTCACAGGGATGATATTAACTAAGATAGATTATAGAGAGAATGAGAGAGAGAGAAAGACAGGGACAGAGAGAGAGAGAGAGTAAAGAGAGAGAGAGAGAGGGTATAGAAAGTGAACAGGAGGAGGAAGGGAGACAGAGACAGAGAACAACAGAAAAAAATGGAAGATTTTGTCAAAAATAGAAGATTTTGTCAAAAAAGGGAGAGAGGGAAAGGAAAAGAGCGAGAGAGCAAACAGCAGAACAAAGACAGACATGAAGAACAGAATAAAATAGTTGTCAGGATGGATGGCTGACTGTGGTGCAGCATGTAACCCCCTCCCCCTGTGTATGGATTAAACAAGCGAGATATAACATGTTAATTAGCGAGCTCTAGAGATGTTGGTAGGTGCCTCTTTTCTTAACTTTTTTTTCTTAACTAAACTCTTTATGCTAAGCTAGGCTAACCACATCCTCATTGCTTTGTACTTACATGCAGACATTAGAGTGGTACCGCTGGTATGTCATCACAATTATACTTTTTAGGATGTTTCCTTTAAAACCAATAAAAGGGGCATTTCTTATAAAGAAAAGAGCATGGGTTTTCTGTCTTTTTATTGCCCCCCCCCATTTTTCCTCCTACTCAATGCTCTCTCTGTCCTCATGCAACTGAAAATGCAAACACTCAGGTGTCACTAATTTCCACCATTACATTTCTGAGAGGCAGAAAGAGTGAGAGAGAGAGTGAGAGAGTGAGAGAGAGAGAGATAGAGAGAGAGGCAGGAACAAGTCATTAATTACCAGGAAGTGCTGGCGAGGCAACGGCGCACCTGTACGCCAGCTTTGCTCCAGCTGATACATGCACACACACACTAACACACACACACACACACACACTCCTGGGGGAGCAAGGCCCAGAGGCTGCTACCAGAAACCGTAAAACCAGCAGAGACAACGAATAAAATTGGACCCACGGAGCCAAAACACAGTAACCACGCATCACACATCAGACATCATACACATCCAGGGCTACCGCTCACATACAAATGAATCATTTACTCTAATAAATGGCAAAAAGAGTGGGGAAAAAACTGTGACAAAAGTTCTCAGAGCCAATGGGGAACACGGGAGATTCAATTTACAACATATAAAACAGAGAGAAGCAGGATTTGAAAATGTATTTCATGCAGGGTGAGTAATTGATTAATTGATTTTCTTAGCACTATACATATCCATTGAATGTATTGTGAAACGATGCTGTTTAAATCCAACCCAACTAACAAACACTAACATCTGGCTTTTGTCTTTAGCTAGAACGGCAACAATCGGCATTCACTGACGTCCATCATTGCGCAAGCAGCGCATGAACATCGTTCCAAATTAGTCGGAAGAGAGACCTGATAATTAAAAAATATAGAAAAAAAACGTTGCTGCCGTAACATTTTCATTGGCCTCCATGCTGCTTTGTGTCATACAGAGAGAAAAACAACAGAAATGTGTACTGGCAATGGCAAAAAATCCTATATGTTTTCATTTCGGTGGAAAAAGAGTATTTCTAATCCACTTATGTTATTATTAATAGAACTTTTTTTGGGCACCACCTTCAATTCAGGTTAGTATAAAATAGGTTTGTATCTTTGATAATTTTGTAATAATGATCACATTAATACCAAATAGGCTGCTGATTCAAATTTATTTGGATTAATAAAAGCAGGCCATTGAAGTGTGTACTCCAGCAACCAAGCAGCTGTGTGTCCAAACCGGACCAAACCTACACTGCAGCGGTGGTAGAACAATTTCTGCCGACATCAGGAAATGCTTACATGAGTTAGCATGGTAATCCAGACCAAAATCCAAAAGGTTAAGGGTCTGGCAATGAAATTGACCCAACTCGAGGGACGGCACCAAGCATGCTTTTGAAAATCTCACTGCACACAACAACACTTTGACCAATCTCCCATACGCTTAGCTACCAGCGGAGCTGACTGGTTGATTAGACTCTTGCCGTATCCGGCAAAACAGCAAAAACTTCCCTCTTGCAAAGGAAAGATTCGAGCGCTGTCTTCTGTTCTTCTTTTAGGTAAAAAGCCAAGTCTAACTTGTTCATTGTAGCGGCCAGAGCTGTTTTCAAACAACTGGTGTTCATCCGTAGCCATCTTGCAATGTTCACTAATGACTTCTTATGACATCGTAGCGCTCTCGTCATCTGTTTAGCTCTCCTCTGGCCCCGCCTATATCACATTCACAGATGTGATTGGTGCAGCTCGCCTCTGGCCCCGCCTTTATCAGATACACCGATGTGATTGGTGTAGCTCGCCTCTGGCCCCGCCTATATCAGATACACCAATGTGATTGGTGCAGCTCGCCTCTGGCCCCGCCTATATCAGATACAACGATGTGATTGGTGCAGCTCGCCTCTGGCCCCGCCTATATCAGATACACCAATGTGATTGGTGCAGCTTGCCTCTGGCCCCGCCTAAATCAGATACACCGATGTGATTGGAACAGCTCGCCTCTGGCTCCGCCTATATCAGATACCCCGATGTGATTGGTGCGCCTCGGCTACAAGGGCATAGATAATGAGGATCATTACTGAATGCCAGACATGCTGACGAAATTCAAATTGTGCTCTCGCAAGAAGGATTTCCAGGATACATGTGAGTCTTCATGGTGGAAAAATTGAAATCTAAGTCCTTTGTTGTTAAATTTGGAGTGTGCTCTGTTGTACCTGTACCCACACCCAACAGTGATATCATGAGGTATTGACACACCCTGGAGTACAGTACACCAAGGTAAGACATAAAACCACTGCAGGTCAGCAGAAAACAAGATTTCCAGGCAGCGTTCAGGGGCTCTTTAAATAATAAACCTTAAACACACTCCGGGCCCCTTTCATCTCACTATATTGTGTTTAGTGAGACATTCATTTCCAATCTGTAGTTTATCAAATTACCACAGCCTAATGGCCACAGAGTGAACATGGGGCCCCGCTAAAGGCGCCCTGGATTGCCCACATGGTAATCTGGCCTTGACGAAAAAAGAAGACGGTGATCCTGAAACACAACTTTATCACTAAGCTTCTCCATGATGACTAAACAATGTTTTCATGTGTTTTTTTAATGCCATCTGCTGCATATGATAGGATAAAGGGGCCTTTTAGAGGGACATTAACAGCAGTACGAACGCAGTCTAATCTCTTCTTTATGTCAGCGGTTGACTGCCTCGCGGTGAGAGGATGTGTCCTTATGACACGTTCAGGAACAGCAGAGTTATCGGGTCCATGTGCTACTTCAATCATTTAATAATACAAAATGCCATAACAAAACTGAATTATTAAAGCTACAATAACAGGTTCTGCCCCCTTGAGCAAGGCACTAACATTGCCCGGGGTCTGAGGTTCAATTCTCTCTGAAGTGACAAAGACAATTAGGTTAAATCCTTAACATAGTCAATTTACGGCAAGTTCAAAGAAGCAATTACATCCAAGGACAGAGCTGATTACCTGGCTCTATCAAAGTTAAAGACTGAGACAGCCAATCATGTCGCAGAACCGCCATGAGAACACAAACACACAAAGAAAACGGGCAATAACCATCAGCGCACTGGAGTCTCTGAAACACCAGCTGCGGGATGTGTGTGTGTGTGTGTGTGTGTGTGTGTTTTTGTGTGTGTGTGTGTGTGTGTGTGTGTGTGTGGTTGTGTGTTTAGAATGATTTCAGAGCCAGTAAAAACCTCAGAGACAGCCACACGCGCACGCATGCATGCATGCACACACACGCACGCACGCACGCACGCACGCACGCACACACACACACACACACACACATCTGCAGTGGCATTTGAAGCAGCAAGGGATCGACTTGCCAATGACAACTTCCTCCATCTTCTAACCACTTCACACACACACACATACATACGAACAGACGCACACACAAAGTAACACACACTTCACTCGAATACAAATACACACACACACACACACACAAACACGAAGCGGTTCAAAGCATTTCTCCTTAATTAGCGTTTAACGCTTGGCTTGACAAATAAATAGTGATCATTTAAGAACACTAAGAGAGGAATCAGACAGCACATTACACCTCACAGTATCTGGCAGCTTCCTGCACGCAATTAAAACAGGGGGATGAAGGATGAGGAGGAGAGAAAGTAGTTCAGAGGGAGGAGATAGAGAAAGGTGGGAAAGATGGAAATACAACTGGTATTAAGTGTAAGTGGGGTAGGACGGGGGTTAGAAGGGGAGAAAAAACAAGAGAACAAGAGGAAGGAGAGAGGCAGGGTGGAATAAAAGGACAAGGGAGGGAAGGAAACAAGAAGGAAGGTGAAGCAGATGCAGGAATGGAAGAAGAGAACGAGGTTAACAAAGGAAGGAAAGAACACAGGGAGAGAATGATTAAGGAAAACCACGAGGAAATGAAATGATGGAGGGACATGATGAAGTGAAGGAAGAAAGGACGGAAGTTGAGAGGTAGAACAAAAAACAAGCGGGGATGGAAGGAGGTCAACAGAAAAAGAGAGATGTAGAGAACGAAAGTGGAAAAGGACAAGGAAGAACAGAGCGATGGAGGGAAGGAAGGAGGGAAATGGGAAGAAAGGATATAGGTGGAAGGGGGAGTAGGAAAATGTAAGGAGGACAGAAGTAAAACAGGATGGATGTAAGTATGAAGGGAAGGAAGAAAGGAATGAGGGGAAAAAGGAGGAGGGGGAAGAAGGAAAGAGGGAGGAAAAGTAAAGAGGCAGGGAAAGTAAAGAGGCAGGGAAATGGAGCCAGAAGTTCATAAGGAAGTGCAAAAAGAAGGAAAAGTAGGACCAATAGAGTAAGAGGAAAATGTGGAAGGAGGGAGCACATGAAAGAGAATGGACGCAACGGAAAAGGAGGGAGAGGAAAAGGGAGAAAGGGATGAGGGGAACAAGGTGGGGAAGCAGAGGCAGGGCAGGGAAGGAAGGGAAAGTAAATGAAGGACTGATTGATGGAAAGAAAAAGGGAGAAAGGAAGAAGGGAAGGGGGGGATCATCAGGGAAGAATGGGGAGCAGACAGGAAGTAAATGAATGATAGATGGAGAGACAGATTTATACTCAAAGATGAAAAGAGAATAAGAAATTGGCTTCCGTGCGGTGCCATCTTGAACTGATCGCTCCCATCATGCCTCAGTCCCAGCTGCCTTCACTTTGTAGTCGTGGAACCATTTTAGTCATTGGAACCAGGAACAACCACATACAGGAGTGTAGAAATAAAACATATAGAATGGACATTCTTATTTCTGAGCTGTGCTCTAGTTCTAAACACATGCTCTGGCCCCTAGCCAGCCTAGTGGAAAGGGGGGTGGGGACCAAAATCAGAGCTAAAAGAGAGTGAATATTGGACTTAGATTCATCAGGGACTTGTGGAGGAAAACAACAAATCACACCACAGGCAGCTGGTGGATGAGACTCTTGCCTGTAGGAGCGGAAACTGTCTTGTCCTCAACACTTCCAAGTCACAGGATTTCAGCAAGAAAGTTCCCCCTCTCTAACCCCCATGTGCATTAAAAGTACAATAAGAATATATCAAAACATCACAAAGGCTAAAGTCACAGGTACTGTACATCCATATTAACCTTGGTGTGTAAGAAATAAGGCCACACATCCATCTAAAAAAAAATATTCCAAGGCCTAGGTTGCATTTATCTCTTTTTTTTGTGGGGGGGTTCAAGGCCTGGGGGATCCAGGACGTTGTTGCTTCATCTGTCCCAGATAAGAATCCGAGAGAAGTTCAGCAGAACTAAGCTCTGATGAAGGAAACACACATGAAAAATATCAGCTCGCTTTCCCACATCTCATGGATCAAGACTGTTTTTTTTGTGTGTGTGTATGTGTGTGTGTGTGTGCATGTGTGTCTTAGCACTGTAGTGTAGGAGTGACAACTTAGTTCTGTTCTGTGTCTGTTACCAGCTGTTGTACTTCACTAGCAGTTTCTGTGGGTGTGTGTGTGTGTGTGTGTGTGTGTGTGTGTGTGTGAGACCGCATGCTGTTTGATGTTAGACACATTAGAGAGGGGAGAGGGTTAACTTCACTGACAGACATAGAGAGTATAGCTCCCTGGTTTGCTTCCATGATGCCTGACGAGAAACTGTTAAAAAAAGCATGCAGGGTTTCCTCTCAACACTTAGTTTTCCACATTAAAACACATAGTGTCAATCGTGGAATGAGTCCGTCTCCTAAAAATGACATTCCCATATAACTAAAGTGCATGGTCAACTATGTTCCTAGGGAAACATCTTTTGTTTTGGATTAGGTTATGATACATCAAAAATACGTTTCTAATCAATGTCCCTGTTTAACCCTTGTGTTGCCTTCCCATCAACCATGAAACACTGTTGATATTTCTAATGTTGACATTTTCAGGGCTTATTTCGAAGGCCCATTGTTTGTGATTAAAAAAAACGGGTCAAATTTGACTCGAGGACAACATGATGGTTAAAGTCTGAGTAGGGTGGAGGTCGGGGGGGGGGACGGGTCGAATAAACTCAGGACTTTTTTCCCCAGGAGTTCACTGTTTGTGTCCCGTGTCAAAGCAAAAATCAACGTTGACTTATTTGAAATTACTTTTTAGTAACACTTTACTTTAAGGTATATACACAAGAGTGACATGAGACTGTCATGGACGCATAACACTGTGGTGAACCCTAACCCTAACCCTGACCATAACGTGTCATGACAAAACCGAATGTGTTATGTCATAAACGTTTAATTTAATTTTCGTTTATACTGTGTATTGATCCCCAGTGGGGAAGTTACATTTTAAACTCTGTTTTTTGTTACACAATCACTAAACACAGGCCTGAAATACACACTCATGATCAGAGGTGGGTAGTAACGAGTTACATTTACTCCGTTACATTTACTTGAGTAAGTTTTTGAAAAAATTGTACTTCTAGGAGTAGTTTTAAATCACTATACTTTTACTTGTACTTGAGTAATTAGTGAAGAAGACTGTACTCTTACTCCGCTACATTAGGCTAAAGGAGCTCGTTACTTTTCTTTTTACCTCTTTGGTATTCTACGCGTCATTGTTTTTACCCCACGTACGTCTCATTTTAATGTTTTATTTTGACGAAGAGAGTCTTCCGCTTAAGGCTCTACCACGTGACTGTGTTCCACCAATCAAACGGCGTTGTGCAGTCACGTGACATACTCGTTCTCAGCGGCGGGACCATAGACTGATATATCTATGGGCGGGACGTGTTAGCTTACTTGTAGCAAAACAAAGAATGTCGCCAAGGCAACACAGACGTGGAGGAACCCCCCCGGCCTCATAGTGAAAGCATGGTTACCTTTTAGAAAAGTGGAAACAGCAGCTACGTTATGCGGCGTCTTCAGTGTCGACCAACCAAACGGACATGTGGCTTCAACAACTCAACATCTAACCTGAGGAGACTTAGCGGTAGTTTTAGTTTCTGCGGTGGATGGGTGGATCTTTGTCTTTTAGGTTACAGTATGTTTTGCACATGCAGTATCCATCCAAATTTAATGTGACAAGTCTCTCACTTAGCTATTTTGTAATTAATAATTAATTTTATTTATTTTATTGATTGGATGAATAGTTTGCCTAAATATGATCATTTTGTATTTTTGTCTGTCTTTGATGCTTGTGTTAAGAATAAATCTGACGTTACCAACAGTTATCACTACTTGAGTAGTTTTTTCATCAAGTACTTTTTTACTCTTACTCAATTTTTGGATGACTACTTTACTTTTACTTGAGTCATATTATTCTGAAGTAAAAGTACTTTTACTTGAGTAAAAATTTTTGCTACTCTACCCACCTCTGCACATGATCAGAGATGTCAGAGTGGGGGGGCTGCCAGAGCAAGACCAGCGCCCTGAGCGGTTGGGGAGGGGGGGGGGGTACGGTGCCTTGCTCAAGAGCACCTGGCTGTGGCATCTTTCCAGCTACCAATCAGCACTCTTTGGTACTTTGGTCTTTACGGGGACTTGAACCAGCAACCCTCCGGTTCCCCAACCAACTCCCTATGGACTGAGCTACTGCCCCTCATTTATGTTTAGGACTTGTTAATAATTTATGACACGCTTATGACAGTGTCATGTCACTCTTATGTAGAAACCTTCAAGAAACCATCTTTTCTGAAACCTAACCAATTACTTTTGTTGCATAAAGACATTCTGCACTGCAGAATGCTCGTGTTGCTGGACATTTGCACAAAAGACTGAGCATAACTTTCTGTATGACAATAGGTTGAATCGTGGATGATATTCACCAGAATGCCATGTCCATGTTTTTATGATGCTCATGGTATTATCGCGTATGCATTATTTAAAAGCTCAAATCACAACGCTGACATTTTTTACTTACCAAATAGGCCTGAAAGTCAGAGCTAAATTGTCATCTAGAGTTAAGCTTTTAAACTAAATGACATCAGCTGATTCTTTGAGATGCCAAAACAGTGTGATTAATGCCGTGGATGTTCCTCTACAACCATGACTTAAGGAACCCAGTAGCTCCATCACGTCATAACACTACCGGGTGGTCCTGACACTCTGAACGTTTGTACAATGGATACCACACACAAACTGTCATCTGTCATGGCTGATGTAACAACACACACACACACACACACACACAGACTGCGTGAGCCCAGCGGCGTGTGTTAGCGTGTGTTTTTGATCGATAGTCAAATAAAATAGTGTCGATCTGTGCGGCCGGCAAATGAGACTAAACGATGGCGGAGTCTCCTGAGAGAAACGAGCAGCTGGATCAGTGTGTGTGTGTATGTGTGTGTGTGTGTGTGTGTGTGTGTGTGTGTGTGTTCAGGGCTGGAGAGCAGCTGTGAGTGGAACATCTCGCCACACACAGAGTTACACAGGACAAATTGATGGATGGATTTAAGAAAAGAGGAGAGTTATTTATGATAGATATAAAAGAAGCCTTTAATGCAATTCAGGATAACATAGATAGGTAGATAGATAGATAGATAGATAGATAGATAGATAGATAGATAGATAGATAGATAGATAGATGGATAGATAGATAGATAGAGTTGGCCAATCAGGACAAACTATGGCAAACAGATTCTTTAATCATTCTCTCCTTGTAAACAGTCCCCTTATTTTCTTCTTCCTGGACGTCAGGCCAGCTGTTGGGGGCTTGTACTTCCTGCTGCCATGCCATTGGTCAGAAAACAGCCAATGGGGACAGGCTCAGAGGACAGACACAATGAAGTGACGGTGAACAAACGCACACACCCTCAGTAACTAGATCCCACCGTAAAAAACCCACGCACACGAACCGTCGGCCTTCCTCATTCCCCCCCGACACTCACCCACACACACACACAGACACACACAGGACACACACACACACACACACACACACACACACACACACACACACACAGTAATGCCTGGCCTCCATACAGCCACATTCCACAGATCTGTAGAAATATTGTATCTTGAGACTGAGAGAGAGAGAAAGAGAGACAACAGAGACAGAGACACAGAGTAAGAGAGACAGAAACAGAGACACAGAGTAAGAGACAGAGACACAGAAAGAGACACAGAAAGAGAGAGAGAGAGAGAGAGACAGAGAGACAGAGACACAGAGTAAGAGACAGAAAAATGGAGGAAAAGAGAGAAAAAGAGAGCAAAGCAACAGGGGACGGCAACTTAAAGAGAAAAAGAACAGAGAAAATGGGAAAGAGAGAGGGAGAAGAGATGGAGAAAGAGAACTGAGAGAAATGATCCATCATTTGTTTTACAAATGTGTTGAAGGCGCTCAACAAGGGAAAACGGTAGGCCTCATTCAAGATTTTTTTGTACCAATTGTATTCTCTTTCCTGTCAGGAGCGTTACGAGACAGATTCACGTTTCCAATAAACGAGGATGTGTGCATTATGGACCTAAAATTGCCTGTTTTACTTTTCAAATTCAAGTTAATTTTCAATTTCCATTCCCCAAATAGGCTTCTAAAATGAAGAATTTCACACATAGGGTAAGTCCTGTTTTGGAAATCACAAAAAAACTTACTTATGACAAATATACTGCCAGTAACTGTGTTAAGGGGCCAGAAATAATTGGAAAATAATTAAAACTGCAGCTGCCAATGGCGTGTCCTCGGAGCAGAGCTGCACTGTGATAGAAGTTAAGCGGGAATGATTTGATGTGAGGTTAGTTCGAAGAAAAAAAAAAAGCAAAGTGCTCCATGACTTTTATGAGAGGTGGTCATGGGACAGGAGAGAATGTTACAGTAGTCGCTGTTACACTGTTGATCCCAGGCCACAACAATTTGGTTACACTTTACTTGAAGGTATCTACAGTACATAAGAGTGACATGACACTAGAGTTGCACAATATATCAATATTATATCAAAATAGTGATAGGAGACTAGATATTGTCTTAGATTTTGGATACTGTAATATTGTAATATGTCTTACCCTGGTTTTAAAGGCTGCATTACAGTAAAGTGATGTCATTTTCTGTAACTGTTCTATTATACTATTATAAAACCCCAAAAAGGGGAAAGGTAGGACAAACAAAGAGAGGAAAAAAACAGCAAATGTAAAATGGAGACGAAGAGAGCGACGTGTTCAGTAATAACGAGAGCGCTCGCTCTCTCTGCAGAGAGATGTCGAGCCGTCACAGCGGTGTGGAGGTCAGAGGTCAGAGTGTTTAAGGACCGGCTCGTTGGGGACTGATGAGGACGGAGCAGGACGCTGAGGATGACACACCTGCTACTGTTTCAGCTGTTTACATGCTTGTCATGTAGTTAATGCTGAGAGGAGCTGCAGAGCTTTAATTACTCCCACTCTGATATGATATATACTGTTTATGATTCGCATGTTGGAATGTCAGTATTGTTAAATCACATATATGCTATGTGTGTGTGTTGAGAGAGTAAATGCATGGTTATGGAATAGTGTATATCTAGATACTTTAATAAAAGTGTGTGTGTGTGTGTGGGCCTTCTATAAGGTAAATGCAGCTTCTAAGCTCCTCTGAAACCTTGCAGAGCTTCAAAACGGCGCCTTCAGCGCTTTTTACTGACTGATGTGTGTGTGTGTGTGTGTGTGTGTGTGTTTAAAGGGTTAACGCTCTTCTTTTCATGAAGCATTCCACCAGAACCTCACATCCAGACCGCTGCTGCCTCAGCTGTAGCTGCCGGCCCCCAACTAACCTACTGATCTGTGAGGCGATAACTGGATGACAGGCATGCTTTGGTGTGGCTGAGTGTGTGTGCCTGTGTGTCCATTCCTGCGTGTGTGAGGAGGAGAGAGAGAGAGAGAGAGAGAGAGAGAGAGAGAGAGGAGGGAGGGAGGAGGAGGATCGTCATTATCATAAACGACAGTGAAAAGAAAAAATTGAAAGAGGGAAATGATGAAAAACAGCAGGATAAGAAAATAACGGGAGAAAGAGGGGATGCGAGAGTGTGTGTGTGTGTGTGTGTGTGTGTGTGTGTGTGTGTGTGCACTGGATGTGTATTATACTACCCATGAGGGTGTTTCTGCTGTGGTTACGGGAGTTCAGGTGATCCTCTCAGCAGCAGTGAAGCCACAGCAATCCCCATAAAACCAGAGATGAGCAAACAACATACTGATGATCACCAGTGGTGGAGCAAAAAATGTCAAGTTTGTCCCGAGGGTGGCGCTAAAAGAAAGGCCATTGAGTCATTAATGTCTAAATGGTTCAACCTTCGGGGATCAGAAATGACTTGAGTGCATTACAAAAATATCCGTCCATTGTAGATAGTAGTGCCTGAGCCCTGTCTGGGAAAGCACATCCCTCTCATTCCTTTAAATGAGCAAAGTAACTAAAAATTGAACATGGCTCAACTGTTGCCGTGACACGATGTCATCTAGCATGGTACTGTGTTGGCCAATCACATCCATGCCAGAGAAGTTGCTGGTGGATTACTTTGTAACGTGAACTCTGTATTTCTACCATTGATTCTGCCATTGTGATAGCTTTCCAGATTTGTTTGCTGTGCAGTGTTTTGGCGTCTGATACACTTTCAAATTACTGTCACTCAAATTTGACGTTTCGGATGGTATTTCGTTTTCTCCCTTGAACCTGCAACAACAACCCACCAACACAGCCACCCACCAACACAGCCCCTTACATTATCATAATGCGGAGCGTTTTTTTCGTCTGAATGTCTGCTTAACCTTCCGCTCAGTACTTCTGTGCAGCATAGTGTTATGATATCTGTTTGATGTCTTTTGAGTAGTAAGCTCATAGGGTAAACGCTGACAAGGGACATGAGGGGACATGTATGGGTGAGGCTGATGAGCCACATTAGCAAGTGTGTGGGAGAGCTGATGGTGGAGATTCATTGAGGAGATTGCTTCTGGCTGGTAGCAGTTGAGAGAGCTTAAAGCAGACAAACAAGAAGATTGAGAGAAGACTGCAGAAGACAAAGGCGCTGAAAGACTACTCATGTTTCACAACATCAGAAACTTGAAGGTACGTCATGGTTACAGGGCAAGGAGCCATCTTCAGATGCGAAACCATGCAGAGTCTGGGTGAGTCAGTTTAACACAGCACAAAACCCTCTAGAAGTAGGGAAGACATACACTCATCTAGGCAAGTTTAAGATCATTCTCAAATTAAATGCAACACGTAGGGAAGGCGAGGAAGGGTAGATTAACCTTTAGCAGCTGGGTTTTGTTGTTTAAAGAGGCCAGGTTAGCTCAGGGCGTTGTTACAAATCTCACTTTAACACCCATGTGGTTTTAACTTTTCTGATTGTGTACTGGTTAAACAAATCTCCTCATCCAACTAATGGAAGGTAAGCGATAAAGCATATTTTCCAAAATGATGTCTTTAATTTTGAAGTATTGTTATGTTAACAAAAAACCTGACTTTTTCTGGGATTTATTTTATATTTGGGGTGTTATTTTGTGGCTCTGGTACTTCCACGCCACTACAAACTACACAACTATCACCCTATCAATGCTGTTTTGAGTGAGATCCGGGTTCGGAATGTCCTCTGCCTTCAGTCTCCGAGTGAGCTGTGTACAGCTTTCTACGTCACTAGCCGAGACGAGGTGGCTAACTGTAGCATGCTAGCTCGTTCTCAATGGCAAAACACTGCTACAACACACACTAGTTGACTGTAATCTCCAAAAGAACTACTTCCTGTCCCTGTTCTGCAGGTATTCCACAAGTGGCCCTGGTCTAGAAGAAGTCTCCCAGCTAATCCTGCCTTGGACTGACCAAAGCTGGAGAAAGAGTTATCTAGCTGATGGGATCTTACCGAGCTACTGAGCATGTGCCACTCCCAACAAAGATAGTATAGAAGTGAGATGTCTCACTCTGTAGCTAAAACAGAGACCTAAACACACAGGGTGAAAACAGGATCTGCAGCAATGTGCAGTATAACAAAAATATGGTGTTTTTTGAAAATGAAACCATGTAAACCTCAAAATACAATTATGAACTTGAAAATGAGCAGAATATGGGCGGTTTAAGGTTTGGGAAATATGGAGGTCATGGTTTAAAGAAACTAAAGTACCTCCAAACATGTCTACAATAATGTCAAATAACGTCCACCTCTTGACCAGCAGTCACTATTTGACTATTAATTCCAATGGATTATCTAATGAAGACAGTCGCACCCTCGCAAAAATACCCAACTACTGTATCTACCCGACAGGTGTAAAGATGCTCATGACATGTGATAACAGAGCTTTAAATTGACTGCCAACTCAATTACAGTGTGAAACTCTGGGCAGTGTCACTCACTGCAGAAGATCAGTGAGCAACTCTTAATGAAGCATCAGGACAAGAGAGGTGAGAATCATAACAGCTGAACTCCAGCTGCTGACATATTGGGGTATGATCAAAGACCAAAGACATTCGCATCGCCAGAGCTACATCCCCAGGGCTGTGGAGGAAGATCCGGCCCCTTAACACATGCATTCTGGGATAGGAGAAAAAATGCTCTGTTTTTTACATTTCTTTAAATCTATCACAATTGTCTTGGGCGGCCCTAAGCTCTGGACGTAGTGACGGTGGCTCAGCAAAATGGACCTTTTTTCACAGCAGACATTTTGACTTGTCATAGTAGGAAGACCTCAGCTGAAATTGATTGATGGCTCAATTCCATCAAGTGTCCCAGTGAGCTATTTCAGTGAGTCAGCATACACAACACCAAGGCCTCTCCTAAAAGGAATGCAGCAATCATTGATAGTTTTGAATACTACGACATGTCAACATGTCTGCTGTGAAAAAGGTCTATTGTCTCGGGAAGGAACTCATTGTGGTGGAACATTTGCACCCCACAAAAACAACACATTTAATTTTAAATGAAGTTAACTGTTCACACAATACAGTAACGACAGCTATTTAAATGAGCTGGATACTACATGGTGAAACGCCATTTTCTCTTAGCAAAATGTGTATTTTGTCCATAGCTAATCCTCGCCAATAGGTCCCAAAACATCCCAGATAGAGAGTAAATGCTGTAAACATACTATTTGTGTATCTTTACAATCATTCCCTGAAAGAACCAAGCAGGCCTGCCTATTTTGATATTGGAATTTTCTGTGTGTAAGCTTGCTAGCTCGAAGGATTTGGTTGGTTCCTGTAGATACGGCAACACAAACAGACTGTAAGGTGAGGGACATCCGGCGGGACATCAGGCGCCGCCTAACCATCCTGGAAATTTACTGTCAGATAAATGGATCTGAAGCTGATATTGTTTTGTCAACTGCTGTTACCAAGGTCACGAATAAATCTTAAGTAAAGTTCCCAGATAAAATATAACTGCTCTTTTAGGAAAACGGCACAAAAACTGTAATTCTGCTACTCAATATACAGTGTATGGTGAGAGAAAAGGATTTTTTTTTATTTTCATTAAAATATGTATCATGTTTAACACTATGTACAGCAAATACTGAAAAAAGTAAAAAACAATACTTTATAAATGTACTCATATCCTCAGATAAATGAAAAACAATGTTTTTTTTCTGATGTCAAAGACTGAGTCCTTTCCATCCCTGGTGTGTTTGAGTGTATTCATGCCACCTTCACCCAGCAGACAATGGTTTTTGGAGGGTGTTTGGGTGCTTTAGAGGAGCAGAGCAAGCTGTTGGGGGGTGGACTTGTACTTTGGCAGGAGGCCACGTTTCCCAGCCCCCATCAGCCATCCACAGCCAGGAGAGAATCACCAGTCAGACCCAGTCAGATTCCCAGTTTGCCCTGGGTGCAAGCAGTCAGTTCGTACCAATTAATCAGTTTGTACCAATTACAAATCTGTACTACTGAAGTAAAAAGACTCTCTTGTGCAGAAATACACTGAGATATGCTGTTCTGCTGGATGGAAACACCCTCGGAGCAACAGACACTGGTGTATTGTCCACCCATTCATTTTTAACACAGAAGACCGACTGTCCTCCCCCGAAAAACGCTCACATAGGTCTTTGTCCAAGCAGCAATTACGGCATATTTTTACATTTACAGTGAAGGGGTGGAGTGGGGTGGCCCCTAAATCATCGTTGCAGCTACCGCCGTGGTCCTGCTCAGTGCCCTGCTACGCCCTACCACACCCTATTACTCCCTGCTCTGCACTGAACTGCTACTACTATTATTTCTTGCACTCATAGTTCCATTGACAAGGAAATTTCCCCGCTGTGGGATGAATAAAGTATCATCTAATCTAATCTAATCTAATCTAATTATCTTTATTTCAGTGTGTGGTAGTGGTTTATTTGAAGATGTAAAACATTAAAATAAAAAATATATAGTATATATATATATACACATATATGCCTACTGTACATATAATTAAAATGACAGATAAATAAGGTCATGTACTTCTCAGCACAATCTTTTTCCTTTTTGAATTTCCCATGTTCAAAAGGAGTAGGAAGAAGTTCATAAACCACTTATTAAGTCCTACACCCTTTCTTTACTTATGTCCTTTATAAATACAAAATCTTATGCTTCACTTATTTACACATCATAAAGACACATGCATACATACCTACACACATGTACACTGTTTTTGATTCTTTTCTTCCCTTTCTTCTTCTTTCTTTACCATCTATCTACAGCAGATTAAATAATACCACAGCCATACTGGACTTCGTATATTGTCACTCTAAATGTTGTTATGATTTGATACTATAATTAAAATGGAACTGAAGGCTCTCTCTAGTTATTACTACATTATTATGATGGGAGAAACGCAGGAAGTGGGTGACGAAATATAAAAAGCGCAACATTTCGACATTAGGAGGCCACAATCTTTACTTTTTAAAACTGTCAGCGACGTTCTCTGGTATAGATATGAGGAGGGAAAAGGCTCCTTAGTAGGGTAAAAACGAACGAGCCATATCGTCATGTGTTTGGAGGACTTGTTGAGAGAGAGATGTACGGACACATAAGCACATACACACAAACACGCCTGTGTGCAGCAATGGAAAACAATCAGTATATCATTTCATATGCATCACATGTAACATAAAACAGTAAATGTATTGTACTGAAAAAAAGAAAAGACCCAGCCCTTATGACACTGCTATTGGAACCAGTACTAACAGAAATACCCAAATATCAGGGTCCAGTTTGTAATCTTTTACTTGTTCATTATTAAAATCAGTGTTTTGGAAACAACACACTTGCATGAATGCAAATCTACCACGACCATCAATTCCTAGTATTCCTATTGGCTTGATATTTTACATTTGCATGACTTGGGGTATATTCTCCATATTCATGCGCAATCTTAAATTACGTTAGCAGGTAAGGGACATACAGGACAAACAGTACTACCTGGCCCTGTCAGGTTCAATATTTAAGGAATTTAAGGAACAGGTGTCGTCTTCTTTGTGCAGAAAAAGAATAAAAGGACATTGAAAAGAGCATCTTGGCTTTTTGAAGCGTGGAGTTGACTGCAATATATGATCTCAAAGCTAGATCTGAGAAATTCCTACGCATTGGACCTTTAAGCAAGCAATTAAATTTTTTTTTAAATTTCTCCATGGAAAAAATGACATTATCCCTAACCTTCATGTACACCAAGGGCCACAAATTCTTTCTTTTGAAATAATCTTAAACTACTTCACCCATATACTTGCACCTGACAGAATCCTGGAGGAAACAGTAGTTGACATCTTCTAAACCACACTAATTATGCACCAAACTGAACTAAAACCAGAAAATTGGGAATTTCCGTAACTGAAAATTGTCAGATCCAAACTCCCCAATAAGGCAAAGAGCAAATTGTCTGATTTGGTTATTTCAACGGTCAATGAATGAATGATGAGGTTTAGATTACGGGATGGGACAAAGTCATGATGATAACTAAAACACACAAAATGGCATGTGAATTATATTACTTTCTGGCCAAAGTTTTCTCCTGAGAAATCAGAAATTAAATTTACAGCAACAATTATATAGACACCTGGACTCGGTTGAGACTAAAAGCCCAAAAGCCATATCTGGCAAGACCAGTGGCCGAGACCGAGACAAGTCCGAGTCCAAATACTAGCGAGTACAATAAAAGTCCGAGACCATAGAAAAACGGTCTTGAGTCCGGACTCGAGTCCAAGACCGGACTCAAGTACTACAGCCCTGATTTTTAGTGATTGGAATATATGTGTTGTTTCCCCGGTTTGTGGGTGGGATCATGAAAGGATGAGATCGAGATATATGTAAATTGTAATTCTCAAATCAGCATATCTCTTCCATCAACGTGACAAAACATTAACTGCTGCTAGCAACCACTTTGACTGGAAATTATGTCATTGGAAAAGATTTGTCAGTCAGTGCTGATTGGTCAGGGCACACTAACACAATGTCGGACCGAATAATGAAATGAAAAGGAAATGGGAGTCCAGATTATCCAGCTAAATGTTTTGGAAATTTGCAGATCTGTGGTTGTGAATGGGCACAGCAATGAAATTATGATGTGTATATTCAAAAGTTAAACATCTAAAACCAAAAACCGGAGCCAGAATGTGGAACCAAAATCTATATTAGCTCAAAACTAGAGAGTTGTATGATAAACTAGGGTTATTGGAAATCTTCCGGCTGTTAGCGTGTGAGCTCATCCTCCCCTCTAAGTGTTTTTTTTTTTTCTTCTTTCACTAACGGCCGACAATGAAGCCAGAGGATTTTGGACTTCAGCCCAGCATGTAAATTTATCTGCCATTTCCAAACAATTTCCATCAGGAGCCATTCAGACTGTGTAACGGGATAATTTGACAGCAGCCCAGTAGGAAAGCGGCCAGAGAGGCAGTAATGTTTGATTTATTTCATATTTCCGCCCTCTACAGTTTGCTGTACCCTCACAAAGGCCACAGCTGGATATGAGAGGTGGTTATAAATAAATAAAAGCTCAGCAAGTTGGCGATACACGGGTGGATGGATGGATGAATGGATGGTTAGATAGATAGATAGATAGATAGATAGATAGATAGATAGATAGATAGATAGATAGATAGATGGTTGAATGGATGGATGGTTGGATAGATGGATCTATAGATAGATAAATAGATAGATAGATAGATAGATAGATAGATAGATCTATAGATAGATAGAGGGTTGAATGGATGGATGATTGGATAGATAGATAGACAGATAGATAGATAGATAGATAGATAGATAGATAGATAGATAGATAGATAGATAGATAGATTGATAGATAGATTGATAGATGGTTGAATGAATGGATGGATGGTTGGATGGATGGATGGATGAATAGATAGATAGATAGATAGAAGGTTGAATGGATATAGATAGATAGATAGATAGATAGATAGATAGATAGATAGATAGATAGATGGTTGAATGGATGGATGGATGGCTAAGGGAAGGATCATACCAAAACATAGACTGATGTGAACAAATGAATACAGTAAATTGTTGAACAGTGAATAAATGAGTGATCAGATGGATGGATAGATGGATGGATGGATGGATAGATGGATGGAATGGATGGATGGATGGATGGATGGATAG
>NC_045748.1:21173249-21190574 GCF_008692095.1 Etheostoma spectabile | reverse complement strand
GGATGGATGGATGGATGGATGGATGGATTTGTTAGTGAGTCATCCCAATGATGACTGATGAAAAGAACACATTTCAGTAAATGAATGAATAAAAGTATGAATAAGTGAGTGTTCAGTTAGAGGGATGGATTAATCACTAAAATTAGAAATGAATAAATGAACATAACACCTAATATGGATGAATCTATGACTGAAATGAAGGATCAATGAATGGATGAATAAATCATGTAATGAGAGAATGAATGCATAGAAGACTAAGTGAGTAAGCAATTGACAGATGGGTGAACACACTGAATGAATAAAATAAGCGTATCATTTAAGTATAGAGATCCTTTACCTAAGTAAAAGTACCAGTACCACACTGAAAAAAACCTCTGTTGCAAGTAAATGGCGTGCATTTAAATATTTCTTGAGTAAACATATGTAAGTGTTATCAGGAAAATATACTTAAAGTATTAAAAGTAAAAGGGCTCAATGTAGAAAAATTCCCTTGAAATTGGAAACTTAGTTTCATTTCACCACTGGTAAAAAAAGTAAACAACTAAATGAGTGAGTGAGGGAGGGAGGGATAAAGTAATGGAGGGAGGGAGGGAGTGAAGGAGGGAGAGAGTGAGTAAGTGAGTGAGGGAGGGAGGGAGGGAGGAAATGAGGGAATAAGGGAGTAAGTGAGTGAGTGAGTGAGTGAGTGAGTGAGTGAGTGAGTGAGGGAGGGAAGGAGTGGGTAAGGGATTCAGGGAGTGAGTGAGTGAGTGAGTGAGTGAGGAGGGAGGAAAGGAGTGAGGGAATAAGGGAGTGACGGAGGGAGGGAGGGAGGGAGTGAAGGAGGGAGAAAGTGAGTGAGTGAGGGAGGGAGGGAGGGAGGGAGCGGATGGAGTGAGGGACGGAGTGAGTGAGAGAGTTAGGGAGTGAGTGAGTGAGTGAGTGAGTGAGTGAGTGAGTGAGTGAGTGAGTGAGTGAGTGAGGGAGGGAGTGAGTGAGTGAGTGAGTGTGTGAGTGAGTAAGTGAGTGAGTGAGTGAGTGAGTGAGGGATGCAGGTAGCGAGGGAGTGAGTGAACAGTGAGGAAGTGAACATATGTAATTTTGAACAAATTATTTACAGTTGTTTTCTGAAGCTATGGTACTAAAATATTCATATAATATTTCACTACCTTAAGTACGAATAAACAGATTGTCAAAAAGTACCTCTTTTTACAACTCTAAGTACATCTGACATTGACATTAAAGTCATAAAGGCACGTGTATCTTTGGATAGGAATTTTGTCTCTAATATTAAAATACTTTTTCCTAACACTCTGCTCATTGTGATGCTATCTGATAGTCAATTAAATATTTGCCTAATATACTGCAAGTATGGTTGATTATTTTGCCTGATGTAGTCCGACGTAAAACTTCTGAATCACCAGATTTTGATGTGACCTCGGTGGGATTTGAACCCTCAACCATAGTGTTGGTAACTTACAGTAATGCTCGAACCATCAGGGCCACAAAAGACCACTGCAAAGATTACAGTGTGGACAATACAATAGTGTGGATGAGGCCTGTGATGACATCACTGCAGACCAATGACAGGCTTGGATTTGAAATTCTAGAAGATTTTTCCCAGGGTGCATGAACTATGAAAAAATACATAGGGATGTGGATGAGTACTTTTGGCAAAATCCAGAAAACCGAATGGATGCAGAGTAATGTAACGTGCAAAATATTACAGTAATATTGCAATAAAAGTTTATTTCTTGCATCAATGATTGGGAAAGATGTCTTCATTGATCACTCATCTGATTGTGGGATGGGAACTATCCCAATACATATTATATCAATTAATATTACAATTACATTTTTGCCTACTGTAATGTGAAAACAGTAAAGCAAAGCATCTTCAGCAATACAAAGGGTCATTTTGAAACATGTACTTACATTGTTTGATCTTACACTAAGTGATTGTTACGATAACTTAACTGAAAAAATTGCATGTTGATGTGTTTAGGTGACTTAACAAATTTGCCAGTAACTCAGTGGTTGAGACATGTGAGATTTTTATGATTTATGAATATGATCAGTTGGGAGTCTTGTACTTTGAGTTTTAAAACACTGCAACATATCATATTATTATAATAGTCTCATAGTGAGTAAAAAACTGTAACATACCGCCTTATTAATAGTGACGGCATTATTTAAAAAAACTCTGCAGTATTTGAGGGAACAGATGTTAGAAAACATATAAAAAAATCCACAAATTAACAAATGAATACATGAGAAAAATGTAAGAAATAAAGTATGTGTGAATGCAAAAAACAAATGAATGAATGGAAGGCTGGTAGTGGATTCAAGAAGTTACTGAACAAATTTAAATATGACAAGACATGTTTTCTCTCTGTGTGTGTGTGTGTGTGTGTGTGTGTGTGTGTGTTTGTTCCCAAGGTTGTCGGGGCAAAGTCCTGTCCTCGTAACAGAAAGGAAATGATGAAAACCAAAACGCAGGAAGGTCTGTTTACGTCTGAAAACTACTAAGAGTCCTTGAAATGCCACACTGGGATTTTTGCTTTCCTTTACTTTCCTCAACAGTAATGGTCGCCCAGTTGCCCGGGGCAACAGTCAATCACTTTAGTTTGGTTTGGTTGCCCTCTGTAAGCAAACACTGTCAACCTCTGTATCCCAAGACGCTGGTGTACGTCTCCAAAATACACAGCATTGTGTTCAAACAAGGAGACAAAAAAAATGTATTGTATTTAAAGATAAAATCTAGTGGATCCAGTTAATAATGATATTCCCATTTTGTCAACGAACTTAGTTTCTAGCATTAACCCTCATGTTGTCCTTGGGTCAAATTGACCCGTTTTTTCTATTTCAATATTCTTTTTAATTCCCCAAAATAACATGATTGATTCCAGACAACGCTCTTTGTCAAGTACAAATCTCTACTTTCATTCATTTTGGGGTGTCTTATTCAAATTTATAGCATTTGGAGAAAACAAAAAGAAAAGTTTTGAAATAGCATTGAGTAAAAGTTGACATATTCCAGTCAGTGTTTATCCATCAACATTCATTGCTCTCATTTTAGTCAAAATAATTCCTAATTTCTGTTTTTCTAACTCAAACAGTAGGTATAATTTCCTATAAATGAGGTTTATTGAGCATAAATTCCCAAGATAACTGTAAAACTTAATAAATTAGTGTTACGTAGTGTTGAAAACATTAAAAAAAAGTGACATACATTGAAAAAAAGCATTGAGCATTTTTTAAATATAAATTATTTTCAATTAAAAAACACTTCATAAAAGAGCCTTTCTTTTGTTGTCATTTTTTCGGTTTAGGAATCGGAATCGTTTTAAAAGTAACAGTTCGGAATCCTAAAAATGGAAACGCTACCCAACCCTAGTTTGGAGGAATCATCCCGGACCACGCTCCTTACTGTCAAATGGTCATTGTTTCACGGAAATTCCATGAAATATCATTCCTCTTTAGCTTCTTCATGTTTACAACCGTCATTAAATCGGTTAATATTTTGACACCAAAAAAAAAAAGAGATTGCGAGATTTCCCAAATGTTGTGTTGGTTGTCTTCCACTTTGACCCACTACACGATCAAACGCGGCAATCGCCGCACCTGACGCTCGTTTTCATTCCCAACGCTCCGGCTTGGCCCATTATCATGAAGCTCAGCTCTCCATTAGGCCAGTGGAAAATCACACCATTTCATAATTGCTTCAACAATCTGGCATCATGAACAGATCCCAAGATGACAAGTATTCTGATTGAGCACAGGAAGAATGCTTGCCGGATGCGAGTGTGTTGAGATTCTTTCACGTCTGAAAATATGAATGGTTGATGTGTATTCTGTAATTCTGTGATTTTAACGAGCATTGTTGAATTATGTATTCAAAATTCAACATTTCATGCAGATGGGATATATTGCAATGCGGTTAATTAATTTAAAAAAATCCATGTAATGTCCGATTCACTCAAGATTTGGCACGGATGCTCAAGTCGCTATTGTGTCAACTTCCTCTTTCAACAGCCCCAGACAGGAAGTTGGTCCTCTATAACTTGCAAATGTTTTGCACTATCAAAATTCTTTGAATAGCTTTTTATCACGAGGGTCCACCGAGTCTATATCCAAGTTTTCGTGCAGTAGGTATTATTATTATTATTATTATTATTATTATTTCGGATTGTCGCTGTCATTTTTGAGGGCTTTAGCATGTGGGAAAATTCACAAAAACTTGCTCAGAGGGAGCGGTGTGGGATTTGGATGACAGGAAACATTTTTACTATGGTTCTGTTATCCGTGGGTGTAATGTAAGTAATGGATAGGGATGTAACAACACATTAGATTCAAGATTATAAGTTGACAATTACATTATTGTAACAGAATGAGGTGCAGACAAGCGACAAAAACTTCATCTAGATGGGTCCTCTTTTCAAATGTGCAACTGAAATCAAGTATCTGATCAGATACTTGATTTCAGTTGCACATTTCAGTAGTGACATCTGACTTCAAACACGTGAAATCAAAAGTAGATTTTATAAAGTGTACTGCCATTCATTTTTTGATCTCAATCGATTGTAATCTTTACACATTATATCCATTTTTAACCCATTCACAATGCATCATTACATCCCTGGTAATGGATTAAGGCACATAATGGGCAATGCGCAACTCAACAGAATGATAGTGATAAGGTCGGAATTTACAATTTGGCTGAATGTTTTCTTGATATGGATTTAAATGCTGGACTTAATTTATCCACACATACAAAAAAAACTAATTGCTTTGTGTTGCATGAGCCTTGCCTTTTAAAAAACTGAGCACTGCTGTGACTGGGCATTCACTCTCATTCTAGTCCTCAATGTCTCAAACGTTGCTATATTGACACGTATCATTGTGTTTGAAAAGTTCTGCTGCAGTTATGAAAGGTGTGTTGTATTAAACGGGTAAATAATATGATCTTTTCCTCTTTTCTGAAACCCCAAAATGCAACAGCCTTCATATGTTCCTAAGGATTTCCAACATCCTTTACCACAACTTTGATATTCATAAGCACGGATGTGCACTTCTTTGATAAGCTTTAATCCATCGATGTACAAGACTAAAAGAGAAATAAATCCATAGCATCCGAGTAACTTGCCCAACAGCCTGCACTCGTACATGATTTTTTTTTAATTTCAAAAACCAGAAGGAGGTCATCAAATTACTGCGAGCACATCAAGTCTCCCTCGGTTTAATATTCCACGGGCAGAATCAAACACAAGCATCTGTATGTTCTCTTAATTATCAATGTGCATCTCCTCATGGACGCATATGGTCCATGAGAACCAAGCGGGGCGATTATAGTGCAAATTCAAAACCCAACTATTACCAAAGTCTTCCGAACACCTGGCGCCACAACCAACATAATATATCTTTTTTAAAGGAGACTGGTCTTGTTGAAGTTAAGTCAAAATGAATAATTATTCATTTTATAAAGTTGGGAACATGTACAGTATGTAGTTTCAAATTTCTCTGACAAGTCAAAAATATGAAAGCATGTAACAGCTGTTGTTTTTGGTAGTGGTGAGACTGATTGACACATAAGAAGATAGATAATAAAACAACCATATCACCTGTTGTGCAGCTCACTGCATGATTTAAAAACACCAGAGAAGTTGCAGGCCACTAAAGACTTTAAAGGGGACATAATATATTCATTTTCAGGTTCATAATTGTACTTTGGTTTTACATGCTTTAATGTTTAATGTATTTTTCTCATACTGTCTGTCTGAATGTACCTGTAATTACCCTCTGACGGAAACGCTCCATTTTAGAGCCTGTCTTTTTAAAAGTCTAGTGTGTAACGTTTTTATTGGTTCATTATCAAAATCGGTGTCGCCCGTTCAGAAACGGGTTGTTTTTCATGAGTATTTACCCCCGCCATCTATTCCAAGTATTCCGATTGGCTTGAAAATTGACATTTACATTCGCATGAACTGGGGTAGACGCTCCATATGCATGCGCCATCTTGAAATCCGCTAAGTTTGAAGAAGGAAAGCAAATTTCAGAAACAGGAGTCTTCTTCTCCGCCCAGAAAAGGAAAAAGAATGTTGAAAAGAGCAAAAGGACGGCTTTGAAGCATGAAGGCCACCGTAGCTGTAACTTGAACCTATCTATATATTATATAAATATATATATAAATTATATATATATAATATATAGTTCAAGTTACAGCTACGGTATCTATATATATATTATATATGATATATATATATATATATATATATATATATATATATATATATATATTGTATATTCATACTATATATATATAAAGAGAGAGAGAGAGATATAGAGAGATATAGAGTGATAAAGATATATATATAGATATATAGATATATATCTATATATAGATATATTACAATATGGGACTTTTAAAGCTGCGTAAATCAACTGTTATATTAACAAAAGATAAAATAACAAATTAAATGGATGAAATTTGAAAATTGTTTTGGTTTTTCAGCTTGCAGGGTAAATCCAGACAACTAGCTAAACTATCTGTCCAATCAGAGTGTTCTGTTGCACGACTAAAACAACTTTTAAACGTACATCCGTTCCACCAAAACAACTGAAACTGATCCTGAGACTGTTTAGCAGCGACAACGTGGCTGCGTCCAGAGCTTAGCCACGCCCCATTACATTATGACTGGTTTGAAGAAATGCCAATAAACCAGAGAATGGTTGTGTCCCATCCCGGAATGCTGTGTGGACTAGCTAGACCCTCCTCTGCAGTGCTTTAAAGGAAGGTCTGGCAAAGCGAGACTAAATCAGAACTCACCCTTTAAAAGAAACACAATAACACAAGTAAACGGATCAAGGCAGCGGTAGACCATCTGCAAGTTAAAATTACAGTTTTTTTCAAAGGAGTCAGGTAACATTGAAGAGAGCATAGATGGAGATAATGCCGCCTCTTTTAGATGGCATAAAATACTTTATTCATAAACAGCTGTACATTGCTCAGCTTTCGTGTTGGTTCTCCTGTCTGCTTCTCCAAATTTGGAGTGTGCTGACCACCATCTACTGTAGGTAACCCACTAACTATGGATAAGTTCCTCTTAACAGCCCACTTCAAAAGATCCAAACTATCATCTCTTGGTGTGATCTGCCATAATTTCCAATAACCAGTGGGTCTGGTCACTGAGGAAGGGGTCAAGCTAAGAAGCTACTTCAGACAATGTATAGTAGACAATCAGCTCTATGCTAATTACCTCTCTATACATGCAAAACAAAGGCAGCAGGGACCTTTGTGCACTTAGGTCTGTCCTTGACATAGTCTAACTGCCACCGAGTCAAAAACAGACGCTTGGTAAGTGGCCTTTGGCATTAGGTAGTGATGAAAAAAGTCTCCAGTAGCTAATGTCTCTAAAGTCCTTCCAGCGCTACCGTTGTCGCTCTTCATTCTACGTCATCTTACAGTCAAACTGCTGCTATGCCCACACATACACTGGCGCTGAAGGCCACTGACTAAGCGTCAGTAATTAGTGAGTTGGGAGTAAGAAGAGCTTGTCCTTGATGCTTCATGTTGGTTCAAGAAAATCAAACGCAACCCAGTTGTTTTTTACGTCCACATTCTCGCCTCGCTCGTGTGCTACTGGCAACTTGGACCTGTTTCCAGTCCGACACAACAGTGTGAGGGCTTTGAACCCTGAGTCAGTGTTTCAGTCAAGACCACCTCAACTGACACCAAGTTATCACCAAGACCTGAGTGCATCGAGACCGAGACAAGACCAAGATTTTGAGGGGTTGAGACCGAGTCAAGACCAAGACCAGACCATTGCCAGACAGCCAGAATTTCATCTTCCGTATCAGGGATTTACTTCTTTGGGAGTGCGTGTTAACCCTTGTGTTGTCTTCACATTAATAACCATGAACTTGTCCTTCAAGGTCAAAACTGAAAATGAACTTTTTTTTTTGTGCTTTTCCGATGATTTTGTCGCTTTTTCTGTCCAAAAGAAAAGAATTCAAATGCTATAAGAATTAATAAAACACCCCAAAAATTCAAGGAACGTAATCATTAAAATTTACCCGAAGTCTGTTTTTTTGGGGGGGCATTTTGATAGAAAGAAATCCATATTTCTGATATAAAACACAATTTGACCTGAGGAAAACACAAGGGGTAAAGGGGGCGGGGAGAGGGGGTTAACAAATTAGAAAAGTTATTGGTTATATTAGAAGCAGGAAGTTGTACATCCAATCCAATGTTAACACATATATCAGATGATAAACGGGTCATTTTAGTGACAACCCTGCAGTTGTGGTCTTGACCGGTATCGAAACAAAATCAGAGTCCTCTTCATCCGAGACCGAGTGAAAATGAGGTCTTGAGAACTCTGAAGATCAAGACCAATCTCGAATACTACAACACTGCGCCTCATCGCTGACACTGAAGATCTCTACCACAGACCTCAGATCAAATCCAAGCAGGGTTTGCTGTCCACTATATGCATGTAGACATTTGGAGTGGTACTGACCTGGTGGCAGTGTGGGTTGGACCCTCTGCTGTACGAGTACGAACTCCTCTCTGTTTTACCTGCAGGGGGACGACAAGAAAGGAGAGGGAGCAGTTAGCAGAGGGAATCCCCTCAACAAGGACAGACCCACATCTTTACTAAAAAACAGGTCCACTACTTCATCTCCAAGCCAAGGGAATTCCAAACCAAGTTAGGGTTAGCAGACCAAAAATATATTATATATAGACAGGTTTAATTCACTCATCATGGAGATGGGGCGACAAACTACACAAAATGATGCAAAACACATCAATCATCATTCAGTCATTCCATCATTTTCATAACTTAAATGGACCTACTGTATATAAATAATGTGGCTTCATAACAATCAGCAGCATCGGTAGTCGTTCATACATTAGAATTCATCTAATTCTTTCCGACATATAACATAACATTTAATCTATACAGTGGGGCAATGAACCAGACAAAATAACCTATGAGTGCTTATTCATTTGTCAATCCATCCATTCATTCTTTCATTCATTCATTCATTCATTCATTCATTTTTCATGTATCCACATTGACTATTAAACTTGAGTTTCATCTACTGTTGATGTGAAATGGGACTACTGTATATGACATTTTTTTGACTTCATTCATTCATTATTCACATAACTTTACTAACTACTTTCTTTAAACCTCTATTGATGTTGGTTGAATTTCAGTTATTCACTCACTCACTCCTTTCTTTGAAAATTGCAATAAAATCTGGTGATTTAATTCCTTTCCGATCTAAGAAATATATATTTTTTTTCTGATAAGTAGGTAAAATACACAGTTAAAATTGGTGGTGGATTATTGAATATTCAGTTGATTAATTTAGCCAACATGGCAACACATGTCTCAAAACGGGCTCAGTGCAGACACACACTCAGAACAACCCTCACTTAGATAACACATACTGAGACACACACACTGTCCCTCAGAACAACCCTCACTGAGATAACACACACACTGTCAGAACACACTGAGAAACACTGACGTTTTATCTTTACAGTTTGAACAATTGAAGAGGCTTCACACAACTCAATAGTTTCTTTAAAGAAAATATGTTCATTTTACAATATACCAATGTGTATGGAAGGTAAACAAAAAGGAATGAAAATCATCAGTTTGCTTCAATATAGTACTTTGTCTCTGGTAATTTATGGAATTACTGGAGAAAAAGCTAAAGGTGCATAACAGTAACACAGAAGAATGTGTCTGCATCATCTCTAAATAGTAAAAAGTAAGGATGGGTCACATGACAGTCAAGTTTAGCGTTTTTTTACAGTTTATTAAATGTTACTGGGAGCCATTTACCGATCACGGTGAGATGTTTAAGCGGCTGTTTTGCTGTTGAGTTTTGACAACGAAAGGGGACTTTTAACCGTTCGCAGAGCAGCGTGACAAAAATGCGATCGTCATGGCACCAAAACAATTAAAATAATTAAAAAAAAATGGTTTAGCACACCCTCGATTTAAGTAGTACCCCCAGGATAAGACATACACATTTCCTGGAGCCATTCACCACAGCACTCCTATACAGCAGCAGTAATGTCGTACCCACATACATACACACATACATATACATATATACATATATACATACATATATGTGAAATACATAGGAATTACAGTGCATTACTTGTCCTAGCTATATGTATGAATGGATCATGGTAACAGCCTGAACATGGACACTGTCACTCCCAATAAATTAATCAATAGTATGAATGTCGATGGATTTATTTATATTGGAAGTGGATTTCAATCTTTCTTTCATTCATTTATGGTGTCATTTTTTTACACTTGGTAAACACAGTAAAAGAAAACAGACAAAGCCAATTTTCATAATCAGTCTTCAGCGCGCGTGTGTGTGTGTGTGCGCGCGCGTGTTCACTGCTCTCAGAGCACAACAAAACAGACATCTGCTCGGCCCGCAATGCATAGAAAAGTATTTATTCTACACGATCCAGCTTTGAAAACACAGACAGCCATTTCACCCTCCGTGTTCTTTCAGGTGTAGATTGAGTTTCTCTTGCGTGTACGGACAAAACCAACTACAATTTTAGACAAGGCATACGGTTTTCGGGTGGCATTCAGTCACATCTAGAAACCAGGAAAAATCGGTCTCAGATCACATCCATTGATCTGTTTGTAATGGGTTTTTTTGACGGAACATCCCTGTCATGTGGGTACTAGTATATCACCTCAACCCTTCTGAAGCTTTGCCATGCATGCTACTGTACTGCTCTTTCTCCCTTGTTGTTGTCACTAGTGTACTTGCTAAACAACATTTTGCATCATCACTAACGCTGTCTACACAAATGGGATGCGTTGCATTGGGGAATTGTGAGCAGAAAGCCGTGCGCACGTACTCATTTCTGTTTCTTTGCGGGGAATTCATGTCGTCGCCCTTGTATCTCCGTATTTCACCATTTCAATTTTGTCCATGAATCAACGCGATTATTGTTCACACTTACGTCTTACGGTTCGACAAACATTTAAACAGTGACAAGGCAATTTCATCTAAGAAAAATGGCTGAATTTATTTCCTTTCTCTTTATTGTGAACTTACAATGTGGACGGGGTTTCCCGCATGACAGCGATGTAGCCTACATACATTTCCATTTAACAATTTGGACACTAAATATAAAAAAAAAATAGCCATTAATTCAGTGCAGTATGTAATAATCAAACTGTTTATGGATAAAATGAAAAAAACACACGTGCATGTTTCAGGGCAAATGAAATCCCTGAGAAAATATGGTGCATTATATCTTGATATAATAATCAGATAAAAATCCAATATTCCAGGCCCCGGGGTAGCTTGCCTGGTAGAGCTGGCGCCCATATGTAGAGGTTTAGTCCTCGTCGCAGCGGCCGTAGGTTCGACCCCCCCCGACCCTTTGCTGCATGTCTATCCTCCTCTCTCCCCTTTCAGCTGCCCTATATGAATAAAGGCCTAAAATTCCCCTAAAAAAATCAAATATTCCTAATTCAAACAGTCCTTTCCATATGCAACATGTGCTAAAATGATCTAATACACCCAGATATATTATTTCGAGGATCTTTATCTAATTTTGCTGCTCCCAGTTTTTCTAAAATGAGCATAAAATGACCCAAATGGAAATTTGTTATTGTCTCACGGTGTGTACCCAACCCTGGTGTTACCCCAGCAACCAACTTGCTCGCTTCAGAATCTGCGTGGCTACATTACAGCCATTTAGCAATGAAAATATAAGTATTCTTCTTGGAGTTTCAGCAGTAGTTTCCCTACGCGTCCTGCAACGGCAAAGGTTGTGCAATATTACTTAGTACTTATTACTAAAGCATTTGTGGTGAATTTCACATTATTTCACCGCCATATGGAAATTATCAGGAGCTGGTGCACAGACTCTCCAAAACTGTGCATACCATGGATACTTTAAAGCAGAAAATAAGCCAAGCCACCACTCATCAATGCCCTAAAAACCATTGCATTATTGTGTTATTCTAATTTCCTCTATTCGTTCTTGGTGTTGATTTTGTGGTAGAAAACTAAAGATGTGTGAAGTGGTTTCTCTTTGATTTTACCTACACATGCAAACTATTTTCTTTCAGTGCGTCCTCTTTTTGGAGTTCTCCCCTTGATACTGTCCAGGTGTCTTAAGCCTTAACCCACATCTGATACACATTTATTGGTGAAAAAAAAGAGCGCACACATCCTCACCTACCCAACTGTCTTTATAGAACATCTTTGGTCCAACATCTTTAAACATGAAAGAAATCAGAAAACCAAAGCTCTTAAAATGCAGTCCAAGGATTGATCAGTACATGACAGGAAGGTAACGTCTCTTTGCCAGGTAACCGACCCATTATTTAAATACACAAACCGAGCGCGTCTGGCTGGGAAAAAAGGGTGTCTGATGAATTTGGAAAAAAAACGCAGCGACCGGCGTGGCGCGAAGACAACAAAGCTAATTTCCTCTCCAGCTTCTGAACAGGCTTTCCTCTCCTCCGAGCTGCGGGACCACTTCGAGACTATTTTTACCACACAGAGCTTCTTTTTTGGATAAAAACCTTCTATCTTCAACAGTGTAAATATCAAACCACGGATAGTGTGTAATTACATTCTGCGCTCGGTGCAGCCGTACAAGATGAAATGGAGGGGTTTTGTGGCAAGAGTGTGTGCAGGAAAATGAAGCGTGTACGTGGTGAAGGGTTTGAATCAGGCGTGTATAGACCAGCGTTGAATACACGCCAACACGGTAGTCGATGCAGAAGAGGTTGATAATTACAGGAGTACAGAATGGGAATGTGGTCGACTATGTGTGTGTGTGTGTGGGTGTGTGTGTGTGTGTGTGTGTGTTTAGTGTGTGACCGATACAGCGGCCTCGGCTTCAGCTAAGACTGATGCCAGCTGGACGGGTTTGGCACATATACAAAGATTCCCCCCCCCGCACACACATACACACACACACACACACACACGCACACACACACACACACACACACACACACACACACACACACAAACACACACACACACACACACAAACACATGCAAATGTGCTTTTACATGGTACTGAAATATAGCCATGCATACAATATAAAAAACACAACAATACAAATCCAGGACCGCGCGCACACAAACACACACACCACACACACACAGAGGCAGACCCACAGACACCCACACACAAACACCACCCCACAACCACCACACCAATCCACACACACAAACACATGCATGCACACACACAGACACACACACCACACACACACACACACACACACTGAATATAGCATCATAAAATGTAGAAACAAAATCATCTTTACATCTTTAGAAGTACAAATCCGGACCGCGCCCACACCACACACAACCACCCCCCCCCCCCCACACACACACTCACACACACTCCACACACACACACCACACACCACACACACACACACACACACGCACACACACACACACACACACACCACACACAACACCAAAACACACACACACACACACACAACACATGCAAATGTGCTTTTACATGGTACTGAAATATAGCCATGCATACAATAATAAAACACAACAAATACAAACCAGGACCGCGCGCAACACAACACACACACACACACCAGAGGCAGACCCACAGAACCCACACACAAACACCACCCACAACACACACACACCACTTCACACACACAAACATGCATGCACACACACAGACACACACCACAACACACACACACACACACACATGAATAAGCTATACATACAATGTAGAAACACAACTCATCTTACATCTTTAGAAGTACAAATCCAGGACCGCGCACACACCACACCAAACAACCCCCCCCCACACACACACACTTCCACACACACTTAACCACCAACACACACACCACACACACACACACACACCACACCACACACACAAACACACACACACACACACACACACGATCTATGTAGATTTAACATTGCAAAATACCATAACCTGCAACAAATCCAAACATGTCAACCATTGTATAATTAAGATAAAATTTAAATTTTCACTTGGGCCATAAATATGAATGATTCTTTAGTACCCAAGTCTAAAACTCTTATAAAAGCAACTCTAATGAAAAAAAAAAAAAATGGAAGATATTATCAAAAGGTTTGTTTCTGAAGAAAAATGCAGCAAGTCCTATGCAACAGAAGCTTTTAAAGGGAAGAGATTTTTAAGGGATTTAGCTATGACATGAATATAAATAAAACATTTGGTTTAAATTTTTAAGGCTTTAGGCTGATCAATTCATTTATTCTCTCTTTGCTTTTCAATAAAGTGTTTATCAATTATAATCATTTTCAAATATTAAAATGGTATTTGAGAATAAACTACAGAAAATCAAGTGGTATGACCTAGCATTAATTCAGATTGTTGTCACTATTTTTTTAGGCCTTTTATTGGAAAACAGGGCAACATGAATTGACATAATTATCTTTTAAAAAACCTTAACGCTCCCTTAATTCCTTCCAATAATAAAGTACATATGAAGAATGTAAAATAGATGCAGCTGCCGACAGGAAGAAAAGATAATGTATAATACATAACAGAATAATAACAATAATAAAAACGAGGCTGATGTTGTTGGCCCGGACGGATGGGAAATTGAATATGTGAGAGAGAGGAGGTCCTTTTATCACCCACCACACACACCACACACAACACAACCACAACACACACACACACACACACCCACCACACCACCACACACACACACACACAAAATATGCATCACTCTATATATAGCCGATAATACACCACACACACACACACACACACACACACACATAAATATACATACTGTATAAAAGCCTGATATATATCACACACACACACACACACACACACACACACACACACACTAAAATACAAAATATACATACACCACTAACACACACTCACACAAAATATACATACTGTATATATAGCCCCATACACACACACACAATATATATATATAGCCCCATATATACACACACACACACATACACACACACACACACACAGCACTAACACACACTCACACAAAATATACATGCAGCCCCATATACACACACAGACACACACCACTAACACACACTCACACAAAATATTCATACTGTATATATAGCCCCATATATACAGACAAACACACAAACACAGACACACGGACACGGACACGGACACACCACTAACACACACTCACACAAAATATACATCCTGTATATGTAGCCCTATATACACACACAGACAAACAGGCGCACACACACCCACGCGTGTCCTATTTTTTTGGGTTCTCGTCAGCAGCCACAGCAGCACCAGGTGCTGCTGCTGAAATAAAAGACTCTTCAAGAACACACCGCAAAAAATCCCGCAAAAAAAAATTAAGCAATGCTGATGTTTTTCCTTTTGTTGATACATTACTGTTTAATGTTTAACTGAATAATTGTACACAAGTCCTCAAATCGATCCTGCTGTCAGTTAACCCGAGTCCCAGACGATGTGTGCTCACACTGTCATGTTCATGTGGAATAAAAAAAACAAACAATTTGGAACGAGACAGAGTTTATCGTTTTATGGTTTATGTTTGGTCTTTGTGTGCAGATGCAAAGAAGGTATGGATGTGTGTGTATTTGTTGTATACATCTTGTTGCCAATGCAACCATGAAAACAAAATAGATTAGAATTATTTTGATTTTGATTGTTCTGGTTAAATGTAGCTATCAGTTTAAATGACAATGACCTGTATACAAAAGCTACAAATACCACACAAATATATTCTGAATTGAAGATGTTAACAATTGTACAACCACGGTTTTTCACTTTTGTCCACACACGGCAACCTTTTCACCTCCAACATCTCTGCCGGCCGAGTTCATGTACTACACACACAAACAAAAATCCCCGGTATTTTCATTTGGACGTTAAAGGGAGAACAGCGTACAACAAAGAAAAAAGAAGCAAGGCAGGGAGAGAGCAGCGCAGGATAGGAAGGGTCAGCCACAAGATCATGCACCTTGTCACAGTAAATTGTGAATACACACACACACACACAAGCACACACACAAACAGGGAAGCAGCTTTACGGTTCGATAAAAAAGAGATTACTTTAATTTTAAAAAAGATGTCATGTACAGTATGTCTGAATTAAACAAATTACAACCTAGTGGATTTTTTCCTCAGTTTACATCACATTTCGTCTCCTTTCTTCCCTTCTAAAGACATCATTTTGTTTAAAAAAAATTTTGTTGGTTTATTTAGATGAGATAACCCCGCCAAATTGTGTTTTCTCTTTGCCCATTCATCATGAAGCATAAAGCACTAAAAACATCAAGGGAAGTGAGCAAAATCCCAGGGATTGCATTGGAAAACCTCACCAGGTTTTCCAATGCAATCCCTGGCAGAGTCTGTCCAGAAAAATCCAAATAACTATATAATTACAAAATGCATTTAGCAAGTCCAGCTGTTCTCTGACGCTATCGCACGTTGGATCAAATGCTGACAGAACCTCCTCTCTTCTCGCCTCGACTCTGAGCCTTTTTGATGCCCTCAGTTTGTACTGAACCTAATTTCCATAGAAGGTTACAAAATGTGAAAACACTTCAAGGACCCTATCAACCTCAGAAGGCTCTTTGACAAAGCCCCTTTTATAAAAATTGGTTCATTTGATTTTCTAGGACCTTATTTCAAGGTTTTAAAGCATCACAGAGAGTACCTTAACCCTCTGAGGTCTAAGGGCATTTTCACATATCTTCTTAAATGTACCTTATTAAGGTAATTGCATAAAATCAATGTGTTTCATAACAACGTTCAGAACAATATCCTCACATCATTTCTACAGCATGGATCTTCAACAGGGGGTCCTCAGAGTCAATGCAGGGGGGCTTCCAAATTACTGTTACGTTTTTTTAAAAATTCCTAAAACTAATCCGACATATTTGAAGCCAAGAGAAATCCCCACTGATGATACTTACTGGCCTATGGATATTCACTCAGGTCATCCCCAGATACAGTTAATCCTAACTTCATTTAACTATCAAACATGATTTATAAAATCATGCCAACAATTAGTCACCTATTTTAATAGAATAACAACTTATTCTAAGCAAAAAATGTATGTAGAAAGGCTTTAGGCTGCCCTACATGTTATTGTAGGCCCAATTTAATATGCAAACTTATTTTATACAATATATCTTGTAGGTATCTACTGCTCTCTCTCTCTTTCAGTTCCTTCATTCATTCATTCATATTTATTATACAGGAAAGTTAAAATATAAACGGGCCTGACTCAGTTTAAAAACTGG
>NC_045748.1:21172930-21173239 GCF_008692095.1 Etheostoma spectabile | reverse complement strand
GGTTCCTGTTCTGCGGAAACATAAAACATTGAACGTGGTTACAGCACGTCGGGACAAACTTTTGTACAGGACATCGATATGGATTACACAAATTCGGACAACTAAAACAACAATACAGTTTCGGTATAATAAGTACAGACACATTTAACATTTGAGGGAGTTAAGGGGTCCTTGGGTTATAAAACATTGAAGGGGTGTTCTAGAGCAATGTAAATGAAATTTGGACTGTTCTTATGTAGCTCTTTTCTTGTCTTAGCAACTGCTCAAAGCGCTTTTACATAGTACAGGAACCATTCACCATTCACACAC
>NC_045748.1:21170611-21172920 GCF_008692095.1 Etheostoma spectabile | reverse complement strand
GTGGCCAAGGCTGCCGTACAAGGTGCCACCTGCTCACCTGCCCTCAGTGTCTTGCCCAAGGACACTTTGACATGGGACAGCAGGGTCAGGGATTGAATCACCAACCTTAAAATGTGTAAAGAGTTGATTTTCACTTTTTGAACATCCTTAAATCTCTTTTGAAAACCAACCTTAACTTATGATGTTTGAAATAACTTCACCAAAGTCTTAGGTTATATATGATTTAGCAAACAAAAATGTCTGAAATAAAATGTTGCAATGCCGCTGGTTGAGAGGAAGTTTTGTTGAAAAAAAACCCTTGCCCAAAAGGATGAGTGTGACAGAGGTTCCAGGAACCTTTGACATTTGAGAGTTCTTACGAAACTGCTTCCATGAAAGGTTCTCAAACCACAACAATGCTTAACTAACACTGAAAACGAAGGGTTCCTTCATTCTTAGAAGGGTGTCTTAAAAAAAACCCTTTTTGGAATTCTTTCATGAACCTGGACATTTTCTAGAAACAACCAACAATCCCTGAGACTGAAGAACATTTGTTAAAGACGTCGGCTGTGCCTCTTGCACCTCCTAACAATGCATGGTTAATCAGGTATGTTCTTTGTTCAACCGCTTCTGAAAGAATAATGAACCTCACCAACCTCAGAAGGCTCACCTGTTTCCCAAACGCTTGATCTAATCTGACGAAACTTCTAGGAACTGATGAGAGAAACTCTAAAACCTTAGAACGTTCTTAGAAAACCTGACTTTAAAAGTTCTCAAACCCTGACGATAATTCAAGGAATATTTGAGTGTGAGAATGGTTAAAAAAAGTCTTTACTAAGGCTTCTCAAAATACCAAATTGCCTTTAGGGGCATCCAAAATACAGGGCTCTCCATCCTCATATAGGTCCAGAAAAACCATTGTAATTGTTTCCTGAACCCTGTTTATCAGGGTTGGGGTTCTGCTGTGTTCTTTGGCCTGGTTGTTCCTTGGAAGATTGATTGGATCTGAAAATACTTCCAGGAACTTATAACAGGATACAGAAATCCCCCTTACAACCTCATAAGCAGGTGCTCCAAATCATCAGAACAGTCGTAGAAAACTCTTCTTTTAAAAGTTGGCAAACCCTTATGGTGCTTTTAATAACGCTTCATAGAGTGGATGTCCTTAAAAAATGGCCTTCATGAATGTGACTCAGTCCACAAGTGACCTCGGAAGGCTCAATGAAAAATCCCTTTGTGATGATTTTCTAATGGCTATTGTTCTAAAGTTGTTCATGTTTCTTTGAGAGCTGCTTGGCAGGGCATCTGCCAATCCTTAACTTTGAGAGAGTCGCTTACCCTTGGCATGCTCCTTGTGCAAAGGTTTCTCAACATCAAAGAATCCTGAAGATGTACTCAGATTAAAGACAGAGACTTTCAATTTAACCTCATTGAAAAGATGCAAATACTTGAATTTGACACCTGAGGTAGGAAGACAATTTTGCTTGTTAAGGCTTGCCAAAATGATGAGTATTTTCATGATATCCTCCATTAAATATCATCATTAGCTCAAGTGTTTTAAGGATTTTGGACAGTCTGTGGGAAATCGTTTTAAAACAAACACTTATTTTTGACACTTCAATCAAAATACTGACAAAAGGTAGGTGCTAGTTGTAGCCTTAGCTGTCAAACATCAGCCACAATCAGCTGGAACATGAAAGCAACAACGTCCCAAAACGTAGTCCCAACAAGACAAGACTGTCTCAAACCTAGAATGACTCCTTGAAAGAAAGTTTTCAAATCTCAATTCCACTTCCGACAGTCTCTGTATTTCTCCGAGGAACCCTGCAGTGACAATTTTTTTTTCTGGACAACGAACATTAAAAGCGGGTCACTGGATGTGAGGCGGACACCCAGACAAAACGCCGCTCATTAGAGTGTGCTGGCGGCAGAGGTACAAAAGGTGGAGGAGGATAGGTCAGCCTATAGAGAAGTCAACGAGCCAGGAGGACCAAATCCCTGCTAATCCATAACGCTGAGAGACAATGAGCAAACACAAATGAACCTGATTACAAGCTGAGAACTAACAGGAACCAGGATGTTCTGCTGGATTATATTAGCTATTAACCACGCTACTTCTTTAGAGTCCTTTAACCAAACGCAATTCTATTAACTCAGTCCTAAATCCCGATCCTAAAAACGAAAACTACTCCATCCAACCATCTTTATCCGCTTATCCGGTATCGCAGGGGGACCCCAAATTTTGGAAACATTTTGGAGATACATGGTGCTTAAGTACAGTGGCTTGATTGGCATGGTGTTATTTCAGTAAGCTTAATAGCTGGTTTGAT
>NC_045748.1:21169724-21170601 GCF_008692095.1 Etheostoma spectabile | reverse complement strand
ATGATCTTATGGAAAGTTCCCCATGCCTATCTCTAGGTATGGTGAAGGTGATGTGATGATGTGGGGGGGTATTTTAATTCCAAAGGCCAAGGGAACTTTATCAGGAGTCATGGTATCCTGATCCATGAAATAACTAGCCTTTAAAAATAATAATGTTCCTGCCTCTATGGGAATTTAACATAGCGGTGTGTATATTAATGCCCCCTGTATTTTAAGGAAGAAAACTATTTATTTACAATACATTATTCATTCACAGAGAAAATTGGTGTCCTTAAAAGGTCGGATTTTCCCAAATTTTTTGAATTAAGGCATTAAGATTAATTTCCAAAAGATGTTATTTTATTCCTCTTTTAAATCAACTTTAGCATGGGTGTGTAAATGTATTCAAGCCACTGTATGTAAGTAAGTAAAGTTTATTCATACAGCACTACAGTGTTGAGAACTGAAACCAGGTGCTAATAAATCACTGTCTAGGCATCAGCACTGTTTTTAAAGAATAGCATTAGCACTGGTATTGGAAAATACCCAATCAATTCCCAACCCTACTCATAACAGACCAAATGAATGAATACATTGAAACCCATCAATACTCAATAAAAATCACAAAGGCATGAAACACATAGTAATACAGTCAACACATGAAGAACGATAACCACTCAATCCAAAACATTCATTCCTTTTGTCCATTCTCCTGGATGCAATCCCAAGTCTAGTTCCAATCTAACTAACCCTAACTTAATTAAAAATAAACTCACCTAAACATCACACCTAACCTAAGCCTAACCCTCGAACTATGTGCTTATTTCTGTCATTGTAAAGCCATTGGATTCTTGTATAGATTCAAGATTCAAGATATTTATTTGTCATATGCACAGAT
>NC_045748.1:21169611-21169714 GCF_008692095.1 Etheostoma spectabile | reverse complement strand
GCAATGAAATTCTTAAGTTGCAACGTTTCCCACAATATAAAAACGTACACAATATACACACCATATATTTAAAAGATTCAGGTATAAAATTGCATGCAGCAGC
>NC_045748.1:21168568-21169601 GCF_008692095.1 Etheostoma spectabile | reverse complement strand
AAGCATTATAAAAAGCATATGCATTGAACAAATGCAAACATAGTGAAGACACTGTAAGACTATACAAGACGGAAGACTTTTTTTCCTCCCGTATTTGAACCTGAATGTGTCTGAAAAACACACAGGACAAACAACAAAAAAAACACATTTAATTTGGCAGATTATCAAGGTACAGAAACGTCTCTCTCTGCGTGTGGCTGAAGGCCAGCCTCAGAAACTGAAAGTCACTACGGCATCTCGGTCTCCACAAAAGGGCCGCTTCTCAATCTCGCCGCTTCACATAATGTCACACCATCAGGGTTTTTAAAGGCCATTGCTATTATTTTACCTTTTATTTGGTGGCTTTAACCAGTGCGTTTATTGACAAGTGTTTTATAGAACAAGGTCAGCACAAAACCAGAGACAGCAAACAATCATAAAACATGATCCAAAACCAGAGACACACTTACTGTGTGTGTGTAAATAGTGGATTTTGTTGGACTCGCCTACACAGTAGAAGCCCACAAAGCAACACCACTTTGTATTCTGGTCGTGTCTGCCTCTTCGAAGCCAAGAACGACTCTCAGACCTGTAGTGTTAGTGTTATAGTGTAGTGTTTTTGTTGTCTACGTAAGCATTTATGTTGTGTTACAGGTTTTGTTTTTTCTCTTTTCTCCTTCCCATTGTTAATTTCCTACTAACTTTATTTCTCAAGTATATGATACTATATGGGTACTGGTAATGGTACTATAATCTGATGGTGCTTTGGGATTGAACTGATAGCCGGTTCCATTCCCAGTTGGCAAATGACCAAACCGTTATCACTTTGGGATATTTTCTGAGATTTTCTGGATATTAGTCTCTGGTGCTTCCACACGCATACAAACTTGAGAAAAAAACATCCTTCTGTTTTGAGTGGGATTCAGTTTCTGAATGTCCTCGGTCTTCAGTCTCAACATCTGCACGGCTTTCTACGCCACTAGCCAAGACGAGGTGGCTAACCGTAGCATGCTAGCTCGTTCTCGATAGAAAACACTGCTACAACACCCACTAG
>NC_045748.1:21168444-21168558 GCF_008692095.1 Etheostoma spectabile | reverse complement strand
TCTCCAAAAGAACTACTTCCTGTCACTGTTCTGCAGGTTTTCCACAAGTGGCCCTAGGTCTAGAAGAAGTCTCCCAGCTAATCCTGCCTTGGACTGACCAAAGCTGGAGAAAGA
>NC_045748.1:21164692-21168432 GCF_008692095.1 Etheostoma spectabile | reverse complement strand
ATGGGATCTTACCGAGCTACTGAGCATGTGCAACTCCCAACAAAGATAGTATAGAAGGGAGATGTCTCACTCTAGAGCTAAAACAAAGACCTAAACACACAGGGTAGAAAACAAGACCTGCAGCAATGTGAGGTACGACAAAAATATGGTGTTTTTTGAAAATAATACCATTTACAGTAAATCTATTCTGGTACAACCTCGAAATACAATTATAAATCTGAAAATTAGCAGAATATAGGCGCTTTAATGGTAAGTCCCGATGTACTGTAGCTCTCTGGCCAACAAATCACTTGAGAGTCTTTTACTCCTAAAAACACCTGTAATCACAGGCACGATGGCATGGGTGCTTCCGTGAGTGCTTACGGGCCTGAGCACCCACAGACAAGGCAGAGCACCCAGCCTAGAGTGGCAGTCGGGGCCACGTGTGTAACGTCGTTGGATACCGTGGCATATTATAACTTGTTTGGCTTATTAATAGGAGGGCCATTTGTAGCCTATGACACTGTGATGTTGTGCTCTTTATATTTATTATGGGTGTATTGAAGCAGCGGTGTCCCTCAGGGACGGCTGTGTCAGATTGTGTTGGATCTTTGCACTTGGCCAATGACTTATTGCATGTTCATGTGAGGCTTTTTACCAAATAATTGCGGTGGCATTGATTATGTGTTTTCATCCCTCTAAATATGTTGTCATTAATCCCAGTAAATATGTAGTTATTAATTTCTCACAACCAGACATAAAGCTGTGGGCGGACATTTGAATTATGTGAGCGGAACCAATGTATGCATAATAGGCCAGCACATGATCAGGCTGATTATACAATTACATTAGTCATTCTGTATTCTATTTCCTGGGCTGAATTTCTACGTATCTAAAGTCCTTGACAGGTAATTTATGGAGATTTTGGACCAGAAGAGTCTAGGCTTAGCCTAGACCTCTGTAGGGGGCTTAGGGTGGATCCTTCCCCAGGATTGGTTTTGATTATCAAGCTCCTCAAGTTTTGATGCTTTTAATGCACTCAAAATGTTCAGCGTTAAGCCCTGACAAAATGACCTGGCAACTACTGCCCGTTAAATAGTAAAGAAGAAATTTAAAGTAAAGAAGAGTTTTCAACACTCTGTGCGTGTATTATCCGTTACATTTAGCTAGCCCAAGTTTGAGGTATGGAGGCTCGTTCAGGGCGGGTGCAATTGACTCAGTTGGGCAGGGCCGGACCCCCAATGCCTGTCTGCGCCACCGGCACTGCTCGCAACAAAGCAGGAAGTTCCTGCCTACGTATTTACCAAGTGTCTGTCAAGTTGAAGAGCTCGTTTCACACTGCTGATTGATGTATTACGTGACCCGTCAGATTCTGTTACCTGCAGCATGTGAAAAAACGATATCACCTTCAGTGCGTTAAGAAGGGATGCTTGGTCAGGAGCCGTGGCCTTTGTTGCTATTGTGAAAAGTCTCATTTGGAGTCTAACCCTTTGGCGTCATATTTCAACGCGCTAGGTCGGGACTCTTGGCATCACATGATGGCGCTCTGGGTCGGGACTTAAAAGTAATATCTTCTGATCGATACAAGGCAGCAGTGTAATCTGTTTAGTTTTTCATAAATGACTTCTTCCATGTTAATGTGACTAATTCCCTGATAATGATCAGTTTCGATCCTTTCTTTCCGAAGAGAATGTTTCCTTTAAGTGCTGTATTTATGTTTATGTGACTTTTAATTTATAAATACGTTTACTTTATTTAGTTTAATAAAGTTATAATGTAGCACACCAAAAAAAGGGATGACAGCAACAGCTGTAAACGCAGAACGGAGAGGAGAAGCAAATGAAAGGGGAAACGAGAGAAAAGGGAAGGAAAGGGAAAATCAGAGAGGAGATGAAAAGAGGAGAGGAGATAAGGGAAGAGAAGAAAGAGGAAAGAGGAAGAAATAAAGGGACAAGTGACAATATCAACATCCATCAGTTTATCCAGTTTAGACATTATTTTGATATTTTATTGAGTAATCTTTATTGTCCTATAACCATTTTTAGTCAGGTTTATTAGGATGGAAACAATCAGACATGAAAGTTGTTCTAATGTCTTGAGTTTCTTTTGACTGATTATTTTAATTGGATGTTAACGTAATTTTAATTCCATTTGATTCTTTTAAATTTGTATTTCATTCAGACTCCAAAAAAGTTAGAATAAATTGATTAAAAAATGTATTTTGGCATCTAGACTCTTTCTTTTGATGGATTTCGTCCATCACATCTGACACCTGTCAGTTATTGGTTTCCATTCAAGCCGATGGAGCCGTTCTAGGAGTCCGCGTCGACGTCTAGACTCTTTCTTTCAGAGAGTCACGTCGAGGCTTTCTCAGTGTGAAAGGAAACACTCAGAAGACATGATCTCCTCTGACATCCATATAATGAGTGCTTTTTAATAAACTATGTGACTAATAGTGCGATTTGACGAGGATGGCGAGATGACGGGAGGAAAGAAAGAGAGGAGACAGAAGAAAAAGTGGTGGGAAAGGGGGAGGAGGATGGATAGAACGAGGGTTAAACCCTCACACTCACACACACACACACACACACACCCTGTGTGTGTGTGTGTGTGTGTGTGTGTGTGTGTGTGTTTGTGTTTCGTGGGGAGGGTTGGACTGTGCAGACATATCATTTTGGCAATTCAAGCGTTTCCATGACACCGCTGGGCACCAGTCCAGAAGTTTCTACAAAGTCTGAAAGGTGCGACACACACACACACACACACACACACACACACACACACACACACACCACACACACACAGAATTTGAAATCATCTATATATTTATTCATGGCGTTGTCTTTCTGTGTAAAGCGTAACATTTTTGGGGGATCAACATTAATTTAGTAGACGATGGTAGATGAGTTGTCTCACAGAAAAAATGTCCCACACACATACACACACACACACACACACACCACACACACACACACACACACACACACACACACACTCCCAGCAGGCATTGATTTCTTGGCACTGGAGTGAGTGAATACATCAAACAACAGATGAACGTATACGAGCGTCGAGAACGACTCGAGAGACGCAGCATCCAGCTCACATCTGTCGACTCCTACCTTCAGCCATACCACAGCAGATCCGACCACTGATTGGACCATCATTCGGATTCTAAACACTGGTGTTAGCAGGTGTTCATCTTTTTTCCAGTGTGTAACAGAGTTTCAATTGTACCAATGGACTTGAACGGAGCACTAACCTTAACTTATTCCATATACAGGGATTAGTTCAACTTTCAACTGGTCAGAAGATGATTTGCAGTCAACAGTTCATATAAAACCGTCACAAAATGTGGTTCTGTAAGTGATTTCTTACATTTTGAACAAGTGTAAACTTGTTTTCAGTCAAAGGGACAGTAAGTGAGGTCTAGTTCATGAACCTCAAGGTTCACAATCGGCGTAAGATTCACTTAATTTCAAGTCATTCAAGTCCCTTCTTGGCCAATCACCTTAGGTCACCTGCTGCAGCCATAGTCTGTCACATTCAATACCCCTGTCCTCACTTCATCTTCAATCAAGTATTCCCAAAACCAAACTCTGCCTCTGGTCTCGCATCTTTTCAATATGTCATAGCTCGCGACTGGAATGCTCTGCAAAAGACTCTCAAACTAGACAACCTAATTTCCATTGCCTCCTTCAGAACTATCACATCATCCTTGGTCACGGATATATATTCATAGTACATATTCACCTGTAAACTCT
>NC_045748.1:21164388-21164682 GCF_008692095.1 Etheostoma spectabile | reverse complement strand
TTAGTATATTATGTTCATTGTACATATCTGTAAAAATTGTTTTTATAGTAATATCCACCTGTATATTACATTCAGTACATGTCCAGCTGTAAATCTTGCTCACAATACTTGTTATCTATATCTTATATTCATAGGACAAATCTATCTGTAAAATTCTGTTTATAATAGTACTCATTTCTATATTTATTCAGTACATATCCGTGTCCTACACATCTGAAACCATTGAGTATCCTGCACTTACTGCTATTGCACTTCTGATTAGACCTAAACTGCATTTCGTTGCCTTGTACCTGT
>NC_045748.1:21163944-21164378 GCF_008692095.1 Etheostoma spectabile | reverse complement strand
TGACAGTAAAGTTGAATCTAATCTAATCTTATATGCAGTTGCTTCTTTACATCATATTTTTTCCTGCAAAATATTTTAATGGTTTCTCCCTCTCTTACTCCCCCATGTACCTGTGCACTTAAACTGTATGTATTTCTAGTGTATTTAGTATATAGCCCTCCTTCCCTTTCCCTAATTGGCTATGCCACTTGTCAGGCCACCATTGCAAATAAGAACCTGTTTTTAATGACTTCAACGTCCAAATGGAGTTTGTTTGGGCGCCAGGGTTGCTCGCCGGTAGAGCGCGGGCTCATTCAAAGAGGCTTAGTCCTTAATGCAGCGGCCAACTCTGACCTGTGGTCCTTTGCTGCATGTCGCGCTCCCTGTCCATGTGTAAGCTGTCCTGTTGGTAAAAAGGCCTTAAATGCCCATAAATATAATAATAATCAAAAAAT
>NC_045748.1:21161141-21163934 GCF_008692095.1 Etheostoma spectabile | reverse complement strand
TGAGTTTGTTTTCAATCCCACATAAAGGTTTAGAAAGGCCCAGATTTAATGCTAATTTCAAGCAGGTTCTGAGTCTGTGTTGTATTTATATAGAAACGTGACAAAATGAAGCATATCTCAAAATCTCTATGTTGATAACTGATTGACAACTCCCTACATGATAAACACTCAAAGGAACTTAATGCATTACTGAGTCGATCTCTGGCACACATACTGTAAATCCTACTTTCTCGCCAGTTGTTATGTCACACGTCATACTAGGGATGTAAAAAAAGAGTAATACATTATTTGGATATGAACTGATCCACTCTCAACAGATACAAACAGCATCGCGAGGTTTTGAAGTAATAGTCCCGTGTTCAGCGATACTCAATAACATTTCATCCATTTTCACCGGATTAATTGTGCAGTGCGGAATGAAACCTGCATAATGATCCACAGGTGTTACAGTAGTTCTACCCCATGACCAGATATTACCAGATTTTTAGATTTCCGTCAATAACTATCTTTATTTCTCTTTTTAAAGACAATTTATTTCCAGCTGGGCCTCTTTCTATTATATGCACAACCTCCAGTCATGCAATATGGCGCACTGCAATTGCTCTTTTCCAATTTTACACAATGTCTTTTACCATGAAGTCATTTTCTTGAGAATCAATTTATCTACTTTACGTTAAATATACAATTCAATCATTGTTATCTTAGTATTTACTTATTGGCATGTTATTACATTGCGTTTGGTTAGTTTCTGTCAGCAAAGTTACGGAAAAAACTCCTGTTCCCATTTCCTTGAAACTTGATTGAAGGGTAAAGCATGGGACATTTTGGAATGCATCCAAATCACCGGGTGGATACACACACTTGTTTCACTTTCGTCAACACTGTGAAATAGCGCATTTGTTGTTGGAATAATCTAAAAATAATTGTAAGATTTATTTTATTTGATTAGGACAATGCACGTTAATCATTTATGGAAGTGTTAGCCATTCGACTAATTTACAACTTTGGTCCTAGTTACCCAGCATGCATGTCTTTATGTTGGGAGGAGACCCCCGCAAACACGGGGAGAACAAACTCGACACAGAAAGGCCCCCTCCCCCGGACTGGGGATCGAACTCTGCCCAGACCAGTGAACAAATAAGTTCCCGACTGGAAGAATTCATTCTGCATTAACATTGAGAGATGCAGTAGGGCATGCCTTGGCAGAGGTCTGCACTTTTAATCTAGTTTTCTATATTTTGTTGGCAGCTAATCTTGAACACATGCATTAGGAGTCTAAATGGTTGTAGTAAACTACTTCACACAGAAAGTTAAGCCATTTGTATTACTTCAAATGGGAAAATATGTAATAATACATAGACAAATAGTAGCTTTGGGTTACATCTCTTACAGTATACATGATGATATGACATAACGGCCATCTTAAAGTGCACCCTATAGGCCGAGTGCACTCACACTGAGAATTCAAAAATGGACCAAGGTAAAAATGGTGCACTGTGAAACAATGAGGGAGTGATGGATGCAGCAACATCCTCTCAAATGTTGAATGTGCTGTTGATTGATGCTATCGTCCCACGCAAGCTTTGGACAAAGGAAGTGGAGGAGCTACTTAGCTGCAATATGCTAAAAAATAAATTGGTGGGGTGTTGTATAAAATGTGTAAGTATATAATATTTGAACGTGTGGGTCTCCCTCTCACCCAATGTTTCATTGGGTTTCCAAAGCTGCAGTTTGTACAGCACCAAAATCACAAATTTGCCCTTAAAAGGGATTTACAACCCACGGCCATTGATTTCTTGCACACTAAACAGTATTATTTAATATATTATTAAATATTATAATATATATATATATATATATATATATATATATATAATATATATAATATATTATTGTCAGATATAGACTTTTTTGATTTTTCAGGATTTGATCTATTAGTTGTTTGGTCTATGAAATGTTAGAAAATGGTGAAAAATGAGGTTTGTTGTTTCCTAAAGCCCAAGATGACAGCCTGCGATGTCTTGTTTTGTCAACTCATATGTATTAAGGAGTGAAGAAACTAGAAAATATTCCAATATAAGAAGCTGGAATCAGAGACATCTTATTTATTTATTTCAAAAAGTGACTCAAACTGACTAACTGATTGTCCTAAAAGTCGGCGATTCTTTTAAGAGTTGATAACCAATCGATTCATGTCTGCCACTTGACTCAGATAGTCTCTGGTGAAAAGTATTTATCTCCAAACTCTCAGCCTTTTAGGGATGTTGTTCCCTCAGGGCTCATCTGGTTTAGGGTAACCCATATAATAAGTGTCAGTCCTTACCGCAGTGGTCCGGGTTTGAGTCCAACCTGTGGTTCTTTGCTGCATATCAGCCCACCACTTACCCCTCCATTTCCCTTCGTCACATATTCTATCAAATGAAGGCCCCCCCTTAAAGAATCTATAACTAAAAGAAACACAATTTACCAGAAGGCATGGGCCGCCTACCGGTTTCAAGGTATACCGATGAACCGCTACAGTGTTCCGTGATACCGTTCCTGCGGTATGAGCTATATTTTCTTCAAGGACAGAAACTACAGTTTCGAAATCACTCTCCCTGCCAGTGTGTAACACACTCTCATGAACGGGTCCGTATGACATCACACAAAAATGTATGCACACCAAAACGTGGAATGCTTACAAAGTACAGTGCTCCACTTTGGGTAGCCTTTTGAACGAATGGTTCATGAGAATAGGCTGTGCCGTGTGATGGGAAATAAAATACATTGTGTTCATGGGGTGGGGGGGGGGGG
>NC_045748.1:21158211-21161131 GCF_008692095.1 Etheostoma spectabile | reverse complement strand
TCAATGCAGACATTGCAAAATAATACATCTTAAAGCTGTAAATGCAATACCGCAATACCATGGACCCGTGACATTTTTTTGCTGAATGTTATCATACCATCAGAATGTTGTACCGGCCTATGACTATAAAAGTGAAAATGACTAGTATATTTTTCTATAAGACACTATGTTTGCTATATACATCTGCTTCAGAAACCAAGTTGGTTTCTGAAGCAGATGGATTACAATTCAGCAGCAGCCATGACACTTGTTCCCTGTTCATGTGAGCGAGACCCAAAAAACGGTCTCCCCCTCCATCGTTACCAAACAGCCTTCATTAACACCCCCCCACCCCCACCCCACACCCCTATCCTATCACACTCAGTCACCCCTCCTCCACCCTGGAATCAATAGATAACAAACACAAACAACAGCGAGCCGACAAACATGGCGAGATCACCAAACCCTCCGTAACAGCAGGACTTCAACAGGAAAAACTAGATTTCAAATTAATATTCCTAAGCACCACGGTGTGTGTGTGTGTGTGTGTGTGTTTGAGTGGCACTACAAAAAAGGATTCAAAAATGTATATTGTTCAGGGTATCTAGTAAGAAAATTAGTGTAGTTATTTTTTTATTTGGAGGAAATTTATTGCCTTTCACGAAGCTTTGGTTTCGTGAAGAAAAAAACGTCGGCAATTTGCAGTACAGAGTGTGTATGCCGCGCGAGTGTGTCGCCGTGTTTTTGTGTGTGTGTGTGTGTGTATGTGTGTTGGTCTCAGACAAAACAGGGCTGCTGAAATGCGGCAGGCACTGCAGATTTTTGTTGGCTGGCTGACAGCGGCGTGCTGGTGCCAAGCCCCGGCGGCGGAAACGACTAAAAGACGCATAAGGCTGGCATTAGAGCCCCCAAATCTTCTCTCCCCCTCCATCCATCCTTCTCTTTTTTTTTTTTTTCCTCGCACCATGGCACGGGGTTTACTTTGGTCGGGGTCTGACTTGATTTTGCAAAGAAATTACACATCCGTGAATTTATCAATATCTTTATTTCACTCTAATCTGATGGGGAAGAGGGGGGGGGGGGGGACTGCAGAAAATTGAGTGTTTTAAAAAAAAAAAATGTATTGGACATCACTTGTTCCGTGCTCCAGTTTAACCCCCCCCCCCGTCCTCCTTCATAAGTGGCCCAATGAGAATTTTCGAGGATTTCATTCTTTCCAGGGTTCATATTTTTGTCCCCACCATATCTGGAGCCTTTGTCTCGAGGATTTTGGGCAACACATCGACAAAAAAAAAAAAAAAAAAAAAAACCTTGGACACAATAGCATCTGGAGTTACATGCGTGAGGCACTGAGCCCATGTTCCTCCTAAAACCTAAAACAAATGAAGAAAAACAGCATACTCCAATTATGGTCCCAAGACAATAAAACACAGCAAAATCAAGAGAGAGAGAGAGAGAGAAAAAAATCTCCTGTAAAACATTCAGGATTATCTAAAACTAAAAGCCTGATTCTGTGTTCGGAGTCCATTATTGATGGAACAATATTTAGCTGCCGAGTAAACAAAGGCGGGGATGCTGCAGTCGCAGCTGTAAATTGTGTTTGGGTATTGTTTCGGCAGACAGATGACGACTGCTAATGTTGAATTAAAAAGGTTCTTAGAGGTGGATTTAACGTGTTTCCTCTTGTCTTCGGGCTCGAGACGGAAGGCGAGCGACGCGGGGAAACAAAGAGAGAGGTAGCAAATGGGAGAAAAAGTGTGAAATTCGGAATTAGCAGCACAATGTGGAAGTATTAAAGTGCAGCACAATGAGCGGCGAGAGCTACACTCTGACACTGTCTGACTAAATAAAGACACGGCGTTCAAGCTCGCCGTGTGTCACACAGGAACAGGCCGGGAAACACCAACATTTTATGGTATGAACAGAGATACATAACACTCCTGGTCTCACACCAACCTCTGAAATCTAAAATATCACCACTGAATTAAAGATACACTTTTCTTAACCCTTTTTCATCCTAGGTTTATGTGCAGTTACCACATGTCTTCGCAAGAAATGCCATATGTTGTTATTTTCAGGACAAATTTGGCTACTTAGAAAAGCAATCAATTTGTGTGTGTACAATAACGTGTAGGGCAGCCTACGGCCTTTGTACATATATTTTTAGTGCATAGAACACTAAGCTTTTAAAATATTAGTTCTTTAGGATGAACTGTATCTGTGGGTGGCCTTAGTGACTACCTTACAGATTACAGAGGCTATTAAGCCTATCATTAGCAGGGATTTATATTTGCTAATATTATGTGGCAATTATGTTTTGGAATTTTAATTAAAAATAAACTAAAAAATGAAAAATTAGATTGACAATAATTTGGAGGGCCCCACTTTAGGGACCCCCTGTTGAAAATACCCAGTAAAACCGAACATTACTGCTAACTTATAAATTGTACGAACCAAAGAAATGAAAATGTGTCGCAAAGTTAATATGCAGGACAAAAATGTTAACTTTCTTCAGTCTACGACAGTCCAACTGTTTTTATGTGTGTGCCTTCTCTACGCTATGCAATGCCCTGCTACGTCCTGCTACACCCTGCTATGTCCTGCTATGCCTTGCTATGTCCTACTGCATCCAGCTATGCCCTGCTACACCCTGCTATGTCCTGCTATGCCCTTCTATGTCCTGCTACGTCCTGCTATGGCCTGCTATGTCCTGCTACATCCAGCTATGTCCTGCTACATCCAGCTATGTCCTGCTACAACCAGCTATGTCCTGCTATACCCTTCTATGTCCTGCTATACCCTTCGATGTCCTGCTATGCCCTTCTATGCCCTGCTGTTCCCTGCTATGTCATGCTACGTCTTGCTATGTGCATTATTCACCTGTATAATGGCAATAAAGGATCTATCTATCTATCTATCTATCTATCTATCTATCTATCTA
>NC_045748.1:21144557-21158201 GCF_008692095.1 Etheostoma spectabile | reverse complement strand
TATCTATCTATCTATCTATCTATCTATCTATCTATTTATCTATCTTCTTTTTTTGCTTCTTTCTCCTGCTTGTTCAGTTTGTTCTATCTTTTTTATCATACTGACTTAATGTCCCGCCCACAAAACTGTCTGACTCTCTTTTATTGGGTATTATGTTGAAAATTTCTAATTTGTTAAACAATTGCTTAAAGCATCTTAACACACATTGTTGGGTTGGAATTTGTAACATTTCAAAATCCTAATTTTGCCTTCAAGATTTTCATGTTCACTGTATATGCATATTGGTTCCAAACATTGGTTTTATGAACTAATGACAGTCAGTATGGGTATCGGCCCTACTTTTTAGGGCTAGATACTTACTGTTTCTCCCTACCATTATGATTTCTGGAGAGTGGAGGCACAGAACTGATATCAACCATGGATCAAAAGAAAAAAACAGAACAAAAACCTTAAGATTTCATGCAAAATATTTTAAAAGTCATCATGTTTGCTGTTCACGTATTAACAGCCATGATCATTTGACAACATGTTGGAAAATAGGTTTGACCTGGCCTACTGAGTAGGAAATAGAGGTCTTCACAGACTGCCTGAATCCTAATAAACAAGAACTTACTCTGGACCCGAGTTGGGCCGGGCGCAAATCATAGTCTACTTAGTCGAATAGATCAGCTCAGATCTCTTTTCAACAGGCACTGGTGTTTTCTTCAACTTCTGAGTCAATGTGTGTTTGTCCTGGAGACACCTAGGGTCGCGGCAACTACCACAGAAGCAGATTTAAGTTTTATACTGTATGTCCGCGGCCAGATTCTATCACTGCTCCATAAGTCATGGCACACAGAGCAAGGACGCAGAAGTAAGGGGATAGGAAGTAGGGAAGGACCATTGGCCTTCAGACTTTACGTATGTAGGTAAATATGGTGCAAAATGTCAGGACTTTAAAACAACCCCGGAGGTTCCAAACCAAAACAGGGTTTCAAATGTCTACGGTTTAGGGTTTCTGAAACGCCAGAGTAGTGTGAATGCAAGGTGTAAATGTAGATATGAGATATTGGTGAGAGATATTGGTTTTTAAACATTATGTAGCAATGTAAATGTAGCCAGAAACAGACCCATGGAAAACCAACCCGAACACAGAGGAACACTGGTGGCCATCTTGCAATGGGATCGCATTATTTGAAATCGGGCCAGTAACGTAAATATAAAGGTAAATATGGTGCAAAATGTGAGAGTACGTAGATGCGATGTGAGCACTTGTAGAATATGATTTGAGAGCTTGTAGAAAAAATCTATACTCATATTTTTTTTGTCACTTCAGTCACTTATCCAGTATAACCACAACTCAGTGATTACAACCTCTCGATTCGGTCGCTGCAATGTGCTCTCTCGCAACACGATCGACTTTTGCAACACTTCTTGCGATACATTTGGTGCAAAACTAATTTTTTACCTGTGGACTTAGTCTGTGGAGCTCTGAGCCAACAGAACGGGGGGGGGGGAGAGCAGGGTTTTATCACCAGATGAGGGACAACTCTGCCCGACTTATTTATGTAGTATGGAAGCAAGCGTTAGCTAACTAGCAGCCAGCTTGCTTCTAAATACTGTAAATTCCTTTTAATTATCTTAACACTTTTTTTCAATCATATTCCACAAGTGCTCACATCGCATCTCCGCACTCTCACATTTTGCACCATGTTTACCTTTATATTTACGTCACTGGCCCGATTTCAAATAATGTGATCCCATCGCAAGATGGCCACCAGTGTTCCTCTGTGTTCGGGTTGGTTTTCCATGGGTCTGTTTCAAGCTACATTTACATTGCTACATAATGGTTAAAAACCACTATCTTTTGCTACATTTACACCTTGCATTCACACTACTCTGGCGTTTCAGAAACCCTAAACAGTAGACATTTGAAACCCCGTTTTGGTTTGGAACCTCCGGGGTTGTGTTGCAGTCCCGACGAGGCCCAAATAGAGACCTTTGGCAACACCGACACTGAAACTAACGTTTCACCGCCTGCTTGGGTCTTATTGGTCATGACCAGAGGTGGGTAGAGTAGCCAAAAATTTTACTCAAGTAAAAGTACTGTTACTTCAGAATAATATGACTCAAGTAAAAGTAAAAGTAGTCATCCAAATAATTACTTGATAAGAGTAAAAAGTACTTGATGAAAAAACTACTCAAGTAGTGAGTAACTGTTGAGTAACGTCTGATTTATTTCTAACACAAGCATCAACCAGACGACAAAAATACAAAATAATCATATTTAGGCAAATTATAGCTCATCCAATCAATAAAAATAAGTTAAAATTAATTTATTAATTACAAAATAGCTTAAGTGAGAGATTTGTCACATTAAATTGAGAATAAAATTTTCAAGAGACCATCATCTAGAGGTGCACATGTAACGAAAGTACATATATGATAGTTAATGTATAAAGACAAAGTGGTTTTGGTGGTAGTTAAAACTTTCTTTAGGTTGGGGTGACACACTGACATATTAGATGTCGGGATTGAGGCAGCACCGTGAATTGTTACACAGTGACAGCTAATGGAAACGCTTTGAAAATGGAAAAAAGGTGTCATGAAGTGAAAGGGAGAATAATGGGAATAAACGGAGCGACACATACAGTTGTCATCATAAAATCCATCAATCCCTTCGCTGTTTTGACAGTATTACTTAAACAGAAACACAGAGCTGAATGCAGTAACCGTTTTGTTATGCACTCCTCCCCCCCTTCCTTTCCCTTTCTCTCTCTATCTTTTAGCTCTACCTTATTCTCATCGCCTCTACTCCAGTTTCTTTAGTCTCTCTCTCCTCTTCTCTGTACCATATGGTGTACCATGGTACATTTAGCTTGTCCAGTGATATGGATTCCATGGAAGCCAGTTTGCTTAAGCGCTAGTTGTGCTCGTGTGTGGGTGTGTGGTATGTGGGTGTGTGTGTGTGTGTGTGTGTGGTGTGTGTGCGCGTGCCCGTGTGCGTGTGCGTGTGTGGGATGAGGCTATGAGCTTCGGCTGTGCGATGAGGGACATGAAGGAAAATCAGCCCTAACATGCACCACCAAACACCTCCCCTACAACACTCTGCGGTCATCTCCGAGTCGTTTCGGTCCTGCGATCTGATTGGTTCGGTGATGAAAGGGGCAGGATGACTGTGAGCCTGATTCAACATTTTACACGACGGTTCCAATCCCTTTTATTTAGACTAACTTCAGTTCCAAAACAGAAGACTCACATGGAGCTCCATAAGATTATTTAGACATATGGATATTCGACAAATAGATCTTACAGATCAGCTTTGTTTGAAAAAAGTGCCACGTATTAATGAGGCATCAAAACAATTAATCAATGACCGCATAAAGCAACAGCTGCACCCGTACCCATTTACTGCAAAACATATTCATGGATAACATTTCTAAGAAACAACGCAGGCCTGCATTCTTTACTGGTCAATATTGAAAATCAATAGCAATATCATTAATTTGTGTGCCACCCCCGCCCCAACACTCTTCACTCAGTACAAACTCCTCAGGTAGTGGTACAGGACAGGATGTCTCACATCCTACTCTAGTGAATGAAGAAAAAGGACAAAACGTACAACATGAAAAACAGTACAACTTGTAGAGGTAATGCTAACAAGGAGATGAAAGGTAAGTCTCTAAAAATAGAGTTGTGAAGGGTAGTGACACTGAGGGTGCATCACGAAAGGTAGCAAAAACATTGAATAACTGTGTGAAGGTAGTCTCACAGTGGATTAGGGTTAGGGTTAAGGTTTTATCTGTCTTAATAGTTTTTATTTTTTAACTGTTAAACTTGTGTTTATCGTTTTGTGAATTCTTTTGAGGAAAACGAATAGTATAAAGGTTGTTTAATACAGAGAAAGCAAGACTCGAAGGGTAACAATTTAAGAAAAAGTGTGAATGTGTAGTGTCAAAATCGACACGAAGGCAGACTAGAGTGGCTTAATTAGTGTGAAGAAGAGTCCAGGGAGACGCGAAAGGTAACGTCTCTAAAGATACAGTCGTGAAGGGTAGGCACGGTGAGGTGACGCACGAAAGGCAGCACTAATTGGCTTATTAGTGTGAAAAGAGTCAAGGAGATGTAAGGTAATGTCTATCTAAAAAATAGAGTCGTGAAGGGTGTACCCTGAGGGGGAACACGAAAAGTAGCACTAACATGGACTAATTAGTGTGAGGTAGTCTAAAGTGGGTTAGGGTTAGGGTTTTACCATTTTAATGTTTTACTTTTAACTTTGTACTGTGTTTATCTGTTATACTGATTTTGGGTAAAGCACTTTGAATTGCCCTGTTGCTGAAATATGCTATACAAATGAAGCTGCCTTGCCTTGCCTAACACTGAGTTTCACAAGCTATGGTGTTTTAAAAAAATACTGCAGATTTCATTACATAAGATTTTTTTAAAACACCCATGAGTCCTTTAGCGTTGTCTCCTTTGAGCCATCTCCTTTAAACATTGTCTCTTTTGTGTCCCTTTTTTGTGTACTCCTTTAGCGTTGTCTCATTTAGCCAACTCCTTTAGCGTCAACTCTTTAGCATTGTCTCCTTAACGTGACTACTTTAGCCTCAACTCCTTTAGCATTGTCCCTTTAGATTTGTTCTTAGCGGCTGTCTTCTTTAGCATCATCTTTTTAACGTGTCTCCTTTAGCATCAACTCCTTTAGCATCAATCCTTTGCATTGTCTCCTTTAACGTTATTCTCTTAGCGTCGTTCCTTTAGCATGTTCCTTTAGCGCAACCCTTCAAGTCTCCAGTCAGGCGCCTTAGTGTTTGTAATGATGCAAAAAGTCTCCTGAACGTCTTCTCACTTTAGCATTGGTCTCCTTTAACGTTGTCTTCCTTTGCGTGTCTCCTTTAGTGTGTTCTACTTTAAATTTGTCTCTTTAGCTCACTCCTTTGCGTTATTCCTTAAGCGCAACACTCCTTTAGCATCAACTCCTTAGCGTTGTCTCCTCAGGTTTCATTCAACGCACTTTGTCGGGATCATGACGTCAATCGGTCGACAACATATGTTTAACTTTCCTGCCGCACAGTTTGGGACAAAAATGTTTTGGGGTTTATAAGTACTTTCAGCCCGCACAGAAAACTAACAAAAACATAAAACCAACTATTACGTGAGTGTTTTAACCTTTCTTTTTAGTAAGTGTATCAACAATGTCTCCATGTGAGTGCATGTGTGAGTCCCTGGTTTTTGGGTGATACTTGGAGCAAAGGTCTCTATGTTGTGTCGAGGCTTCTTAGTGTTTTAAAAATAGTGATTGGTGATGCTATCAACAGTAGCGCCCCTAACCACTCATTCAGAGGCCATCAATATAAAAGGCTACAGTCTTAATTGTGCTTTAAACAGAAGTTGATGGGGTCACTTCACAAAAAGGTCCTCGGTGCATTTTGGCGAGAGTTACACTATAACAGAATCCGTCTCACAGTATATAAACACCGCTGTTTGTTCCCCCCACATATACCACCTGTGCCGTGATGGCCCGCGCTTTGCATAAATAGACCTAGCTCATACATTAGCAGAAATTAAGGGCTAGTGTCACAGTGGACAGTGAGGGGCATTTGGATTCAATATAAAGATTGAAGAAGTATGTAAACAATTGGAAACGTCAATCTGGGACTCTGAACTGAATTAGTGGTAAATTGTAGCTGATCAAATCAGCGTGACGGCAGTGTTGTATAACGGTAGACAGTCTGAGGTGAATGATCCTTTCAGCTCAGAGTCTGACCAGCATCATTAACCAGCTGGATCTGGTGACACCTGGAGGGTCAAACATCCACAGTCTTGGATTGGCTTAAGAACTGGCGCCCAGTTCTCTCTGCACGGATATATAAGTTACTTTCCAGAGCATTGTCCAACAGACTGAAGGTTGTCCGCGAACTTCCACTCTGACCAATCTTATTGTGTCTAGATCGGTCATCATGGACAATATTCCTGTGTTCGGGACGTTCTTGATGTGTGAAATGTATGATTTGATGTCGGTATCATCTCTTTAGACCAGGAAAAAGCATTTGATATGGTGGATCACTCCTATTTGTTTTCTGCACTGAGAGCTTTTGGTTTGGGATGGGTTCTGTCTGGGTTGGTTACTGTATAATGGTGAACAGCAGTGTTTGTTTGGCCAATTCACTGTGCAGAGAGGGCTACGACAGGTTGCCCTACATCGGGACAGCTGATACTTTGGCAATCAAGCCTCTTGTGCAGTTTTTCAGGTGAGGGCTCAACTCAGGGCTTTTCCGCCGGGGTCTTCAGGTATGGTGCGTCCTCTTACTGGTCTCAGCTTATGCCGATGATGTTAATGTTTTAGTTTGTAGTCAGGAGGATGTTCAGACGAGTTAGCAGGATGCTCTGTCCCTTTATGAAAGGGCCACATCTGCCGGGGAACTGGGCTAAGAGTAGGCTTGTTAGTGGGTCGGTGGAGGGATAGAGTAGTCACAGTCTGCCAGGGACTTGAGTGCGGGAAAGAAGGGTTAAAAGTTTTGAGGGGGTTTTGGGGTACGGAGGGGTTTGTACAGCTGTTGCCTTGTAACACGAGAAGCCTGATGGAGGACATCAGGAGCCATGGTGGATTTCTTCCTGTCGGGAAGCACTGGGTTCAGGCAGCGGTTTCTTACCTACCTGTTGCTGAAGGGGCCAGGGGCTGGTGGATATTCTAATATACTTGCGTCCTTTCGTATCCAGAAGCTAGAAACTTTTGCATACCTGTGGACCCTGCTGGCTTGATACGGCCGATTGCTGGGAGGAGCGCTGGGCGGATGGTATGACAGGCAGCTCTTTCTTTGAGGACTGAGGAAATGGACCTTCTGGGCTCACGTGGTTTACAGTTCTGTCGCCAAATGGCAGTTGATGAGGGTTTGCGGGCTGTTCGAGAAACTCCGGGGATTGGCTGTTGAAGAACCGTTGTTTTTAATGACTTCATAGACTCAAGTGTTGCAGTCTGCAGTCGGAGGGCCCAGTCTCAGGAGGTGGGTGCCTAATCTGGGTCACCTGATGGGTTGACTGCCGTCTCGTGAAGCCCTGAGAAGGGTAGCAACATCACCTCCATCAGGCTCATCGCAGGGGGTGCTGAGGTTTTGGCGACCCTGAGCAGCCTCAGCGGACATGGGACAGACCCGGTATCTCGTGAGCAATGGCAGTGAGGAGGTGGGAATACAGTTCATTATTTGCCATTACCCCGTCTGTGGGGGAGTGGCGGGAGGAGGCGGGCCTTCTGCTTTCTTTCTTGAATCCTGACCTGGGCAAGTTCAGGATGTTGGGGGAAGAAGGAGGGGGGGGGGGGGAGAGGGGGGGGGAGTTGGTGCTCGGGGTTTGAATGGGAAAAACATGAACTTTTTGCATTGTTTGTATTGTAGTTTTTTTTTGTCTATTTTTGTTGGTTTTCTGTGATCTGAAAAGGTCCAATAAAACCAAAACCTCTCCTCCCCTCTCCTCTCTTACTCTTTTCCTCTCCTTATTCCTCGTCTTTCCTGCAGCTGTGTTCTCCTTTCTCTCTCCAGCTGTGTCAACCATCACCGCTAACCTGATGCGCACACACCAACACACACACACACACACACAGTATATTATAGGAGACGGGGCTGGCTGGGATCCATTTAAAACCAATAGTAAATGAAAAAGAAAGATTTGCATAGAGACCCAAATAGTGGTGATCGTCAGAACGGTTATTTTCTATATTGTTGAATGATTGATCTCTTTCATTTTTGATACTTTCTATGATCAGTTGCTACAGTAATTAGGAGGATGAACAAGGCATCTGTTAGATGGGTTAGATCCAATGTGGCTGAATCAAAATAGAGTGTCAAGCGAGAAGTCCATAGACAGTATTATCAAAAACTACCAAACATTGGTCTGCTTCTTTTCAATGTGAGGATTTGCCTGGGAAACTGTGTACATTTAATGTTTTCATTTTTTTTTTTTTTTTTTTTTTATGGGGAAATGTATAAGCCAATTAATCCAAAAAAACATTCAAATAGGACAAAGAATGTAAAAAAAAAGTGAACTGAATTTAAAAAATTAAAAATCCCTATAAAAAAGTTTGCACAGTGTTACTCATCAGTCGTCCCAAAGACGCAGACCGATCTCCATGATGGAGGGGCGCCAGAGAAAGGAGCAAAAAGGCTAAAAATGAAGACAGAACTGAAAGGAAAGGGTTGCAGAGGGTGAAAAAAAACAACTAAAGTAGAGCAGACACTGCAGAATGGCCCATAAGTTTCGCTGTGTATCACTGCCTTAATGTCCCGACCGTTGGTTGGTTTCATGGCGCAGACGAGGGTAAAATGGAGCTTCCCTTTTTTTTCCACGCCGTGCCATGTGAATGAGCGGGCAGAGTCTCTGCTGGCACACACTGAATGGGAACAGAGCTGACAAAGACCTGAGCAAACCATTTTGTTGTGTTAAACCGCCCCAAATCTGCAGGTTGACCGGTTCAAATTCCACCCTACCGGAGTATGTAAAGCAAGGCAGTGTAGAAATTATAGTCAGCAGGTTTTGGTAAAATAGTTTACTGCAGCTTTAGGGCGTCTTCACACCTTAAAGTCCAGACCAAGGTCCGAGCCACATTGGTGTTGAGCTCTACTTTTGGTTCCACATAGTGATTTTGCTAGCACACTAATAATAATATAATAAGTATCCTTTTAGTCCCACCAGGGAAATTACAGTTTACACAGTTTTTGTTATTACACACAGGCCTGAATTGCACACATGCTCAGTACCTATACATGCACTAAAGGAGAGATGTCTGAGAGTGGGGGGGGGGGCTGCCATAGAAAAGCCCCCGAACAGTTGGGGGTTTGGTGCCTTGCTCAGAGCACTTTGGCAGTGCCCAGGAGGTGAACTGACACTCTCCAGCAACCAGATCACCACCATACTTTTGTCCGTATGGAACTTGAACCAGCAACCCTCCGGTTCCCAACCCTACGGACGAGCTACTGCCACCCCCTAAAGACTTTCCATGACATACCTATGGCGTGTCGTCACCACCTACGTGTGTTGCGTCTCCTTTGATTGGTGAGTAGAAAGGGCGTGCATCTTTCAATTAAATGAGCCAATCTTGACATGTATTACTACAGCACAGACAACATTTTGTCGGACCACATTATTCCCCGACTCATTTTTTCGTTCTAGCAGGTTTTTCCGATTATTTCTTCTACGGTACGTAGGTCTTCCTGTCGTTGGTCCGAAAATCCAACACATCCAAAAGTGTTTTCATACTGCAAAACGAACCGAACCATGTTCAGGGTAGGGAACGGAGGGTCGCTGGTTCAAGTCCACATACAGACCCAAGCATGGTGGTGGACTGGTAGCTGGAAGGTGCCACTTCACCTCCTGGCACTGCCAGGTGCTCTTGAGCAAGGCACCGAACCCCAACTGCTCGGGGTGCTTTGCCATGGGCAGCCCCTTTTTTATTGGACCAAATTTCAGAATCAAAATCGCTTTATTTACACACATAAGGAATTTTTCTTTCGAACATCGTTGCTCACAATGCGCGGTAAGCAAACAACCAAACCATATACACACTAAAACACACTCTAAACAGAAAACATATAAAGGCAATGAGTGCAATGAGGAGTGCAAAGTATGCAGGAGTGAATTTTGATAGTAGTATTACTTGCCAGAAAAATACCAACACCAAAATACGGGTAGGCGTTGTGAGTAGACGTAAGATTAACTCTTGAATTAACATAGTTATCCAGCCACGCTATCAAGTTTTGTTCGGTGCGTCTACTTGTTTCTGCTAAAGTTGTTTGACTACATAATGATATTGTATAAGTGTCAAACAGCTTAAGTCATAAGACACAGCTGGATGAAACAAAACGGAGATATTCAGAACCGAGCTACTGGCAGCCACGGACGTGATGGAAAGTTTCCAAAAGATTTCCATGACGACTTCTCCGATGGTTAACGGCGCGTCACGTTAAGATATGGTAGCTGTTATCAATAATACCAATATCCCTTGGGTTATAATAGGCCGCAAGAGAGAAGACCTCGTCTCCCCCGACAATACCGCCGTCTTTTTCGACAGAAAGATTTATCCTCAGTCGCTTTTTTAACCCGCCCCCCCACGCTGCTTTACAGAGCCGTGAACATGGAGCCGTGACCGCAAACCGCCTAGGGATGTAGCATCAACACGTTGGTTGTTACGCACACACAAACGCAGCACGCACAGAGATTCCTCAATGTGGAAACCTTTCCCATCAAGCCGCTTTCATTACAATCGAGCTATATGACGTGAGCATTACTTTGTAGATGGACAGAAGAAGAATTGTGGTGAAGCCTGGTTGAGTTGATCTGTTTTCTTTATTCTCAAGTAGCCTATTTTGTTAGTCATATGTTTTATGAAAAAAAGGGAAATTGAGGTACGTTAAGAGATTTCATTATTCTTCTGTTTTCTGTGTCTTGCTTTGAGCGGGCGGCACCAGAAGGATGTAATTTCTGTTTGAGCCTCGAGCTCATTTTGCTACACGTTTGATTTCTGACCTGCGGCGGTGTAAGTTGAATCCTTCTAGTTATATAGCTGATGTGGGTATTGACTTTATTTATTCCTAGTTTGTTAAAGAAAGAGGTGACTGTCATCTATGAGTTTCTGCGTAGGCGCTCAGATCTCGCCTTCACTCCTTCATCCCCGTCCTTTCTCCTGCTGTCCGTCTGATTCCACCTCCTCTCAAAAGCTCCCGTGTGATGTCAGGTGTCTGCCCGCTGTGATTTAGCTGCCCTGATCACGCTACCGAACAGTGTGTGGGAGCAGATATGTCATATTCTGTAGCCAGGTGGTTGTACTAAAATCTCACAGAGCATATCAGCGATTGGGATGCAGCTCGCAGATCTACAGCTAACCCCTGATATACAGCCGCCAGGTGTTCAAACGCCGCCACATTTGTTTAAATACAGGTATTAGGTTGGAGTCAGGGTGGAGGAGGGGGAGGAATAGGTCTGTCATTGATGGCAGGAGAGTGAAAAAGCTGGAGGAAGAGGAATGTGGAGGAAAGTGCTAAATGACTACTTAGGAGATTGATTCAAACTGAAATGTGAAAGTTTTTCACATGTCCAGGATGTTACCTGACCTGAACTGAATGAGCACCAACCACGTGCTTTGAATTTCCGTGAGTAAATTTCTAAGAAAGTACCTGCACCACACTTGTCACCGTTGCATTGGTTTCTCAGGACATGTAGTAGTCTGATCCAGGCTACGTTTACTGCACTACCTTTAGTTTTTTAAGCAGTTTTGAGCTAAAAGTGATCTCTGTGCACGCGCGTGATTTAAGCTCCAGGAAGAACTCATCCATTTAAACTAAAACCCCCAAGCCGCATACTACAAACATTCTTGTATACTGGGCATAAACAAGAAGCAGCATGTATACCCCACCATTTCTGGTATAGTAACGTTAGTAGCTTAGGCTAAGAGACATACGTCATTACATTACGAACGTTAATCCGTTACATTTACTTGAGTAAGTTTTTGAAAAAATTGTACTTTAGGACAGGGCTGCCACTTTTCCAGAACCCGGAGTGAGATTTGGGGGGGCCAACCCATATTTTGCCGCGTACAAAGCAATTTTTTGGGTCTTTATCCTTAGGTTTAAATTGGGATTTGTTATATGTGGGGGGATGGGGCTCTCCCTAGGGGGTCTGGGGGTATACTCAGGAAAAAATTGAAAAATAACATTACAATGGCACTTTCTGGAGAGTTTTTTTGCAAAAAATTGAGAAATCAAGTCTTGCATGATATGTGCAAACTGTAGGGTTAAGAAACCTTTGCATTGTGTAGTATCAACAGGTTCTATGGCATTCAGCATTTACATTATTAACTTCTTATGATATAAGAACTGACCCACACAATGTGCCAACATAAGAACCACATGAAGAGACAGCAGCATGTCAGCAACAGCTGAGAAGATTTGGGTCTGTGGTGAACGGTCCAGGGTCCCTGGTGTAGGGACCAGGGACCCAAAGTTAAATTAATGATGAGGAATCAACTTAGACCATGAAATTCTAAAGAATGAGAACCAACTGAGTTACATAAATTCTAATCCTTTACCCTTTGTGCCAATGTTCGTAATGTTTGGCCCTCATCCTCTGGGCCCCACTTAATGTTTTTTACTTTTTGTGAAAATAAAGACTATTTGTTCATTAAAAAAACATCAAATTAATATTACAGTTACATTAGAGATGCAGGGTTAGAGAACACAATAGTGGCCCAACGTTGCAGTATGTATTTATATTATCATACATATATATATATATATATTATATATATATTATATATATATTATATATATACTATATAGACTATATATAGTATATATAGTAACAGCTCAGATGTGTTTCATCAGATTTCTGCTCATATTTACAACTTTGTGCACATTCAAATATAACTCCTCCCATCTCTGTTGTCCGAGATTTGGAGAGTTGTAATATAGTATATATAGTATAATATAGTATATGGGGTAATATAGTCTGCGTGCATGTCATTGCTCCGCTGATGTGGTGGATCTCATGCCGACCGTCTGACAGACACAGAGGCCCATTTGGGTCTCTGGTCTCTGGCAGAGTTTAGAGGTGTCCGTACGCTGCTCTTTATCGGAGGACTACACGGATGCAACGCGTCACTGCCCCCCCACAGCAGAGCGAGTCCACTAACATGAACTGAAGTTGCTACGCTACCAGCCGCGCTGCTCACCTCTATCGTTACAGAGAGAGAGGACACGAAGCGACGGAGGGTCTGTAATACTCAGAGCAATATACCTGAAGCCGGGAATGCACCCTGGGATGGCTCGTGTGACAAATGTTCTCAGTTTGCGACAATTCGAAACTACAACAGGGAGCGCTCCTTTAACCCCTCACAGTCTCTGAAAGCACAACTAGTCGATCATAAGTGGCTCAACAGGTAAAACATAGATAACACTATCTTTCAGAAATTGACGACGGGCTGACACTTCGGCGTGAGAAATCGGGGGTGTGGCGTGTGCGCGTGTGAAACCAGTCAAATGGTGTGTGTCTCCCGGCCAATGCGTGAGAGTTGGCAGCCCTGTAGGAGTAGTTTTAAATCACTATACTTTTACTTGTACTTGAGTAGATTAGTGAAGAGAAACTGTACTCTACTCCGCTACATTAGCTACAAGGAGTCGTTACTTTTCTTTTTACCTCTTTGGTATTCTACGCGTCATTTTTTTACCCAGCGTACGTCTCATTTTAATGTTTTATTTTGACAGAGAGAGAGTCTTCCGCTTAAGGCTCTACCAACGTGACTGTGTTCCACCAATCAAACGGCGTTGTGCAGTCACGTGACCATACTCTTCTCAGCGGCGGGACCATAGACTGTATATATCTATGGGCGGGACGTGTTAGCTTACAGTTGTAGCAAAACAAAGATGTTGCCAAGGCAACACAGACGTGGAGGAACCCCCCGGCTCAAGTGAAAGCATGGTTACCTTCTAGGAAAAGTGGAAACAGCAGCTACGTTATGCGCGTCTTCTGTGTCGACCAAAACCACGGACATGTGAGCGTTCAACAACTCAACATCTAACCTGAGGCGTTAGCGGTAGTTTTTAGTTTTGCTGTGGATGGGTTGACTTTGGTCTTTAGCATACCTACTGTGTAGTACGATGTTGTTGCCCATGCAGTGTCTCA
>NC_045748.1:21144409-21144532 GCF_008692095.1 Etheostoma spectabile | reverse complement strand
ATGTTTTTACCTGTTGAGCCACTTATGATCGACTAGTTGTGCTTTCAGAGACTGTGAGGGGGTTAAAGAGCGCTCCCTGTCTGTAGTTTCGAATTGTCGCAAACTGAGAACATTTTTGCACGA
>NC_045748.1:21144065-21144244 GCF_008692095.1 Etheostoma spectabile | reverse complement strand
GCGTTGCATCCGTGTAGTCCTCCGATAAAGAGCAGCGTACGGACACCTCTAAACTCTGCCAGAGACCAGAGACCCAAATGGGCCTCTGTGTCTGTCAGACGGTCGGCATGAGATCCACCACATCAGCGGAGCAATGACATGCACAGCAGACTATATTACACCATATACTATATTATACT
>NC_045748.1:21143597-21143738 GCF_008692095.1 Etheostoma spectabile | reverse complement strand
TCTTTATTTTCACAAAAAAGTAAAAACATTAAGTGGGGCCCAGAGGATGAGGGCCAAACATTACTGAACATTGGCACAAAGGGTAAAGGATTAGAATTTATGTAACTCAGTGGTTCTCATTCTTTAGAATTTCAGTGGTCT
>NC_045748.1:21138685-21143572 GCF_008692095.1 Etheostoma spectabile | reverse complement strand
CTGTATCTTGGGTGGCCTTAGTGACTACCTTCAGATTACAGAGGCTATTAAGCTATCATTAGCAGGATTTATATTGCAATATTATGTGGCAATTATGTTTTGAATTTAATTAAAAATAACTAAAAATGAAAAATTAGATTGACAATAATTTGAGGGCCCCACTTTAGGGACCCCCTGTTGAAAATACCCAGTAAAACCGAACATTACTGCTAACTTATAATTGTACGAACCAAAGAAATGAAAATGGTCGCAAAGTATATATGCAGGACAAAATGTTAACTTTCTTCAGTCTACGACAGTCCACTGTTTTATTTGTGTGGCCTTCTCTACGTATGCAATGCCTGCTACGTCCTGCTACACCCTGCTATGTCCTGCTATGCTTGCTATGTCCTACTGCATCCAGCTATGCCCTGCTACACCTGCTATGTCCTGCTATGCCCTTCTTGTCCTGCTACGTCTGCAGGGCTATGTCGCTACATCAGTCTACTCAGCTGTCCGCTACACCAGCTATGTCCTGCTACACAGTATTGATGCTGTATCCCTTCTATGTCCTGCTAACCCTTCGATGTCCTGCTATGCCTTCATGCCCTGCGTTCCCTGCTTGTCATGCTACGTGCTTGCTATGTGCATTATTCACCTGTATAATGGCAATAAAGGATCTATCTATCTATCTATCTATCTATCTATCTATCTATCTATTATCTATATCTATCATCATCACTATCTATCTATCTATTTATCTATCTTCTTTTTTTGCTTCTTTCTCCTGTTGTTCAGTTTGTTCTATCTTTTTATCAACTGACTTAATGTCCCGCCCACAAAACTGTCTGACTCTCTTTTATTGGGTATTATGTTGAAAATTTCTAATTTGTTAAACAATTGCTTAAAGCATCTTAACACACATTGTTGGGTTGGAATTTGTAACATTTCAAAATCCTAATTTTGCCTTCAAGATTTCATGTTCACTGTATATGCATTTGGTTCCAAACTTGGTTTTATGAACTAATGACAGTCAGTATGGGTATCGGCCTACTTTTAGGGCTAGATACTTACTGGTTTCCCTACATTATGATTTCTGGAGAGTGGAGGCACAGAACTGATATCAACCATGGATCAAAAGAAAAAAACAGAACAAAAACCTTAAGATTTCATGCAAAATATTTAAAAGTCATCAGTTTGCTGTTCTATTAACAGCCTGTCATTTGACACATGTTGGAAAATAGGTTTGACTGGCCTACTGAGTAGAAATAGAGTCTTCACAGACGGCCTGAATCCTAATAAACAAGAACTTACTCTGGACCCGAGTTGGGCGCGGCGCAAATCATAGTACTTAGTCAATAGATCAGCTCAGATCTCTTTCAACAGGCCTGGTGTTTTCTTCAACTTCTGAGTCAATGTGTGTTTGTCCTGGAGACACCTAGGGTCGCGGCAACTACCACAGAAGCAGATTTAAGTTTTATACTGTATGTCCGCGGCCGATTCTATCACTGCTCCATAAGTCATGGCACACAGAGCAAGGACGCAGAGTAGGGGATAGGAAGTAGGGAAGACCATTGGCCTTCAGACTTACGTATGTAGGTAAATGGTGCAAATCAGGACTTTAAAAACAACCCGGAGGTTCCAAACCAAAACGGGTTTCAAATGTCTACGGTTTAGGGTTTCTGAAACGCCAGAGTAGTGTGAATGCAAGGTGTAAATGTAGATATGAGAATTGGTGAGAGATATTGGTTTTTAAACATTATGTAGCAATGTAAATGTAGCCAGAAACAGACCATGGAAAACCAACCCGAACACAGAGGAACACTGTGGCCATCTTGCAATGGGATCGCATTATTTGAAATCGGGCCAGTAACGTAAATATAAAGGTAAATATGGTGCAAAATGTGAGAGTACTAGATGCGATTTGAGCACTTGTAGAATATGATTTGAGAGCTTTAGAAAAAATCTATACTCATATTTTTTTGTCACTTCAGTCACTTATCCAGTATAACCACAACTCAGTGATTACAACCTCTCGATTCGGTCGCTGCATGTGCTCTCTCGCAACCACGATCACTTTGCAACACTCTTGCGAACATTTGGTGCAAAACTAATTTTTTACCTGTGGACTTAGTCTGTGTGAGCTCTGAGCCAACGAACGGGGGGAGAGCAGGGTTTTATCCCAGATGAGGACAACTCTGCCCGACTTATTTATGTAGTATGGAGCAAGCGTTAGCTAACTAGCACCAGCTTGCTTCTAAATACTGTAAATTCCTTTTAATTATCTTAACACTTTTTTTCAATCATATTCCACAAGGCTCACATCATCTCCGCACTCTCACTTTTGCACCATGTTTACCTTTATATTACTTCACTGGCCCGATTTCAAATAATGTGATCCCTCGCAATGGCCACCAGTGTTCTCTTGTTTCGGGTTGGTTTCCATGGGTCTGTTTCAAGCTACATTTACATTGCTACATATGGTTAAAAACCACCTATCTTTTGCTACATTTACACCTTGCATTCACACTACTCTGGCGTTTCAGAAACCCTAAACAGTAGACATTTGACCCCCGGTTTTGGTTTGGAACCTCCGGGGTTGTGTTGCAGTCCCGACAGGCCAAATAGAGACCTTTGGCAACACCGACACTGAAACTAACGTTTCACCGCCTGCTTGGGTCTTATTGGTCATACCAAGGTGGGTAGAGTAGCCAAAATTTTACTCAAGTAAAAGTACTGTTACTTCAGAATAATGACTCAAGTAAAAGTAAAAGGTCATCCAAATAATTACTTGAGTAAGAGTAAAAAGTACTTGATGAAAAAACTACTCAAGTAGTGAGTAACTGTTGAGTAACGTCTGATTTATTTCTAACACAAGCATCAACCAGACAGACAAAAATCAAATACTCATATTTAGGCAAATTATAGCTACATCCAATCAATAAAATAAGTAAAATTAATTTATTAATTACAAAATGCTTAAGTGAGAGATTTGTCACATTAAATTTGATGGACACTGCATGGGCAAAACATACGTTACATCAGTATGTATGCTAAAGACAAAGATCCACCCATCCACAGCAGAAACTAAAACTACCGCTACCCTCCTCAGGTTAGATGTTGATTGTTGAACGCTCACATGTCCGTTGGTTTTGGTCGACACAGAAGACGCGCATAACGTAGCTGCTGTTTCCACTTTTCCTAGAAGGTAACCATGCTTTCACTTGAGCCGGGGGGTTCCTCCACGCTGTGTTGCCTTGGCAACATCTTTGTTTTGCTACAACTGTAAGCTAACACGTCCCGCCCATAGATATATACAGTCTTGGTCCCGCCGCTGAGAAGAGTATGGTCACGTGACTGCACAACGCCGTTTGATTGGTGGAACACAGTCACTTGGTAGAGCCTTAAGCGGAAGACTCTCTCTCGTCAAAATAAAACTTAAAATGAGACGTACGCTGGGTAAAAAAACATGACGCGTAGAATACCAAAGAGGTAAAAAGAAAAGTAACGACTCTTGTGCTAATGTAGCGGAGTAGAGTACAGTTTCTCCTTCACTAATCTACTCAAGTACAAGTAAAAGTATAGTATTTAAAACTACTCCTACAGGGCTGCCAACTCTCACGCATTGGCCGGGAGACCACACCATTTGACTGGTTTCACACGCGCACACGCCACACCCCCGATTTCTCACGCCGAAGTGTCAGCCCGTCGTCAAATTTCTGAAAGATGTGTTTATCTATGTTTTACCTGTTGAGCCACTTATGATCGACTAGTTGTGCTTTCAGAGACTGTGAGGGGTTAAAGAGCGCTCCCTTTGTAGTTTCGAATTGTCGCAAACTGAGAACATTTGTCACACGAGCCATCCCAGGGTGCATTTCCCGGCTTCAGGTATATTGCTCTGAGTATTACAGACCCTCCGTCGCTTCGTGTCCTCTCTCTCTGTACGATAGAGGTGACAGCGCGGCTGGTAGCGTAGCAACATTCGTTCATGTTAGTGACTCGCTCTGTCGTGGGGGGGCAGTGACGCGTTGCACTCCGTGTAGTCCTCCGATAAGAGCAGCGTACGGACACCTCTAAACTCTGCCAGAGACCAGAGACCCAAATGGGTCCTCTGTGTCTGTCAGACGGTCGGCATGAGATCCCCACATCAGCGGAGCAATGACGCCACAGCAGACTATATTACCCCATATACTATATTATACTATATATACTATATTACAACTCTCCAAATCTCGGACAACAGAGATGGGAGAGTTATATTTGAATGTGCCAAAGTTGTAAATATGAGCAGAAATCTGATGAAACACATCTGAGCTTACTATATATACTATATTTATATTCTATATATATATATATTATATATATAATATATATATATATATATATATATATTGTATGATATATATAAATACATACTGCAACGTTGGGCCACTATTGTGCTTCTCTAACCCTGCATCTCTAAATGTAACTGTAATATTAATTTGTGTTTTTTTAATGAACAATAGTCTTTTATTTTCACAAAAAGTAAAAACATTAAGTGGGGCCCAGAGGATGAGGGCAAACATTACGGAACATTGGCACAAAGGGTAAAGGATTAGAATTTATGTACTCAGTGGTTCTCATTCTTTAGAATTTCATTGGTCTAAGTTGATTCCTCATCATTAATTTAACTTTGGGTCCCTGGTCCCTACACCAGGGACCCTGGACCTGTTCACCACAGACCCAAATCTTCTCAGCTGTTGCTGACATGCTGCTGTCTCTTCATGTGGTTCTTATGTGTGGCGACATACATTGTGTGGGTCAGTTCTTATATCATAAGAAGTTAATAATGTAAATGCTGAATGCCATAGAACCTGTTGATACTACAACAATGCAAAGGTTCTTAACCCTACAGTTTTGCACATATCA
>NC_045748.1:21131299-21138660 GCF_008692095.1 Etheostoma spectabile | reverse complement strand
CTGTATCTTGGGTGGCCTTAGTGACTACCTTACAGATTACAGAGGCATTAAGCTATCATTAGCAGGATTTATATGTTGCTAATATTATGTGGCAATTATGTTTTGAATTAATTAAAAATAACTAAAAATGAAAAATTAGATTGACAATAATTTGAGGGCCCCACTTAGGGACCCCCTTTGAAAATACCCAGTAAAACCGAACATTACTGCTAACTTATAATTGTACGAACCAAAGAAATGAAAATGGTCGCAAAGTATATATGCAGGACAAAATGTTAACTTTCTTCAGTCTACGACAGTCCACTGTTTTATTTGTGTGGCCTTCTCTACGTATGCAATGCCTGCTACGTCCTGCTACACCCTGCTATGTCCTGCTATGCTTGCTATGTCCTACTGCATCCAGCTATGCCCTGCTACACCTGCTATGTCCTGCTATGCCCTTCTTGTCCTGCTACGTCTGCAGGGCTATGTCGCTACATCAGTCTACTCAGCTGTCCGCTACACCAGCTATGTCCTGCTACACAGTATTGATGCTGTATCCCTTCTATGTCCTGCTAACCCTTCGATGTCCTGCTATGCCTTCTATGCCCTGCGTTCCCTGCTTGTCATGCTACGTGCTTGCTATGTGCATTATTCACCTGTATAATGGCAATAAAGGATCTATCTATCTATCTATCTATCTATCTATCTATCTATCTATTATCTATATCTATCATCATCACTATCTATCTATCTATTTATCTATCTTCTTTTTTTGCTTCTTTCTCCTGCTTGTTCAGTTTGTTCTATCTTTTTATCAACTGACTTAATGTCCCGCCCACAAAACTGTCTGACTCTCTTTTATTGGGTATTATGTTGAAAATTTCTAATTTGTTAAACAATTGCTTAAAGCATCTTAACACACATTGTTGGGTTGGAATTTGTAACATTTCAAAATCCTAATTTTGCCTTCAAGATTTCATGTTCACTGTATATGCATTTGGTTCCAAACTTGGTTTTATGAACTAATGACAGTCAGTATGGGTATCGGCCTACTTTTAGGGCTAGATACTTACTGGTTTCCCTACATTATGATTTCTGGAGAGTGGAGGCACAGAACTGATATCAACCATGGATCAAAAGAAAAAAACAGAACAAAAACCTTAAGATTTCATGCAAAATATTTAAAAGTCATCAGTTTGCTGTTCTATTAACAGCCTGATCATTTGACACATGTTGGAAAATAGGTTTGACTGGCCTACTGAGTAGAAATAGAGTCTTCACAGACGGCCTGAATCCTAATAAACAAGAACTTACTCTGGACCCGAGTTGGGCGCGGCGCAAATCATAGTACTTAGTCAATAGATCAGCTCAGATCTCTTTCAACAGGCCTGGTGTTTTCTTCAACTTCTGAGTCAATGTGTGTTTGTCCTGGAGACACCTAGGGTCGCGGCAACTACCACAGAAGCAGATTTAAGTTTTATACTGTATGTCCGCGGCCGATTCTATCACTGCTCCATAAGTCATGGCACACAGAGCAAGGACGCAGAGTAGGGGATAGGAAGTAGGGAAGACCATTGGCCTTCAGACTTACGTATGTAGGTAAATGGTGCAAATCAGGACTTTAAAAACAACCCGGAGGTTCCAAACCAAAACGGGTTTCAAATGTCTACGGTTTAGGGTTTCTGAAACGCCAGAGTAGTGTGAATGCAAGGTGTAAATGTAGATATGAGAATTGGTGAGAGATATTGGTTTTTAAACATTATGTAGCAATGTAAATGTAGCCAGAAACAGACCATGGAAAACCAACCCGAACACAGAGGAACACTGTGGCCATCTTGCAATGGGATCGCATTATTTGAAATCGGGCCAGTAACGTAAATATAAAGGTAAATATGGTGCAAAATGTGAGAGTACTAGATGCGATTTGAGCACTTGTAGAATATGATTTGAGAGCTTTAGAAAAAATCTATACTCATATTTTTTTGTCACTTCAGTCACTTATCCAGTATAACCACAACTCAGTGATTACAACCTCTCGATCGGTCGCTGCATGTGCTCTCTCGCAACCACGATCCTTTGCAACACTCTTGCTAACATTTGGTGCAAAACTAATTTTTTACCTGTGGACTTAGTCTGTGTGAGCTCTGAGCCAACGAACTGGGGGGAGAGCAGGGTTTTATCCCAGATGAGGACAACTCTGCCCGATTATTTATGTAGTATGGAGCAAGCGTTAGCTAACTAGCACCAGCTTGCTTCTAAATACTGTAAATTCCTTTTATTATCTTAACACTTTTTTTTCAATCATATTCCACAAGGCTCACATCATCTCCGCACTCTCACTTTTGCACCATGTTTACCTTTATATTTACTTCACTGGCCCGATTTCAAATAATGTGATCCCTCGCAAGTGGCCACCAGTGTTCCTTGTTTCGGGTTGGTTTCCATGGGTCTGTTTCAAGCTACATTTACATTGCTACATATGGTTAAAAACCACCTATCTTTTGCTACATTTACACCTTGCATTCACACTACTCTGGCGTTTCAGAAACCCTAAACAGTAGACATTTGACCCCGGTTTTGGTTTGGAACCTCCGGGGTTGTGTTGCAGTCCCGACGAGGCCAAATAGAGACCTTTGGCAACACCGACACTGAAACTAACGTTTCACCGCCTGCTTGGGTCTTATTGGTCATACCAAGGTGGGTAGAGTAGCCAAAATTTTACTCAAGTAAAAGTACTGTTACTTCAAATAATGACTCAAGTAAAAGTAAAAGGTCATCCAAATAATTACTTGAGTAAGAGTAAAAGTACTTGATGAAAAAACTACTCAAGTAGTGAGTAACTGTTGAGTAACGTCTGATTTATTTCTAACACAAGCATCAACCAGACAGACAAAAATCAAATACTCATATTTAGGCAAATATAGCTACATCCAATCAATAAAATAAGTAAAATTAATTTATTAATTACAAAATGCTTAAGTGAGAGATTTGTCACATTAAATTTGATGGACACTGCATGGGCAAAACATACGTTCATCAGTATGTATGCTAAAGACAAAGATCCACCCATCCACAGCAAAACTAAAAACTACCGCTACGCCTCCCAGGTTAGATGTTGATTGTTGAACGCTCACATGTCCGTGTGTTTTGGTCGACACAGAAGACGCGCATAACGTAGCTGCTGTTTCCACTTTTCCTAGAAGGTAACCATGCTTTCACTTGAGCCGGGGGGTTCCTCCACGTCTGTGTTGCCTTGGCAACATCTTTGTTTTGCTACAACTGTAAGCTAACACGTCCCGCCCATAGATATATACAGTCTTGGTCCCGCCGCTGAGAACGAGTATGGTCACGTGACTGCACAACGCCGTTTGATTGGTGGAACACAGTCACTTGGTAGAGCCTTAAGCGGAAGACTCTCTCTCTGTCAAAATAAAACATTAAAATGAGACGTACGCTGGGTAAAAAACATGACGCGTAGAATACCAAAGAGGTAAAAAGAAAAGTAACGACTCTTGTGCTAATGTAGCGGAGTAGAGTACAGTTTCTCCTTCACTAATCTACTCAAGTACAAGTAAAAGTATAGTATTTAAAACTACTCCTACAGGGCTGCCAACTCTCACGCATTGGCCGTGAGACACACGCATTTGACTGGTTTCACACGCGCACACGCCACACCCCCGATTTCTCACGCCGAAGTGTCAGCCCGGTCGGTCAAATTTCTGAAAGATGTGTTTATCTATGTTTTTACCTGTTGAGCCACTTATGATCGACTAGTTGTGCTTTCAGAGACTGTGAGGGGGTTAAAGAGCGCTCCCTGTCTGTAGTTTCGAATTGTCGCAAACTGAGAACATTTTTGCACGAGCCATCCCAGGGTGCATTTCCCCGGCTTCAGGTATGTGCTCTGAGTATTACAGACCCGTCCGTCGCTTCGTGTCCTCTCTCTCTGTACGATAGAGGTGACAGCGCGGCTGGTAGCGTAGCAACCTTCAGTTCATGTTAGTGACTCGCTCTGTCGTGGGGGGGCAGTGACGCGTTCACTCCGTGTAGTCCTCCGATAAGAGCAGCGTACGGACACCTCTAAACTCTGCCAGAGACCAGAGACCCAAATGGGTCCCTGTGTCTGTCAGACGGTCGGCATGAGATCCACCACATCAGCGGAGCAATGACGCACAGCAGACTATATTACCCCATATACTATATTATACTATATATACTATATTACAACTCTCCAAATCTCGGACAACAAGATGGGAGAGTTATATTTGAATGTGCACCAAAGTTGTAAAATATGAGCAGAAATCTGATGAAACACATCTGAGCTGTACTATATATACTATATTATATTACTATATATATATATATTATATATATAATATATATATATATATATATATATATTGTAGATATATATAAATACATACTGCAACGTTGGGCCACTATTGTGTTCTCTAACCCTGCATCTCTAAATGTAACTGTAATATTAATTTGTGTTTTTTTAATGAACAAATAGTCTTTATTTTCACAAAAAGTAAAAACATTAAGTGGGGCCCAGAGGATGAGGGCCAACATTACGGAACATTGGCACAAAGGTAAAGGATTAGAATTTATGTAACTCAGTTGGTTCTCATTCTTTAGAATTTCATGGTCTAAGTTGATTCCCATCATTAATTTAACTTTGGGTCCCTGGTCCCTACACCAGGGACCCTGGACCTGTTCACCACAGACCCAAATCTTCTCAGCTGTTGCTGACATGCTGCTGTCTCTTTCATGTGGTTCATTATGTTGGCACATTGTGTGGGTCAGTTCTTATATCATAAGAAGTTAATAATGTAAATGCTGAATGCCATAGAACCTGTTGATACTACAACAATGCAAAGGTTCTTAACCCTACAGTTTTGCACATATCATGCAAGACTTGATTTCTCAATTTTTTTTGCAAAAAAACTCTCCAGAAAGTGCCATTTAATGGTTTATTTTTCAATTTTTTTCCTGAGTATACCCCCAGACCCCCCTAGGGAGAGCCCCATCCCCCCACATATAACAAATCCCAATTTAAACCCTGAAGGATAAAGACCCAAAGAAATTGCTTTGTACGCGGCAAAATATGGGTTGGCCCCCCCAAATCTCACTCCGAGGTTTCTGGAAAAGTTGGCAGCCCTGTCCTAGAAGTACAATTTTTTCAAAAACTTACTCAAGTAAATGTAACGGAGTAACGTTCGTAATGTAATGACGTAATGTTCTCTTAGCCTAAGCTACTAACGTTACTATACCAGAAATGGGTGGGGTATACATGCTGCTTCTTGTTTATGCCCAGTATACAAGAATGTTTGTGAGATATGCGGCTTGGGTGTTTTAGTTTAAATGGATGAGTTCTTCTACTGGAGCTTAAATCACGCGCGTGCACAGAGATCACTTTTAGCTCAAAACTGCTTAAAAAACTAAAGGTAGTGCAGTAAACGTAGCCTGGGATCAGACTACTACATGTCCTGAGAAACCAATGCACAGGTGACAAGTGTGTGCAGGTATCTTTCTTTAGAAATTGATCTCACGGAAATTCAAAGCACGTGGTGTGTGCTCATTCAGTTTCAGGTCAGGTAAGCAATCCTGGACATGTGAAAAACTTTCACATTTCAGTTTGAATCAATCTCCTAAGTAGTCATTTATGGCACTTTCCTCCACATTTCCCTCTTCCTCCAGCTGTTTTCACTCTCCTGCCATCAATGACAGACCTATTCCTCCCCCTCCTCCACCCTGACTCCCAACCTAATACCTGTATTTAAACAAATGTGGCGGCGTTTGAACACCTGGCCGGCTGTTATATCAGGGGTTTAGCTGTAGATCTGCGAGCTGCATCCCAATCGCTGATATGCTCTGTGAGATTTTAGTACAACCACCTGGCTACAGAATAATGACATATCTGCTCCCACACACTGTTCGGTAGCCGGTGATCAGGGCAGCTATATCACAGCGGGGCAGAGCCCACCTGACATCACACGGGGAGGCTTTTGAGAGGAGGGTGGAATCAGACGGACAGCAGGAGAAAGGACGGGGATGGAAGGAGTGAGGCGAGATCTGAGCGCCTACGCAGAAACTCATAGATGACAGTCACCTGCTTTCTTTTAACAAACTAGGAATAAATAAAGTCAATACCCACATCAGCTATAATAACTAGAAGGATTCAACTTTACACCCGCCGCAGGTCAGAAATCAAAACGTGTAGCAAAATGAGCTCAGAGGCTCAAACACAGAAATTACATCCTTCTGGTGCCGCCCGCTCAAAGGCAAGACACAGAAAACAGAAGAATAATGAAATCTCTTAACGTACCTCAATTTCCCTTTTTTTCATAAAACATATGACTAACAAAATAGGCTACTTGAGAATGAAAGAAAACAGATCAACTCAACCAGGCTTCACCACAATTCTTCTTCTGTCCATCTACAAAGTATATGCTCACGTCATATAGCTCGGATTGTAATGAAAAGCGGCTTGATGGGAAAAGGTTTCCACATTGAGGAATCTCTGTGCGTGCGTGCGTTTGTGTGCGTAACAACCCAACAGTGTGTGATGCTACATCCCTAGGCGGTTGCGGTTCACGGCTCCATGTTCACGGCTCTGTAAAGCAGCGTGGGGGGGGCGGGTTAAAAAAGCGACTAGGGATAAATCTTTCTGTCGAAAAAAGACGGCGGTATTGTCGGGGGAGAGCGAGGTCTTTCTCTCTTGCGGCCTTATTATAACTCCAAGGGATATTGGGTATTATTGAGTAACAGCTACCATATCTTAACGTGACGCGCCAGGTTAACCATCGGAGAAGTCGTCATTGGAAATCTTTTGGAAACTGTCCATCACGTCCGTGGCTGCCAGTAGCTCGGTTCTCATGAATATCTCCTGTTTTGTTTTCATCCAGCTGTGTCTTATGACTTAAGCTGTTTGACACTTATACAATAATCATTATGTAGTCAAACAACTTTAGCAGAATCAAGTAGACGCACCGAACAAAACCTTGATAGCGGTGGCTAGGATAACTATGTTAATTCAAGAGTTAATCTTACGTCTACTCACAACGGCCTACACCGTATTTTGGTGTTGGTATTTTTCTGGCCAAGTAATACTACTATCAAAATTCACTCCTGCATACTTTGCACTCCTCATTGCACTCATTGCCTTTATATTGTTTCTGTTTAGAGTGTGTTTTAGTGTGTGTATATGGTTTGGTTGTTTTGCTTACACGCGCATTGTGAGCAACGATGTTCGAAAGAAAAATTCCTTATGTGTGTAAATAAAGCTGATTTTGATTCTGAAATTTTGGTCCAATAAAAAAAGGTGGGCTGCCCATGGCAAAGCACCCCGAGCAGTTGGGGGTTCGGTGCCTTGCTCAAGA
>NC_045748.1:21128400-21131289 GCF_008692095.1 Etheostoma spectabile | reverse complement strand
GTGCCCAGGAGGTGAAGTGGCACCTCTCCAGCTACCAGTCCACCACCATGCTTGGGTCTGTATGTGGACTTGAACCAGCGACCCTCCGGTTCCCTACCCTGAACCATGGTTCGGTTCGTTTGCAGTATGAAAACACTTTTTGGATGGTTTGGATTTTCGGACCAACGACAGGAAGGACCTACGTACCGTAGAAGAAATAATCGGAAATAAACCCTGCTAGAACAAGAAAAAATGAGTCGGGGAAGTAATGTGGTCCGACAAAATGTTGTCTGTGCTGGTAGTAATACCATGTCAAGATTGGCTCATTTAATTGAAAGATGCACGCCCGTCTACTCACCAATCAAAGGGAGACGCAACACACGTAGGTGGTGACGACACGCCATAGGTATGTCATGGAAAGTTCTTTAGTGGGGTGGCAGTAGCTCAGTCCGTAGGGTTGGGAACCGGAGGGTTGCTGGTTCAAGTTCACATACGGACCAAAGTATGGTGGTGAGCTGGTTGCTGGAGAGGTGTCAGTTCACCTCCTGGGCACTGCCAAAGTGCTCTTGAGCAAGGCACCAAACCCCCAACTGTTCGGGGCGCTTTTCTATGGGCAGCCCCCCCCCCCCACTCTCAGACATCTCTCCTTTTAGTGCATGTATAGGTACTGAGCATGTGTGTGCAATTCAGGCCTGTGTGTAATAACAAAACTGTGTAAACTGTAATTTCCCCTTGTGGGACTAATAAAGGATACATTATTATTATTATTATTAGTGTGCTAGCAAAATCACTATGTGGAACCAAAAAGTAGGAGCTCAAACACCAATGTTGGCTCGGACCTTGGTCTGGACTTTAAGGTGTGAAGACGCCCTAAAGCTGCAGTAAACTATTTTACCAAAATACCTTCTTGGACTATAATTTCTACACTGCCTTGCTTTACATACTCCGGTAGGGTGGAATTTGAACCGGTCAACCTGGCAGATTTGGGGCGGTTTAACACTAACAAAATGGTTTCTCAGGTCTTTGTCAGCTCTGTTCCCATTCAGTGTGTGCCAGCAGAGACTCTGCCCGCTGCATTCACATGGCACGGCGTGGGAAAAAAAAAGGGAAAAGCTACCATTTTACCCTCGTCTGCTGCCATGGAAACCAACCAACGGTCGGGACATTAAGGCAGTGATACACAGCGAAACTTTATGGGCCATTCTGGCAGTGTGGCTGCTCTACTTTAGTTGTTTTTTTTCACCCTCTGCAACCCTTTCCTCTTTCAGTTCTGTCTTCATTTTTTAGCCTTTTTGCTCCTTTCTCTGGCGCCCCTCCATCATGGAGATCGGTCTGCGCTCTGTGTGGGACGACTGATGAGTAACACTGTGCAAACTTTTTTTATATGGAGGGATTTTTAATTTTTTTAAATTCAGTTCACTTTTTTTTTACATTCTTTGTCCTATTTTGAATGTTTTTTTGGATTAATTGGCTATACATTTCCCCATAATAAAAAAAAAAAAAAAAAAAAATGAAAACATTTAAATGTACACAGTTTCCCAGAGCAAATCCTCACATTTGAAAAGAAGCAGACAATGTTTGGTAGTTTTTGATAATATCTGTCTATGGACTTCTCGCTTGACACTCTATTTTGATTCAGCCACATTGGATCTAACATCTAACAGATGCCTTGTTCTATCCTCCTAATTACTGTAGCAAACTGATCATAGAAATGTATCAAAAATGAAAGAAAGATCAATCATTCAAACAATATAGAAAATAACCGTTCCTGATCGATCACCACTATTTGGGTTCTCTATGCAAATCTTTCTTTTTTCATTTACTATTGTGTTTAAATGGATCCCCAGCCAGCCCCCGTCTCCTATAATAATACTGTGTGTGTGTGTGTGTGTGTGTGTGTGTGCGCATCAGGGGTAGCAGGTGATTGGTTGACAACAGCTGGAGAGAGAAAGGAGAACACAGCTGCAGGGAAAGAGAAGAGGAAATAAGGAGAGGAAAAGAGATAAGGAGAGGAGAGGGGAGGAGAGGGTTTGGTTTTATTGGACATTTTCAGATACAGAAAAACCAACAAAAATAGACAAAAAAAAACCAATACAAACAATGCAAAAAAGTTCATTTGTTTCCATTAACCCGAGCACCAACTCCCCTCTCCCCCCCCCCTCCTCTTCTCCCAACATCTGGAACTGCCAGGTAGGATTCAAGAAAGACAGCAGAAGGCCCGCCTCCTCCCGCCACTCCCCCACAGACGGGGTAATGGACAAATAGGGGAAACTGTATTCCCACCCCTCACTCCATTGCTCACAGAGAGACCGAGTCTGTACCAGTGTCCGCTGAGGCTGCTCAGGGCAGCAAAAACCTCATGCACCACCCTGCTGATGAGCCTGATGGAGGTGATGTTGCTACTCCTTCTCAGGGCTTCACCAGAGACGGCAGTCAACCTCATCAGGTGACCCAGATTAGTGCACCCAGCCTCCCTGAGACTGGCCCTCAGACTGGCAGACTGCAACACTTGAGTCCCTATGAAGTCATTAAAAAACAACGGTTCTTCAAAGAGCCACATCCCCGGAGTTTCTCATACAGCCCGCAAACACGTCATCAACTGCCACTTCTGCAGGACAGAACTGTAGAACCACGTGAGCCCAGAAAGGTCCATTTCCTCAGTCCTCAAAAGAAAGAGCTGCCTGTCATAACCCATCCGCCCAGCTCTCCTCAGCAGCAATCGGGCCGTATCAAGCCAGCAGGGTCCACAGGTATGCAAAAGTTTCTAGGCAGTCTGGATACGAAAGGACGCAAGTATTGATAGAATATCCACCAGCCCCTGGCCCCCTTCAGCAACAGGTAGGTAAAGAACCGCTGCCTGAACCCAGTGCTTCCCCGACAGGAAGAAATCCACCATGGCTCTCTGAATGT
>NC_045748.1:21127896-21128390 GCF_008692095.1 Etheostoma spectabile | reverse complement strand
GCTTCTCGGTGGTACAAGGGCAACAAGCTGTACAAACCCCTCCGTACCCCAAAACCCCCTCAAAACTTTTAACCCTTCTTTCCCGCACTCAAGTCCCCCTGGCAGACTGTGGACTACTCTATCCCTCCACCGACCCACTAACAAAGCCTTACTCTTAGCCCAGTTCACCCGTGCAGATGTGGCCCTTTCATAAAGGGACAGAGCATCCTGCTAACTCTGTCTGAACATCCTCCTGACTACAAACTAAAACATTAACATCATCGGCATAAGCTGAGACAGTAAGAGGACGCACCATACCTGAAGACCCCGGCAGGAAAAGCCGGCTGAGTTGAGCCCTCACCCTGCACAAGAGAGGCTTGATTGCCAAAGTATGCAGCTGTCCCGATTTAGGGCAACCCTGTCGTAGCCCTCTCTGCACAGGAATGGGCCAAACAAACACTGTGCACCATTATACAGTAAACCAACCCAAGACAGAAACCCATCACCAAAACCAA
>NC_045748.1:21126033-21127886 GCF_008692095.1 Etheostoma spectabile | reverse complement strand
CTCAGTGCAGAAAACAAATAGGAGTGATCCACCATATCAAATGCTTTTTCCTGGTCTAAAGAGATGATACCGACATCAAAATCATACAATTTACACACATCAAGAACGTCCCGAACACAGAAAATATTGTCCATGATTGACCGATCTAGAACACAATAAGATTGGTCAGAGTGTGATAAGTTCCAGGACAACCTTCAGTCTGTTGGACAATGCTCTGGAAAGTAACTTATAATCCGTGCAGAGGAGGGAAACTGGGCGCCAGTTCTTAAGCCAATCCAAGACTGTGGATGTTTGACCCTCCAGGTGTCTACCAGATCCAGCTGGTTAATGATGCTGGTCAGACTCTGAGCTGAAAGGATCTCATTCACCTCAGACTTTTCTACCGTTATACAACACTGCCGTCACAGCTGATTTGATCAGCTACAATTTACAACTAATTCAGTTCAGAGTCTCAGATTTGACGTTTCCAATTGTTTACATACTTCCTCAATCTTTATATTGAATCCAAAATGCCCCTCACTGTTCCACTGTGACACTAGCCCTTAATTTCTGCTAAATGTATGAGCTAGGTCTATTTTTATGCAAGCCGCGGGCCATCATGGCAACAGGTGGTATAGTGGGGGGAACAAAACAGCGGTAGTTTATAATACTGTGAGACAGGATTCTTTATAGTGTAACTCTCGCCAAAATGCAACCGAGGACCTTTTTGTGAATGTACCCCAGTCAAACTTCTGTTTAAAGCACAATTAAGACGTAAGCTTTTATGATTGAATGGCCTTCTGAATGGGAGTGTTAGGGGCGCTACTGTGATAGCATCACAATCACTATTTTTAAAACACTAAGAAGCCTCGACACAACATGAGACTTTGCTCCAAGTATCACCAGGGACTCTACACATGCACTCAGCATGGAGAACATTGTTTGTATACACAGTTTACTAAAAAGAAAGGTTAAAACAACTCACTGTAATAGTTGTTTTTATGTTTTTGTTAAGTTTCATGTGTCGCTGAAATGTACATTTTATAACCCCAAACATCATTTTTTGTCCCAAACTTGTGCGGCAGGTAAGTTAAACATATGTTTCGACCCGTATTGACGTCATGAGTCCCGACAAAGTGCGTTTGAATGAAACGCTGAAGGAGACAACGCTAAAGGAGTTGATGCTAAAGGAGTTGACGCTTAAGGAGATAACGCTAAAGGAGTTGATGCTAAAGGAGACAAATTTAAAGGAGACAACACTAAAGGAGACAACGCTAAAGGAGACAACGTTAAAGGAGACAATGCTAAAGGAGAAGACGTTAAAGGAGACTTTTTGCATCAGTAACAAACACTAAAGGCGCCTGACTGAGACGTTGAAGGAGTTGACGCTAAAGGAGACAATGCTAAAGGAGACGACGCTAAAGGAGATAACGTTAAAGGAGACAATGCTAAAGGAGTTGATGCTAAAGGAGTTGATGCTAAAGTAGACAACGTTAAAAGAGATGATGCTAAAGAAGACAGCGCTAAAGGAGACAAATCTAAAGGAGACAATGCTAAAGGAGTTGATGCTAAAGTAGACAACGTTAAAGGAGACAATGCTAAAGGAGTTGACGCTAAAGGAGTTGATGCTAAATGAGACAACGCTAAAGGAGACAACAAAAAAGGAGACAACAATAAAGGAGACAATGTTAAAGGAGATGGCTCTAAAGGAGACAACGCTAAAGGAGCTCATGGGTGTTTTAAAAAAAAATCTTATGTAGAAATGTCTGCAGATTTTTTTTTAAAACACCCATGAGCTTGTGAAACTCAGTGTTAGGCAAGGCAAGGCAGCTTCATTTGTATAGCATATTTCAGCAACAGGGCAATTCAAAGTG
>NC_045748.1:21125702-21126023 GCF_008692095.1 Etheostoma spectabile | reverse complement strand
AATCAGTTAAACAGATAAAACAAGTACAAACAGTTAAAAGTAAAAACATTAAAATGGATAAAACCCTAACCCTAACCCACTTTAGACTACCTTCACACTAATTAGTCCATGTTAGTGCTACCTTTCGTGTTCACCCTCAGTGTTACTACCCTTCACGACTCTATTTTTAGAGACATTACCTTACATCTCCTTGAACTCTTCTTCACACTAATTAAGCCAATCTAGTGCTGCCTTTCGTGATCACCGTCACCGTCACTACCCTTCACGACTGTATCTTTAGAGACGTTACCTTTCGTCTCCCTGGACTCTTCTTCACACTAA
>NC_045748.1:21125407-21125692 GCF_008692095.1 Etheostoma spectabile | reverse complement strand
AATCTAGTGCTGCCTTTCGTGTCTATTTTTGACACTACACATTCACACTTTTTCTTTAAATTGTTACCCTTCGAGTCTTGCTTTCTCTGTATTAAACAACCTTTATACTTATTCGTTTTCCTCAAAAGAATTCACAAAACAGATAAAACACAAGTTTAAACAGTTAAAAAATAAAAATATTAAGACAGATAAAACCTTAACCCTAACCCTAATCCACTTGAGACTACCTTCACACTAGTTAGTCAATGTTTGTGCTACCTTTCGTGATCACCCTCAGTGTCACTA
>NC_045748.1:21124643-21125397 GCF_008692095.1 Etheostoma spectabile | reverse complement strand
CTTCACAACTCTATTTTTAGAGACGTTACCTTTCATCTCCTTGTTAGCATTACCTCTACAAGTTGTACTGTTTTTCATGTTGTACTTTTGTACTTTTTCTTCATTCACTAGAGGAGGATGTGGAGACATCCTGTTCCTGTATCCAACTACCTGAGGAGTTTGTACTGAGTGAAAGAGTTGTGGGGCGGGGGGTGGCACACAAATTAATGATATTGCTATTGATTTTCAAATATTGACCAGAAATGAATTCAAGCATGCGTTGTTCTTAGAAATGTTATCACATGAATATGTTTTGCCAGTAAATGGGTACGGGTGCAGCTGTTGCTTTATGCGGTCATATGATTAATTGGTTTGATGCCTCATTAATACGTGGCACTTTTTCAAACAAAGCTGGTCTGTAAAGATCTATTTGTCGATATATCACATATGTCTAAATAACTTTATGGAGGAGGCTCCATGTGAGTCTTCTGTGTTTGGAACTGAAGTTAGTCTAAATAAAAGGGATTGGAACCGTCGTGTAAAATGTTGAATCAGGCTCACAGTCAGCCTCCTTTCATCAGCCAATCAGATCGCAGGACCGAAACGACTCGGAAGTGACCGCAGAGTGTGTGTAGGGGAGTGTGTGTGATGGGTGCATGTTAGGGCTGATTTTCCTTCATGATCCCTCATCGCACAGCCGAAAGCATCAGCAGCCATCATCCAACACACGCACACGCACACGGGCACGCGCACACACACACACACACACACACAC
>NC_045748.1:21123236-21124633 GCF_008692095.1 Etheostoma spectabile | reverse complement strand
CACACACAGACACACACACACACACAACGAGCAGCAACCTAGCGCTTAAAGCAAAACTGGGCTTCCATGGCCATCCATTATCACTGACAAGCTAAATGTACCATGGTACACCATATGGTACAGAGAGAGAGGGAGAGAGAGACTAAAGTAAACTGGAGATAGAGGCTGAGTGAGAATAAGGGAGAGCTAAAAGAATGAGAGAGAGAAAGGGAAAAGAGAGGGGGGGGGAGGAGTGCATAACAATAACGGTTAGCTGCATTCAGCTCTGTGTTCTGTTTAAGTAATAATCTGCAAAACAGCGAAGGGATTGATGGATTTTATGATGAACAACTGTATGTGTCGCTCCGTTATTCCCATTATTCATCCCTTTTCACTTCATGACACCTTTTTTCCATTTTCAAAGCGTTTCCATTAGCTGTCACTGTGTAACAATTCACGGTGCTGCCTCAATCCCGACATCTTAATATGTCAGTGTGTCACCCCAACCCTAAAGAAAGTTTTAACTAGCCACCAAAAAACACTTTGTCTTTATACATTTAACATATCAATTATAGGTACTTTCGGTTACATGTGCACCTCTAGATGATGGTCTCTTGAAATATCTTTATTTCATCCGTATTAAGTAAATGTTCTTGTTTCCCAAGACAGTCAAATCAAAAGGAATTCAGAACAACATCTGGAACATAGTTCCACATAGTTCCACATATGTTCTAAGTGTCAGTGAACTCCTATCGCAACATGTTTTTCAAACTATTACTTAAAACACTGGTGTCATCAGCGTATAGTTGGACAAGGCGACCCATTGCCCACCTAACAACTTGACAGAGAAATTTGGCCATCTTTTGTCCTAATATTCTAAAAACAGAATTAGTGTTTTATGGCAAGCCAATCACATCTCTTGTTCACATTAAAGATGTTGTTGTGGTGTTGGGACAAAAAAACAAATATCAAAACCCTAATTGAATTTATAAATTGTCAACAGAGAGTATTTTCATTATCACAAGACCAACTCTGTGCCCCTACAACTGTGTTGATGATATGAACGCTAACAGGTTGTTAACATGTCTGCCATCCATCCATAAAGCCCCATGGGTTCCACGTGACCAAGCTTGTCTGCCAATCAGAGAACAGACTGGGCCTGACGCTGTATTTCAAACACGGTAGCTTGAACAGACAATCAGGCAAACTATCTCGATAAAAAAACTAAACGAAATTTAAAAAAAAAAATGGAGATTGTCTGCAAACACACACGAACACACAGTGTTGGCGAGGCTGTTACCTGAATGCTTGCCACAGGAAACATCTGTTCAGACAAAACAGGCACATTCAGTTTTAGACAAACCACAAAGACCACAAAGAGGGCACCTCCACACACACACACACACACACACACACAC
>NC_045748.1:21120883-21123226 GCF_008692095.1 Etheostoma spectabile | reverse complement strand
ACACACACACACACACACACACACACATACGGTTACCAGTAACTGAGATGTAATTCTGATGTATTGCAATTGCATCATTCTTTACACTGATGACAAAAATGTGTCAGCCAATCAAAATGTGAAAAAATACAGTACATAGACGTAAACAAAGCATCTTACAGTACAGGCTGCAGGTGTGGTCTTCACTCGTGTGTCAGAGGAATACACATATACGACATGGTTTGCGCAGTCTTTTCCACATACAGAACGCCGCAATTCATCCATTCCAGTTTATAGACACCCCCTTATACTGAATCATTCATTCTTAATCCTTTTATATGCTCTACACTGATGTCGGAGCTTAGCGGTCAAAGGTCAGTTACAGAGCAGCGCCTCTTGCCGGTGAGGGAAAAACAGTGGACAAAGCAACAGAGCAGGCTGAAACAGAAAAAAAAAATATAGATCCCAACATTTCCAACTGCACCTCAAGGCAGCTTCATTTCACGGGAAAGAGAAAGAAAAACAAAAGGGAAAGAAAAGAAAAAAGTTCCTGTGTTTGGTGTTTTAACACAGTTTTCTGTATGGGACTCTTCCACCGCCTCAAAACACGCGGACAAGTCTGATTGCCATGTACATGGTCAGCCACTGTAGCGAGAGGTCGGGTAAAGTTAAGTCGGTCTCTTGCGTGTCCCCCCTGTGGACCGCACCGCTGTAGCCTGAACGCACCACCCCCATTCTAAATGAATGGAAAGACCTGCCGCACCGACGCAGGCTGTGTGAATGCCCACTGAGAGTGAACAAAGGAATGAAGCAAGCAGGAGGAGAGGACTGGAGGGAGGAAGGGGGAGGCCCGCAAACCATATAAAGATCAATAAAGGTGAAGGGAAGACAAAACAGGAGACATAGAAGAGAGCGAGAGAGATTAATGCCTCGCTCATAGACTTTAGCCCCACCCAGCTCTTAATATTTAATGTTTGAGGGAGTCAAAATTCAACGTCCCAAAAAAGTGATCCAAACCATCAGTCAACACGTATGAATAAAAAAAATACTACATCCAAGATCCGCCAAAACACACACACACACACACACACACACACAAACACACACACAAACACAAAACAGGAGGCGTCCTGTTTTCACTTTTGAACATTCAAATGTTCTGAATCTGAACAAACGACTGGTATGTTTCAAAATGTTCACTCATTTTAGTTACCTCTCGTTCCAGGACACACGCACACACACACACACACACACACACACACACACACACACAAACACACACAGAGCCAGTTCCACAACAAAGACAAGGACTGTGCCATGCTGCTGCAGAGGGGGCAGTGCCACGTTGGCAAAGCCCAGGGGGCAACTGCTAACTCGTGCCAACACTTCACACACAAACAACCCACACAAACCACACACACACACACACACACACACACACACACACACACACACACAGAACATATCAGTATTCCAGCATCGTTGCGCCGTTGACTCCTCCGCCTGCTTTGTGTGGCTTCATGTTCGACACTGCGTGTTTTTCTACAGAAACAAAACTACAGAAATGTTGACATTTTTGGATTTTACATGGTGCCTCAGCTCGAACCCACCTGCATGAATAATTTTTACATCTTTAGCTTTGGGATTTCAATGGTTTAAAGCACTAATCACACATTTTAGAAACAGTTAGCTCACAAGTCTGTAAGTGTTTGACAGTAAGCCCCCGGTCAATAAAACTATAAATATCTATTTACAATTAAAAATGTAAGGCAAAACTACAAACGTGCAAGTAGAAGATTACAGATATTTGCCAAGTGTGTTACCCCTGGCCCCACACAACAGAGTTCACCAGTACTCAGGCGTCTGTCCGCAATGGTTTAAGTGATATTTGTGTTTTGGTAAAACAGCGCCCCTGCCAGCACATCAGTCACAGTTCAGGCAGAGAATGGTACTGCAGCACGGGAGACTCAGCTTCCAAAACAAAAGCCCACCAAATGATAATACGTTCAAATGAATTTCTATGAGAAGGTGATGAGGGAAAAGCTGTTAAACCCAGAAAGATACTGGAATAGACATTGTAGAAAAAGAAGTGTTTATGAAGAGGATGTCACTAACTAACTAATAACAGAAGATGCTTGGACAGATATAGGTGAATCTAATTGTATCGGTACATTAGGTCAATTATTATGGCTAATTAATTCTTTGATTTCTTTTTAAAGATTACCTTTATTTAAGAGGACAGCTGAAGACAAGAAAGGGGGAAGAAAAAGGGGGGGTTACATGCATTAATGGGCCTTGTGTAGGGTCTGGTTCAAGTCTTCATACGGACCAAAGTATGGTGGTGGACTGGTAGTTGGAGAGGTG
>NC_045748.1:21119089-21120873 GCF_008692095.1 Etheostoma spectabile | reverse complement strand
TCCTGGACACTGCCAAGGTGCTCTTGAGCAAGGCACTGAACCCCGAACTGCTCGGGTTGCCGTCCATGGGCAGCACCCCCGCTCTGACATCTCTCCATTTAGTGCATGTATAGGTGCTGAGCATGTATGTGTAAATCAGGCCTGAGTGTAACAACAACAGAGTGAAAACATTGTAATTTTCCCTTGCAGGATTAATAAAGTATACATTGTTATCATTATTATATATTAGGATGATGGGTCTAGTAGTATACGAGATGAGCTGCAGACAGATGGACAGATACACAAACCCGCACAAACACACACACATACAAAAACACACACGCGAGATTTGCAGCTTTATTATAGCAGTAGTTATGCTATGCACAGCATTATTTTTGGCATTTTTTTACATGTATTTTGGAATAAATCCTGAACTTGTAACAGACATTATCAGGAGGTTAAAGCAGACATACAAACAGCACTTTACAGAGATTATCCTACTTTAACCTGAACAAAACCATCTAGTCTGTAGTTTTATTGTTCATATGGATTAACGTGCACTCTCCCTCTCTTTCTTTGTCTTTTATTTACTGAATTCGGACCTGCTGCTGTTTGTGTTTTAATATCTCTAATATCTCATTTATAGAGCTTTTTCAAGACAGTCAAAGACACTCAATGTAAATGTAAATGTGCTGTATTTATATAGCGCTTTTCCAGTTTTAACAACTGCTCAAAGTGCTTTTACATCTACAGGAAACATTCACCATTCACACACATTCATACACTGTGGCCGGGGCCGCCGTACAAGGTGCCACCTGCTCATCAGATAAACATTCATACACATTCACACTCCGATGCGCAGCACCGGGGGCAACTCGGGGTTCAGTGTCTTGCCCAAGGACACTTCGACAATGACTGCAGGGGCGGGGATCGAACCACCAACCTTCCAATTGGCAGGCAACCGCTCTACCACTGAGCCACAGCCGCCCATGTGGAACGCCCTCCACATGCCCCTCCACAAAAGATGCATTCAAATCCATAGCAGGTGCAACCCTTGTTGTGATGGACACTATAAACGTGTCCACTGTCCAGCCCTGTCTCCCCAAAATTACGTTCCCCCACATCTAAATTGCCATCACAACTTACGTGTCCAAGGAAACGAATTGCGTTTCTTTGGAAAGTATCACGACTAATTCTACTCAAAGTCTGTGTTTAAAGTCCACAGAGGGAGGTGGTTAGGGTAGATGGATGAGCCGAACAAAACCTTCAGTGAAGAGGCTGCGGTTTTGTGTCCAAGAGGTAACGTCGACAAAAATGTAACCTAATACATATGCAATCGGTAACGTAATTAACTTCTGTCACGTACATATAGTACTTAACGGACCTAATTCATTTCAACCCAAACCATGGTATTTTCCTAAACCTAACCTGGTACTTTTGTTGTGTAACCCAATACCAATTATATAGTTTCAACTTGAAAAATGTATTTTGAGGTTGTACCAGAATTTTTCTAAAAAAAATATACAACATATTTTTGTTGTACTGCACATTGCTGAAGATCCTGTTTCCCCCCTGTGTGTTTAGGTCTCTGTTGTAGCTACAGAGTGAGACATCTTACTTCTATACTATCTTTGTTGGGAGTCCCACATGCTCAGTAGCTCGGTAAAATCCCATCAGCTAGCGTCACTGTGTCCACGTTCGGACACCACTCGCTGCTATTGGCCATATCCGGACACTTTCAGTCTGACGGACTTCCTGGTCTTTTCGCTGTACTTTACATTTCCAATCATCACCAAAATGTTAAC
>NC_045748.1:21117705-21119079 GCF_008692095.1 Etheostoma spectabile | reverse complement strand
ATTGATGTATACCCATCTAACAATCTACGTATGAAATGTCCTCTATGTACATGGCCATATAGATGTCTAATTACTATATGAAATGAGGGAAAGACGTAAGAACGCTCGAGCAATGAATTTTCCTCCTCTATTTTTACTGAACTAGACTAAAGAGCTCTTATTGCATAATTCAGAGTGGTTGAAGCATGGTATTTTTAATGACAGAAGTAAGATCCGGTAGTTTTGACAGCATTGATGGGACTTTCTTTAAACTAACTGTCTGTAGCGGTGTGTCCGGTTATGGCCAAAGGTAGCGCACGGCTGATTTACCGGCGATAGCGTAATTTAGCCGGCTCTTGTAAAGTAAAAGCTAAAGTAACGAGTTAACACTATATACCGTTAGAAAGGTAAGAAGTCACACGATAGTTTTATACCATTAAATTAACTTAAAATATCAATAGATCATTTATGTTCGTATTTTAACAGATATTTTGATAGAACGTTAGCCAATAAGTGTCCGAACGTGGACACAGTGACGTTAGATAACTCTTTCTCCAGCTTTGGTCAGTCCAAGGCAGGATTAGCTGGGAGACTACTTCTAGACGAGGACCACTTGTGGAATACCTGCAGAACAGGGACAGGAAGTAGTTCTTTTGGAGATTATGGTCAACTAGGGTGTGTTGTAGCAGTGTTTTGCCATTGAGAACGAGCTAGCATGCTAGCGCTAGCATGTGCTACAGTTTGCCTCCTTGTCTCTAGTGACGAAGAAAGCCGTGGAGTTGTTGAACAGCTCACCCAGAGACCGAAGACAGAGGACATTCAGAAACCGGATCTCACTCAAAACACCATGGATAGTTTTTTTTTCCACGTGTGTATGTGTGTGAAAGCATCAGAGACACAAAATAACACCCCAAATCCCAGAAAAAGTGATTTTTTTTCATAATGGGGACACTTTAAGACAGCGACCGTTTCACAATGTGTGCCGTGTGTACCGTTACTGTAATACAGTCATAAAAAGTAGATAATGTTATGTAACTCTTTAAAATGCTTGAAACCCACATTACATCGAATTTGATTGGCAGAGGCGACAAAACCTGTACTCATGGAAAAGTACAGACAAAAAGAACTCAAGTAGGAGTAAAAGTATTCATTAAAGTGTGTGACCATTACATTTCCATCAAATATATTAGTTTTACATAATCATCATTTAAAAAAAGAAAAGAACATTTAACGACTTGTAGAGGCAAATTAGACCATGTGTCATGTTGCTAAAAATGTGTTGTAAAAACTATTTTGTTTCAGCAGTTTAGAGTAGTTTGTTTTATAATACAACTTCTCATTGTATTGTATTGCAGTTTCACAAAGTTCCCAGTAAACTTCTGGAAATTAATCAAC
>NC_045748.1:21099768-21110953 GCF_008692095.1 Etheostoma spectabile | reverse complement strand
GGGTTTTTTCACCTGTGTACATACAACACAGTACCAGTGCATGTGGGAAACAGGAAGTAAAATTGCCATGCGGTAATCACTACAGGAATGTGTGAGCTCTACCTGTTGTCTGCCTCTGAGTGGATCGCTTTTCCATCTCCCTTTTGCTAAGGCAACGTCTGTAAGTATTTCTCATTGTGTAACGTTAGGTTATTGCTCAGTTAGTTTGTACATATTGAGCAGCTAAAAGCAAATCGTTTTTGCTAGGCAGTTAGCTTATGTTTCTTGCTGTTAGCTGTTTTGCTAGCTATAACTGTGCTATATGTGTTTATAGGCTACAGCGCCATGTAAGCTAACGGCGCTATTCACACTAATACGTGGCATTTGAGTTTGTTTTATAATACGACTTCTCATGTATTGTATTGGTTTCACAAAGTTCCCAGTAAACTTCATGGAAATTAATCAACTTGTCCTGGAGTTTCTTGGGAGTGTTTAAGCTGAATGGAAAATAGCCCATGACAGTGAAAAGACGGCACACAGCTAACAAGGGACACAAGGATTGCTATCCTACGCAGCAGCTCAATACCAAGAGACAAACGCTAACGCTACAGCTTCCTTCTCCTGATATTGAAACGCAGTGAGTCACAATGTCACAACGTAGCAACAGTAAAAAGGATATGGAGATACCCAGGCTGAGACTGTGCGCTCAAAAAGCAGTCGTTCATCTGGTACATCGTCCAGCTCAAAAATAGCATGGCCGTCGTCATGGCAAAGCAAAAGCCAAGCGCACAAGCTAGAGGCGCACATGCACAAGGGAAATTGAACTTAAAGTGGAGCAGCACGAATTCAACTAATCTTGATGCTTTAAATGATGAAAGAAAGGATGCTGCCATAGCAGAAGCAAACACTCTGTGGCTGGTTTACAAGATATGGGCTTCGACGTTCACAGTGAGGCTAACAGCCCTGTCCCCCATCGGTCAAAGTCAACGTGTCGCAGATTATGTGTCAGCACAAGTCAGTGTGTCCTGGAGTTTCTTGGGAGTGTTTAAGCTGAATGGAAAATAGCCCATGACACCATGTATGGAGAAGTTCTCCAAATTGATGGACACAACAACCGCGTCATCATGTTTATGAATATTATTATTACGGAATTATTATTACAGAAGCTGCAATTACAAGCTGCTGCAGACTGAGGAGCAAAACATCCCTATTAACTGTGTTCAGGTGGCAAACCACAGAGACTGCTATCTGCCAGTATCATAAAGAAGAAACACACACTGCACACACACACACACACACTCACAGTGATAAGCTTTTAGAGAAGCTCTGACTACGTTTTCACAGGTGCACAGCAGCATTCCCCAAAAGAGTATCACTCTTCCTATCTCTTTATCTCTCTCTCTCTCTCTCTCTCTCTCTCTCACACACACACACACATACACACTTACTGACTTTTACATGGCTTTACATAACAAAAAAAAGAAAGAAAGTTGAAAATGAAGTCTGTTATTCAGAATTAAAGACATTGCGAGACATGCTTTTTTGTTTTCATTATTGCAGTGCAGATGCAGATTAATACTGCCACCCACTGTAACATTCAACCAGGTATACAAAACAAGGAAAACTACAAAACAGCACCTGACGAAAATTCACACAAATATTTAGTGTGTGTGTGTGGAAAGAAGATAAGCATAATCTAATTCATTAAATCAAAATAAAGTTTTTCCTTGGCGCGATGCGGCGACGAAAGCTGTGCCAAAAGAGGTAAGCCTACAATGTGGGCAAAATCCATGCGTCGAGGAAGACTACATGCTAGGAGCAGTCGCTTGTCGACTTCTTCTTGTTGCAAATCTTGTCATGTCAAGATTTCTCCATCACTACTTTTTTGCGAATTTAGCTAGCTAGCTAGAGAGATAGCCACAGCACGTCGGAAGCTCCCGTTCCCATTATAACCCAACAAGTCCTCCAAACCATACGACGATATAGGTCTTTTTGGCCTTGCCACGCACATATTAGTTTACTCTTAATCCAATGAACTAGCACCGCGAGGATCAAAGCTTTTTCACATGGAGCGTAGGGCAGTAGGTGTGTGCGTGAAGCAACACGTCCTCCGAACCATTCAACAATATAGGTTATTTGTGGCTACCCTCTAATACGACCGAGAGACGTGTTTTCCGTCCTCATATCAAAACCAGAGAACGTAATGGTTAGGTTTTTGGCACAAAACCTACTGGTTCTTAAAGTACTTTGTGGTTTGGTTGTAATCAGACATGTGGCGCTCCAATACTTTGTCACATGAGTCGTAATTGCTGCTAGAACCAACGACCAGGGAAGTGTTTTTCAGGGAACACAGTCTGTTTAAATCCATTCTTTATCCTGCCTTAACTGCCATTGGCTGGCTGTTTCTTTAACATACAATGCTAAACCCATTTGAATTCAGAATCAGAATCAGAAATACTTTATTGATCCCCGAAGGGATATTCTGTGTTGCAGTTGCACAAATTGTATAAATATCAACTAGAATTACTGACCAAATCAGAGATTTTAGCATTGAGGTCTGGAACAAAGCTAATACATAGAGAAAAAAAATCAAAAAACAAGTTTTATCCAGCCCCTACAATCTTAGAATCTCCACCAATAATGCGGGGCAGAGTGAAGGTTACTTTCCAGCGACGGAACAGGTATTTAGCGGGAGGCAGGTAAGCGTTACTACTTCTTCTACGACAATCAGTACTTTGGAAAGTATTGCAGTAACATCCAAGCAGCCCAATATTTTCATTTTCTCCTCTTTCTTTTCATCCCTCTGTCTCTCTCCATTCATGATTTATATCATATCAGTTCTTTATTTACCTGTCTCTCTTTTCATCTCACTGCATATTCTTCTACAACTATCTGCGTCAATACTGATCTCTCGCTTTGTCTCCCTCTCTCTCTCCTCTACTCCTCTCGGTTTATCTGTCTCTCTCTCTCTCTCTCTCTGCCTGTCTTCCTTTCATCTCTCGCCATCTGCCTTCCTCCATCTCAATTTCCCCTCCCTCTCTCTCTCTCTCTCTCTCTCTCTCTCTCTCTCTCTCTGTCTAACTCTTCTTGTCTTCTCATTCTATGTCTCTCACCCCTCCCTCTCGTCTCCCTAAAAACTTGGCAGAGATCCCCGTTGTTTTTTTCCCCTTTACTCCTCGTTTAGGGGATTGCGAATGAATGCGATCCAATCTAGACCTCGGCTAAGAGACATGAATTTTCATTAATTACAACCTTGTCAGCAAAAGCATTATGGGAGCTGAATATGAAAATGCTAATGAGGGGAGCTCATTTGCATATTTGTCTTTGTTGGAATGTCATTAATTATTACGTTTTATGATGATGAATGCAGCTGTCGATGGCTGGCCCTCCATGCCTAATTAGCTATCAGAAAATCCTCCGATCAAAAAATTGGATATGGATCCCAGAACTTTACTTTGCATTTTACACCTCTTTCCCTTGCTCTTTTTGTTGTCAATGACTTTTGCATTCGTCTTTCTTTTCTCAGCATAGCACTATAACTATCACGCAACAATGCTTCTCTCCATCAATGCTCATTATGCTCCTCCCTATTTCAATTTATTTTGTTGTCACACATTGTAATCTAGGACCAATGTTTTGGATTGATGACCAAAGGTTCCACCAAGTTCCTTTCACCATTGGCAACTTTTGTCTTCAAAATCCCAGTGTACAGTAATTTAAGACATAACTCTTGAGTCCTTGTCCTGTTAATCCCTGTCCCTTAACTGTTTTCCCTCTGCAGTTTCCCCCTTTCCCCATTAGGTATTTTCCTTTAGCTCTAGTCAGTACTAGAGCTACCTTTACTCCTCAATTTATTTTCAGATCTACCCTTTTTAGACACAGTTTATTTAGCCCTTTTAGCTCTAGACTTAGACAGACTTAGACTTCTCTTTATTAATCTTTTTGGGATAACTCCCTCAAGGAAATTGAAATTTACAGCATCTGTTTTTAGAAAGAAGAATACAGTATAGAGAGAAAAAAAAGAGGAAGACAGTTTAAATATAACTGTAATAATAATTACAATTAAAAAAAAACTTTGGCTATATAAAATACATTTACCATAAATTATCATAAAGTGTCACTGTCGAGTCAAGTGTTAAGGTGTTAAAGTGTCCAGGTATTTATGTGAGTCCAGGTGTGTGTGTGTACTGTCTTCTTTGACCTATCCCCCCCCCGAGAGAGGAGTGTAATGGCATGAGGGACAAAGGAGTACTTGAGTCTGATTGTCCTACACTTGGGAAGGAGCAGCCTTCTCCTTCCACTCTATTCTTTCTCTAAACTTTCAACCTTAGAGCCATTGGCTCCATTTCTGTTTATTGTAAATTGTTAAGTACTGGCTGTTTATAATTAACCTTTAACCCTACCTCTTATCTAAGTTTGTTTGCTCTTGCCCTTTAAGTCAGGAAACATAATCCATGTCCCTTGTGGCCCCTTTACTTGTAGTTTTTTAGTCAAAGCTAGCTCATTTTGTTAAAGCTTCCTAAAATGTATTTTGTCGTATGCTGTTTTGGATCTATTCCAGCTAATTTACTCTTAGAGCTATACAGCTTTACTGTTATGCGTTCTTTAGCAATAGTCTTTTAATTTCAGTCCTAACTAATTATACTCTTGCTCCAGGCCGGTTCCCCCATTCCAGTAACTAAATCTCTGGTTCATCAGTCCTGTTTATTTAGCTAAAGCTTAGCTCCTTTGTTCTGCCATTTTTACCCTAATGACTTAGCACTGGATACTCTGTAATTCTGGCTCATTTAGCCTAGATCATATAGTTATAGGTCCATTCATTTTAGCACTTTTAGTCCTTATTATGTAGTCTTGGATCTATTAGCTTAAACATTCGGTCTTTTGGACATAGCTTCTGTTTTTCCTGTAGATTCTGCCCTCATTTCTTAGCTAGCTCTAGCTTGCTAGCTCTAGCGTGCTAGCTTGCGGTCCATTAGCTGCTTCAGAACACAATGTATGCAGTGAAACCTGCCTGCTTAAAGTGCTTACTGGCATCTACTCATAAGTCTGTGTTGTAACTAGACAATTGTCTCAACAAATACAAGCTCAACCTTGTACAAAGTATTGGCTAGCTTCTTGTTTAGCAACTAGCAATGTCAAAATTGCAGTTAGCTCGTCTGACATGTTTGTAATAACACTATTCTGTTCATATCTTGAGTGCCGTGCTGAGAGAAAACTAATAAAATGGATCAATGAGTAATTGATCCGTTTCTAGTCAGAAATTAACTTTCTCTTTTAAGTTCCGTAAAACTCTGAAACTTGGACATCAGCTAATCACAGCTACTGTTGCATAACAGCGGAGGACATCCTATATGGCTACCAGAAGTTGTCTCACATCTCCTGGATGTCCTGTAATGAAGACCATGTCTTTCCTCACCTCTCTAGATGGAACACAAAAAGTTGTTCCATCTCTTTCTCTATTGTGCAAGAAGAGTAACAATGAACATTTAACAAATCCCCCATACAAAAAAAAACCCTAACGAACACCCCCCCTCACTTGGCTTAATGAATGCCAGGCTTAATTAGAGCACCATGATGTCAGAGGCATTAATTATCAGTTGGCTTCATTTCAGAAAACACACGGTCTCTCTTTATGTCTTTCTCCTTCTCTCTTAGTTTTTCTGCATCTGTTTTTTTCTCCTTTTGTCTTTTGGCTTATTTTCCTTTCTCTCTTTTCCATGTTCAAACTGAGATTTCTAGGTTCAATGTTCAACTCAGACCTTTTCCTTTAAAATGAGAGACTCAGTGTGAAATGATGTCTGATTCGTGGGTCTAAATCTGCAACATATCTGATTTGAGGCAGCAGTACATCTGAGTTCATGGGACTTTTCATCATGCTGATGGTGGTGCTACTAGAGAAAGAAAAGGGCAGTTGACAGAGATTGTCAGTGGAGGCGTCCGACACACAACAACATGATGTAATCAAGTGCATGTATAAAGCAGCAATACATTTGAGCACTTATAGGCAATCTGAATACACAAATGCTATATTATTATCAAAGTTATTATGTTGAATTCGTTCTTCTCGGCCCTCGGCCCTGTGACAATGAAGACACATTTTAAAGTGCAACCAAGGTCCCATATTGTAAAAAGGGAGATTTACATGTCTTCTTTTATCATAAAGCAGCTCAATGTGCTATATAAATAAGGTGGCAATATCAAATTGCTTTATCCACAGAGAAACACACACAGCCCTTATTTAGAAACTGTGCTTTTAAAGGAACAGTCGTGCTGTCACAACAGTACCATAAATAGGGCGGGATATCGTGAAAAAAAATGTATTCCGGCAACAAGATATAACATCCATTATGAAAAAAATTAAGTATTTTTCAGCTTCTCTTATACAAACCCTGCGCTGACATTTTCCTGCCCTTCTCTGCGACATGGAATGTTAAACAGCCAATCACCAGCGTTATTACATTGTGGTAAAGGCATGCTGGATGCTTATTGGCTCACTGATGCTGATGAGATCTACTCCTTCGGTTTTTAAGAGTAGTCTTGCATTGGGTCTGGCGAGTCCACGGAGCATTCCAGGGTGGGAGAAAAACGTGCTTTGGTTGATTGGCTTCTTTTCTAAACCAATCACACTTGTCTTGGATGGAGCAATGATGCCTATATTGGTACCCACCCCTAACTACAGATAATCAGTGTGGCTACAGTGCAGTTTCAGTCATTCCCCGGCTGCAATGACCGTGTAGAGACTCTGAGAGCAAATATGTGGAAGACCCTGAAACGCTGAGCACGTAGAGGGAGAAAGACTTAAAGAGAGGAACTCAAACAAAGGGTTTCCGACAGATGATGAATACAGGTATATTCAGACGGGTAATATGGAGAGCAATGGAAAGTTTTTTCAACATAAAACATAAATAATGTAGTAGAAACCCCAAAATAAAAGTATAAACTTGAAAATGAGCATAATATGTCCCCTTTAACCCATTTTCCTGGAAGCCAGCACTTACTTATGCTTCAGACTTCTCTGTGTTGTGGACACCTGTGCTGCAGAAGCACAGTGTGATTGTGTCCACACTGTGTCCATCTATGTCTTGTATTTGCAAATGGATTTCTATTTCCTATTTCTGTTTCTAGATGGATTTCTTTTCCATCATGCTTCATTTCGTATTCTATGCCACATATGCAACTCAGCCAAAATGAAAATGGATAACCTGTTTCCACTCATGTTCTTTTTACATCACAAAAGTTACAAATTACTATATAAAGAGGTGAATAAAAATGTACATACAGAAACTGGTGAGAGTAAAATGTTATTTCAAGCTAATAGGCAGACCAACACTACATAGCCAGATTTTGGTGGACACCTGAACATCAGGCCTGATGTGTAGCTATAAAAGGCCTCTGCTCTTCCGGGACCGACAGGATGTTGGAACCTGACTGGTCCATTCAGCCACAAGCATTTCCTATACACTAAACTGAGAAAAACTATTTATGCAGGGACCTGGATTTGGGGACAGGGACACTGTCATATGTTGTGTTAAAGGAACGCTATTGTCAAGAATAGCATTGCTCGAAATCATAAAAAAACAGTTGACCATGCACACTATTTATGAAAAAAAGGTTCTAGGTTCAAAAAAGGAGGATAATTTTCCTTTAAAGCTTGCAATGTGAATGTAACCCTTCTCTCTCTCTCTCTCTCTCTCTCTCTCTCTCTCTGTCGGAGGATAAAACACAGTTCATCTTCGGGCCTCTGGGAGCCCCAGTTCTAACTGAAGAGCTCTCTCTCTCCCTCTCTCACTCACTCTCACAATAAACATACTGTTTCATGCTGCACATCTCTATCTCACTCTCTCACTTCTTACACACAAACAAGCACTCTCTCTCTCTTCTGCCACACACACACACACACACACAAACACACACACACTCACACTGTAGCGTGGCTGGCCAGATGGGACTCTTCCACATGACCAAGCCGATCAATCAACACTGAAGGGCCCAGGTGCTACTACGCACCATTTCACAGTCTGTCACACATATACACGCACGCGCACACACACACACACACACACACACACACACACACACAAGTTGTACACACACATAGCAGCAGAGACAAACAGAGATGGAAAGATAAACGACAAACACACACACACACACACACACACACACACACACACACACACACACACACACACACACACACACACACACACACACACACACACACACACACACACACAAACTGTGTAACATGAATGACCCGGACTTGGTCTCCAGAGGCCTCATCTGGATGGATGACAGAAGATGGAGCGCAGGCAGGATAGCAGGCAGGCAGGCAGGCAGGCAGGCAGGCCGACAGACAGACAGACAGACAGACAGATAGATAGATAGATAGATAGATAGATAGATAATACAACTACAGTATATGATAGCTATGCCCAGATGTATTAGCAAACTTACTGGACATACTCAAATACTGGACGCCCCAAAACGTATTACAGGTGTTCACGCTGTCCAATGGCCAACTGCAAGGCCAAAGCTTTAAATAATTTACCTTTGGAAAAAATAATAATGGCGAGCAGCGTTAAGGTACAGTAAGGAGGAAAAAAAACGCAGAAACTCATACATATAATGTGCGCCTACTATGGAAAACATATTTCATAATTTGAATTTGCCTTAAAACAATACTGGAAATATTCAATGAGTGGAAGAGGCAATGTGGATTTACGTTAACAAAAAACGGTAATGGACCGGTGGTTATGGTCTTAATCAACTAAAGTATTTCCAGGACTTCCTCTCTGTGTGTATTGGCCTGTTCTCTTTGGGAAACAACAAAAAACTTCAAGCTACCAAGCCGTAAATGGCAAGTTTTAAAGAAAATTTGGAGTGTGTGACAAGTCAAGTTTGCTTGGTTCTTTCGGGGAATGATTGTAAAGATTTACAAAAAATATGTTTACGACATTTCTTCTCTAAGTGGGGCGTTTTGGGACCGATATGCAGTGAACGAAGTACACACGGCAACACACTGGTAAGAGCAAATCAAATTTAGCCATGTATCCAGCTAATATAGCTCACGTTTTCTTTCTGGGGCGGCAAAATGTTCCAACACAAGTTCCTTTCCAGGACTGTTCTGCAGAACCACCGTCTCTGCGTCCGGAACTGAGCGCCGCCCAAGACAATTTTGTTTGCATACAACCCAGGGCTTTCATTCTCTCGTATCCCCCAATGTCTTGTGATTTTAGAAACGGTTTTGTGTTGGCGTTCTAACTTCTGGTAGATTTCTGAGGACTATGGTTACCTGGTCCTCAGATCTCTGCAGGGTAAATCCAGACAGCTAGCTAGGCTATCTGTCCAATCTGAGGACTATGGTTACCTGCTCCTCAGATCTTGGCAGGGTAAATCCAGACAGCTAGCTAGGCTATCTGTCCAATTTGAGGACTATGGTTACCTGGTCCTCAGATCTCTGCAGGGTCAATCCAGACAGCTAGCTAGACTATCTGTCCAATCTGAGGACGATGGTTACCTGCTCCTCAGATCTTGGCAGGGTAAATCCAGACAGCTAGCAAGACTATCTGTCCAATCTGAGGACTATGGTTACCTGGTCCTCAGATCTCTGCAGGGTAAATCCAGACATCTAGCTAGACTATCTGTCCAATCTGAGGACTATGGTTACCTGGTCCTCAGATCTCTGCAGGGTAAATCCAGACAGCTAGCTAGACTATCTGTCCAATCTGAGTTTTCTGTATGACTAAAACTACTTTTGAACGTACGCATGTTCCACCAAGACTTCCTTCCCGAGGCCCTTTTGCAGAGGAAGCTTTGGTCACTTTTTTTCAACATTGTTATCGCTTTTTCCGACATACTGTGTCACTTTTTCAATGTTGTGGTGTTATTTTTTTTTTTTTTTTCAAAGCTTATTTTGAAGGCCCATTTTTTTTGACAAATGTTTCTTTTTTAACTGAAAAATGGGTAAAATTTGACCAAAGGACAACATGAGGGTTATAGAAATGCCAATAGATCAGAGCCCGTTTTTCTCCCATCGCAGAATGCTGTGCGGACTAGCCAGACCCTCCTCCGCAGGACTGTGGAGGAAGGTCTGGCAATTCGAGATTAACCGCATCTCCAGGCTTAAATCCCACAAAACCACCAATTCAATTTTGTTTATAACATCAAATCATAACAACAGTTATCTTGAGACACCTTACAGATAGAGTAGATCTAGACCACTCTATAATTTATAGTCCCAACATTTCTCCCCAAGAGCAAGCAACTAGCTCAAGTAACCAGTGCGTCTTAAGAATTAAAGACCCAAATAATAAAGCCATTGCTCAGCTTCACCATATCCTTTATTGGCTTTTTAAAAAAGTAATATATTTAACTCTTACAGATCTTCAGGGAACCTTAAAGGGCTCTTCCCAAACTACTTCATGACACTTGCCCTTGCCTGATCAGGAACCCCGAAGTGCTCGCGCCGCTGCTTTCAGAAGCATATACGTGTTACATCTCCGCCCTCTCGCCTTGATGAGATATTATTACCATGTCAGACCTAATTACACAGACAATTCACGTGTAATACACAGCCCCTTCAAAACAATAATATAGGCTACTAAATACTCTGTAGTGGCTTACATTGTGCGTAACGCACTGAAGTCAACGGAGCACTAATCAACGCACGACATCCATTCCAAATGCTCTGACAACGAGACGGTGGGGGTTCAATCAGCAAGGACAATGGAAACAAAATCACTGGGGGCGTTGATGATGATGAAGGATGTTATAAGAAACAAACTGGTCTTTGTATTGACCTGATTTAATGTATTGTTGTATTTGGGGCTTTTAATTCACCTTGCAATGAAATCTCTATTTTTTTTAAAGGTACATTGGTGTAAGATGTTTCAGATTTATGCATCAAAATGTATGTTGCTGATACATTTTTAAAAACTTGAACATAGATAATTAAACAGAAATAGAATCTTACAGATATGTATTGATATCACACACAACAATAAAAGTTAAGCCAATCTTGTCTCTAAAACACTAAAAATAAACATTATAACTTATAACTTATTGACAAAATAGAAATTCATAAAAATGACATTCAATTATGCCAATACTGAAACTAATAATGTATGTAATGTAATAATAACTTTATTGATTTTACTCCTACAGCAATGCTAAACATGCATTTGTGTTGTCTAAAACAGTTATATAT
>NC_045748.1:21097587-21099758 GCF_008692095.1 Etheostoma spectabile | reverse complement strand
TATATATATATATATATATATATACGTGTGGAGTTATCCAGTACAAAAATAAACATTATGAACATTATAACTCCTATAAAGGACAAACTTTCTTCAAAAAATTATGCCAAAACTCCAAACAGTAATGCCATTCTTCTCTATAGAACAGTTCTCTCCTCACAATAAGCATCATTGTTGACCCTCAGATGACGTGTTGCCGGCGTTATATGGGCCTAACGTGTGACGGACCTGCCTTCCATTGGTTTACAAGACAAAAAACAAATGTATCCTAAAGCATCATGGGAAAGCTTTTAGCTAGAAAAGATGGTCTCTAGTTCTTATGGCTATAAAATGATTCAAATCGAAGACGCCGTTTTTCGCAGCTTTTCGTCAAAGTGATACTGCAATGGAATTGAACACAATTTTTAAATCGACAATGCAACAGTTCTTTAAATTATACTCAATCTACAGTAACAAAGCAGAGGGTTGGAAACCTGTAGTCCTGTGGGCCTCGGCACTCCCCCCCCCAAAAAAAACGAAACGCTCCCATAGGTTGTTTGTTCAAACAGCTATAACGTCTCATTTTTACATTTTCTAGTTTCTAGTGGCGGTGCCCTCTAGTGGCTGTAGTAGTTTTTTTTAGAAAGTGATGTGACAAAGTATAAAAGCGCTAAGAAAAGGCAGGTTGGTGTTGATGGCTGATTAAAAAAACTCAGACTCTCACCCAGGACACCCGGGTTCATGAAAAGATTAAAAATTAAAGTAAACAGCATGTTTTTTAGTTTTAATTTACGGTACGTCACGTCACATTGTATACAGATTTGTTGGTTCCTAGTGCTTAGAGTTTTTTTCATTTTAAGAAGAGCATTTGAGTCCACACGTTTCCTCTCCTCTTTTCTTTCCTCTCCTCTCCTCCCATCATCTCATCTTCATGTTTAAACATTCAGAGCACAGAGACCCCAAGCCAGCGGGGAGAGACAGGGGGTCGACCTCTGCGCCACACCCAGCTGAGGCGAGGGGCGGCTGGGGGAGAGAGCGAGACAGGAGGGCCTGGTCTCCGTGGAGGAGAGATGGGCGGAGAGGAGTGGAGGGGGATAAAGAGACGGAGGGAAGGGGGAAAAAAACAAAAAGAGATGGAGGACAGGAAAAGGAGAAAAGGACATGAGGGGAGAGGGAGACGTGTTGAAGGAGAGTAACAACAGAAGGAGGGAGAGTTAGGAGAGGAAAAGATATATGTCGAGTGAAGGGCTGCGCGATATGATAAAATGTGTGGTTGAATATCGCGATATCAAGATTACTTGCAATAAATAAAGAGGTATTAACGTCAGAATTCTGCTAAAACACAACAAATTGCTTGTTGAATTGAGGACAAATTAAAGGAAACTATTCTCTTTTATGAAAAAAATGCATATAAGAGGCACCACTGAGAAAAATAATTACATTAGTTTTTCACTGATAGTCTTTCGCGATATGTTGGAGCCTTTCGATGTATTTTGCGCCAGTTAATATTGCAATGGCGATAGAAAAACAAATAATATATCGTGCAAATGTAGTTAATTGCATTCCAGGGAAGAAAACTGAATGAAAGAAGAGAGAGTCAGATTCTAGGAAAGAAACAACACAATGAAACAAAGACTGTGGATAGACAGACGGAGGAAAAGACGGAACGAGAGAGAGAGAGAGACAGAGAGATATGCATTTCTATATAAAGTGTCCAGATGTGACCTCCTCTGAGGGGGTCCAGCCTCGTGGCTCAACACTCATTAATAAGGTCACACGGAGGGGAGACAGACGGCTGACTCACTACAATTCGACCAAAAAAACGAGAGCAGGAGGAGGAGGGGAGCCCGGATCATCAGCGGCGTCACCACTTCCTGATATACTGTGGGACTCAGTGGAAGAAGTATTCAGATCCTTTACCAAGTACTACTACCACACTGTAAAAATACTCTGTTACAAGTAAAAGTCCTTCTTTAAAAATGTTACTCAAGTAAACGTATGTATATAGCATTGGGGATTTGTACTGTAAAAAAAACTGTTCATATTGTAATAAATGAACATAATACTATTTATTCCAGCATCCTTTGCACTATGCTCTACATTTAAAATAATAACTATCACAATTCACTCCTGCATACTTTGCACTCCTCTGACATTCATTGCACTATTGCCTCTATATTGTTTCTGTTTAG
>NC_045748.1:21094982-21097577 GCF_008692095.1 Etheostoma spectabile | reverse complement strand
TATTAGTGTGTATATATTGTTTGGTTGTTTTGTATGTTTAAGCGCCCTCGTGCGTTGATTCATACCTGGCAAATAAAGCTGATTCTGATTCTGATTTAATGGGCTAACCATTTCAGCTGGACTTGTATAGGCTATTATATTGTTGGGTACTTTTAGTTAGAAAAAAAACATTTTTTATTGAAACCTTCATGTGCTTTGTGTGCAAAAATCTTAATTTTTAAAGTTACTAGAACTAAAGCTGTTAGATTGTTAGATGTAGTGGAGTAAAAGTAGAATATTTCTCTCTGAAATGTAGCGGAGCAGAGGTAGAACGTGGCATGAGAAGAAAAGAATACCTCAAATACCTTTGAGTACCTCAAATTTGTACTTAAGTACAGTACTTGAGTAAATGTACTAAGTTACATTCCACTACTGAGTATGGCTGTGGTTTTACATTTGTCCATTAGTCCATTGGTCCATTAGCCCGGTCCTACCAGACTCTGGCACATTAGCCCGGTCCTACCAGACTCTGGTCCATTAGCCTGATCCTACCAGACTCTGGCACATTAGCCTAGTCCTACCAGACTCTGGTCCTACCAGACTCTGGTCTATTAGCCCGGTCCTACCAGACTCTGGTCCATTAGCCCGGTCCTACCAGACTCTCCTACCAGACTCTGGTCCATTAGCCCAATCCTACCAGACTCTGGTCCATTAGCCTAGTCCTACCAGACTCTGGTCCTACCAGACTCTGGTCCATTAGCCCGGTCCTACCAGACTCTGGTCCATTAGCCAAGTCCTACCAGACTCTGGTCCATTAGCCTAGTCCTACCAGACTCTGGTCCATTAGCCCGGTCCTACCAGACTCTGGTCCATTAGCCCGGTCCTACCAGACTCTGGTCCATTAGCCTGGTCCTACCACATGCTGGTACATTAGCCATTGGACTGCCAAAGATATGGCCGGAGAAAACCCAAAAATATCCCTCAAACCCAGACGGAGTACTGAAGGAAAATTAAATTGAACAGAAGTACGTAGGAGGGCGGAGCCAGGCTAATACTTTCCCTCTGCTTCCAGTCTAACAAATATAATATAACAAATATTACAAACCACTTGTTGACAGTCGTTCAAAAAATATGGATAAAAGGCCAAAACTGCGACAAGTATACAGCACATGAACTTTTCCGTTACCTTCCTCTGTGTAGCTGGTCAAATGACGCTGCTGTGCATCAGAACCAGACAGAAGCCACATCAGATCGCTCATTTATAACAGAACAGAATGTGCTTACAAGCTGAAACCACTGAGCCTCTCATTTACTATGTAGGTGACAGTTACAGGGGCAGAGGGGTGGGGGGTGGAGGGTGGTGCACCTGCTCTGCAAAGCAACTACACACAGGTAGATACACACACACACACACTCACACGCGCGCGCACACACTAAAGCTCTACGATGAGAGGAAACCACACATGCACGCATGAAAGCTAGAATCATGTAATACTTCAGCATTGACGCACAAACTGTAACACACAAGAACACACAAGTCAAAGAGCACAAGTGCGATCACACTCACACACACACACACACACACACACACACACAACACTCACACACACACACTCACACACACACATACATGTATCCTCATAGATGTTCACATATAAGCATGGGAAATAGCATCATACACATACCACACACACACACACACACACACACACACACACACACACACAAAGATGGAAAAATTCAATACAAATGCACACACATTCAAGCACATAGACACTGAATTCACAAACACAAACAATTAGTTGCAAACTAGTCAATTAAAAACTACAACTATTGAATTAATCAATTCATTGGTTTGAGCAATTATTTTACAAAAAACAGCAAAACATCTTCAATGTGAACATTTGTCAAAGAAACAAGACATGACTATGAAAATGATCACTAGTTAAAGTCCTACAAACAAAAACACAAACACACACACACACACCTACATAGATATGAACATTAAAACAAGCCTCACACACTCAGGTACAGACACAACACATTAGGCCTACAATCACACATGTAGAAACACATTCAGGACAAGTACAAGTGCAAATACACAAAGACAAACACACACACGCCCCTACATTTACCAAAATAAAACCGCATTCATAAAAAGCTTACATCACACACTCAGAAACTGACACAGTAACCTGCCAACTTGCACAAATCACACACATACACACACACACCACCGCAAACCCAGAAAACCCCACACACAGAAGCTGTCTTCACAAGACCCAATAATCATTGAAATACAAACGCATACATGAAGATGCACACAAAAGCACAAATTCAAGAATAAAACACAGGCGTCCACACAACACACAACTGCACATGCAATTATTGAAACATATGCATGTAAGTGCAAGTCCACATTTACACAAAACACACATTTTCCGACTACTTTGTGTGGGTGTGTGTGTGTGTGTGTGTGTGTGTGTGTGTGTGTGTGTGTTTGTTAGCGTGTGTGTCGGTAGATTAATCTAGCGGGGTCGCTGAGATGACACTAATCCCTTCGCTGATTATCTAGAGCATAACATCACTCTAATCTGATGGTGGGGGGGTGGGGGG
>NC_045748.1:21091496-21094972 GCF_008692095.1 Etheostoma spectabile | reverse complement strand
AAGACAGACAAGGTTAGAGAGGGGGAGAGCGGGGGAGAGAGAGAGGCTGCGTTCACACTCTACATGTTCAGGTTGGGTTCATTTAACTCTGCAGTGTTTCTCTCTTCTTCTTTTACTTTGAGTTGGTCTACGATGAGAAATATATAGCAGGTCTCAAAGCTGGGACAAACCTGAACTAACTGGTCCCTCCCCTTTGATGAACCATAACCAAAACGTTGCCATAAACACTTTGAAAGACTTTCTTCCCTCTACCTACTTAACTGAATTCTCTCATAACTCTGGGACTGTTGCATTATGATGCTGATCGAAGCTTATCATTCTAAATCTGAGACATGTGTGCGCTGTTGTGATGCTAACGTCCTTGGGCTTTATGGAAAAGAGGACAAAGAAGAGGATTTATGTACCTGGAATTATGGGATAAATGACTTTTAAATGAATTTTTCTAACCCCAACCAAAGCCCTTAAAATAATCGATTCTCCAATGAACTTGTTGGTCTTATCGATTATTAATGATTGTTGGACATTGTTAACGTGCGATAGGGTTAGGGACGTCGACACCGGAGAAAGCCAAGTCTGTGGATCGAGTAAAGACGGGATGAGTATTCTCTCCTCGCCCGTTTGTGGTAAGAAGTATGGCAGGCGTCGCTCTCTGCCACTTAAAACACACCATCAGTGACATCAATGAAAGCTCTCTGGTTTCAGTATTTATACTAAAACGCTACGTTTTCCATCAGGACATGCAAAGAAGAGAGAAAAGCCAACAGCAATAACAGACAATCTGATTTATAAAAATTTGGTACAGCCACAGGTAGAAAGTGAAGGTTGTGTGTGTGTGTGTGTGTGTGTGTGTGTGTGTGTGTGTGTGCTCCATATCCCTGGCTGTCTCTGTCTCTTAGTGTTATCATTATCAAAGTAAATTGCGGCTCCCGTGTGCCAGATGAAGAATACAATATTTCCATTTCTGAGTCTGCGTCGCCTCTTCCCAGCTACATACCATGATCGCAACACTGTCACAACACATCACACACACAATGGATCATTCTAGCAGCGGCCCATAATTCTAAAGTTTTGCAGTTATTTTGCATTTGGCTTTGTTAATTTATATATTATATATCTATAGTATATATATATATATATATATATATATATATATATATATATATATATATATAGTATCCGGTTACACTTTACTTGACGGTATCTATATAAGAGTGACTTGACACTGTCATGACACTAAAAGAAGCGTTATGTTGAAAACGTTTGACTTGTTTATAGTGTTCATGACACATTCATGAGTTTCATGTGTTCATAGGACAGTGTCATGTGTTTATATGACAGTGTCATGTGTTCATGGCAGTGTCATGTGCACATGAGTGTCATGTGTTCACATGACAGTGTCATGTGTTCATGAAAGTGACATGTGTTCATGACAGTGTCATGTCACTCTTTTGTAGATATCTTCAAGTAAAGTGTAAGCTAGTGTTATTATTCCCATTAACAACTACCTGGTGAATCACAAGAACTAGCTCAATATACTGTATATGACAGTAAAAACATGTTTCATATCTTTCGGTTTCATTTTTTTTCCCCAGTTGATTTAAGTAACAAATGATACTTTTAGAATCTCTATTGCACAAATTACAACTTTTTCCCTCTAAAACTTTGCTGAGTTTGTGGTTCAGTCTAGAATGCTTACTTCCAATAAAGGGAAGCCTGATCCAGCATGACATGATATTTGAAAAAACAACAAAAAAAACAGTGTGTTTCCAACTTTGCGGCGACAAAAAAAATAAAATAAACAGCGATTGTTTTACCGTTTCAATATGAGTGACCTCAATGCCCACCCAACACCCTTGGGATTAACTAGCACGCTGACTCTGAGCCAGACGTCATCGCCCAACATCAGAGGGCGACCTCACCATTGAAGCTCAGCGTAAGTTCATGCAGGAAGACTAGTCTGCGTCACATGTCTCTCTCTCCCAACCTAATCAGCTGCATTGTCATCAGCTGAATGTGGGCGTTTTACTCTTTCAGTTTACCCAGGGTGTCTCCATCAGAAGCCCCACTCCACATCACATCCATTCAGATCTTCAGACTTCCTTTATCCCTTCAACCCCTTACACCTGATTTCCACCGGATGCAGAACGGCTGCGGATCGGCTCCGTGCTCCGCCGTCCGTCAACACCCACCAGGTCCGGATTTCCAGGTCCAGAGCTGAAGTCTCAAGGACTCACGAGATCTCGCAATGTAATGTAGAATAGAACCACAAAAACAGTTTAGAAAGAGGAGTAGAGAGGAAAAAACTCTGCTTTGTTTTCTAGGTGTAGCACAGGGAGATATGATATGCCGTGAGCATGCTCTATCTTATTTTGAAAATCAACTTTTATTTTGTTCCTGTGGTCGACTTCCAGAGCACGCTTTTATTTCTTCCTTCCCAGAATGCTGTGTAGACTAGCAAGACTCTCCTTCGCAGTGCTGTGGAGGAAGGTCTGGCAAAGCGAGACGACTCCACCAGTGTCTAGACTAGATTGGGTGGATATTCCTTCATATCCACTACCCCTATACCCCTTCATAATTTAACATTGCGATGGAGTCTAATTGCTATAGGGTGTAATATATCAACCTATTATGCAGCATGTCCATTCAATTTATTTTCACTCGTAATTGAAGTCTATCCTGATTGAAATGATGACAACTCCTTCCCTGCCTTCCCTGAAGACGGAAGGGTTCAGCAGCATATTAATGCCCATGGTTATGAAATGACATGTCCAACAATCACATATAGCCGTTAAGGAGTCCACAAATCTTCAGGTGTCCATACTTTTGGTGATCACACTTGATTTGTAAGTATAGTCCCAATGCTGGGCTGAGGTTTCCTTCATTCAACACACATCTGAAATACCACACAAGTCTTTGTGGCTTTCGCATGCAAGTATTAATATCTAATGGTTTACAAGAGAAAGAGTGATTCAAAATCAATAAATGAGAGAAAGAGCGGGGGACAGAAAGAGGGCAGGTAGAGTCACATCAGTAAGAGACATCTTCCATATTTGATGCATCCAGTCAAAGGTAATTAAGCTGTGTGTGTGTGTGTGTGAGAGAGAGAGAGAGAGAGCGCGAGAGAGAGAGGCAGATTATCTGTGTCAGTGGCCATTTGCTCACAACTGGCGCCACGTCGGAGAGAGCCAGAGGCAGAGAGCATCATGGGTAAATGAGCACACACTGCCTAGAGTTTTTTTATTTTTTTTTTTACAAACAGCGGGCCGAGGGAAAGAGAGAAATTGCATGCCAGATGACCTGTCTCCTCCTGTGTACGATAGTGTTTCACTAATTCTCTGCGCACACGCACACACATACACACACACACACACACACACAGACCGCCAGATCGAAACCCAACAAAGCAGTGAATGCAAAGTTGATGGAAAAAGAGCGTTGTAATTTAATACAGCACACACACACGCAAACAAACACAC
>NC_045748.1:21090186-21091486 GCF_008692095.1 Etheostoma spectabile | reverse complement strand
ACACACACACACACACACACACACTCAGTCTACAGCGTACCTGTTAGCCTGCTGGAGTTGGCGTACGAAGGTGAGAGGCTGTCGTGTGACGCCATGTACTGAGACCCATCTGCATAACTCTGGAAAGAGATAAACAATGAGGAATGTAACGATGCATCGGGAAATGGTTGAAAATCAATATCAATGTGTACGGATTAAATTACAACCAGTTGAGATATCTCAAAAAGAATTGTCATGCAATTTCTAAACGGCCTGGGGTGTAATCTACTCAGTCATCTACTCGTCAGACGTCCCTACGTATTCTTAGTTTATTAATTTGAAGAGATTCTTTTCTATTCAGTTATTTTGGTGCGATATTTGTTTTATTCTGATTCAATTGTATTATTAAAGTGCCCATTTTATGAAAAATTCACTTTTTTTTCTGGGATTTGAGGTGTTATTTTGTGTCTCTGGTGCTTCCACACGCATAAAAACGATCTATGGTAAATATGGTGTTTTTTGGAAATGAAACCATGGAAACCTATTCTGGTACAATCTCAAAATACAATTATGAACCTAAATATGAGCAGAATATGCTTTAACCTTTTATTTATTTATTTTTTTGAAGATAAAGTACAATTTCAATTGCACTTTTGATAAGAGGACAGATCTGTTGTTTTGTATGGTTTGTATGAAAAAAAAAAAATCATTTCTTAAACAACTGTGATAAAAACATAAGAACATTGTGAGAAAATCGTATCGTGAACTATAATCATGAATTGTATGGAATTGTGAGTTGGGTGTGTCATTACATCCCTAACAATTATTAGATGTCTTTATTGTATGTAGTTGTCGTTCCTATTTGCAGCAAAAGCAGTTATCAATATACGGTATATCGATAGTAGTATTATCTATAGTCAACCCTCTCTCTTTTTTCACATTTACTTTCAGTTCGCCGCTATACACTTTTAATAAAAGGCAAGAATGTCCAAAACATAATCCTAAAATATATATATATATACTACCAGTCAAAAGTTTGGGGTCACTTAGCAATTTCCATTGCACTCCATTATAGACAGAATACCAGTTGAGATCAGTTGCATTGCTTTTTTAACCAGGGCAGCAGTTTTCAGATTACATTATGTGTTTACATAATTGCAAAAGGGTTCTCCAATGTTTTTCTAGTTAGTTTTTTTTAAATGATATCAGATTAGTAAACAAAATGTGCCTTTGGAACGTTGAAAGAATGGTGGCTGATAATGGTCAATGCAGATATTACATTAAAGATCTGCCACCCACTCAGATCAGCTGGTATTCTGTC
>NC_045748.1:21088585-21090175 GCF_008692095.1 Etheostoma spectabile | reverse complement strand
AATGGAGGGGAATGGAAATTTGTAAGTGACCCCAAACTTTTGACCGGTAGTGTATATAATGAATACTGCTGATCTCATGTAAGTAGACACCTCAAACAAACAGCACACCCCTGCTACACTTTATGAGTCGTTGGAACATTGGATCATTTTCTGATATGGAAAAAGCCAATAGCAGGTTGTAAACACAAAAAAGATGTAGTCTATTAGAGATATATTTTATTAAGCCCCGTAGGTGACATGGAGGGGGGAAAAAAACAAGATAATTAAAAAAAAAAAACGTACTGGGGACAAACACTTTTGCGAGATATTGAGTTTTATTTGCGATATCGAACTCGATATCTCGCAAAACAAAGTCTCCCAAAAGTGTTTGTCATGTCAAAGTGTCAAAGTGTTTGTACATGTTTTTTTTTGTCAATTTCTACTTCTTTTTTCTTTTTTTTTCCCCCCTTCCGCATTACCTCCGGGGCTGCGTAATATTTAACTCTGGCTGCTCCATTTTCTAACCAGATGTTGAAGAAATGTAAATGCATCCATCTCTGCAAAATGCACATGGAATCTTCTCTCCTCCTAAGTCTCCTCAGTAACAGAACATTAATTATGGTAGTGATAGTCCCAGCAGGCAGTAGAAGCTCTATTAGCAGGCAACAATAGTGATATTAAAAGTGCCATAAGAAAATGTGTCTATTGTAGTATTGTTGCTGGTAGTCACCTTGGAAGAACGACTTCCACTCGCCCATGACCCTGCACTCGTTCTCTCCTCCATGTCTGCAAGAAGAGAAAAACAGAGATTTAGACGACAGGAAACAAGAAGCGACATTGCGTAAGAGTTTTGTAAAACCTAACTCAGACTTGATCATCTAGCGTGATCTTTTCAAAATGCATTGTGGGGAAAATAAGCGGCCCAGAAACTACAATCCTTTTGTGTTCGCACTTTTAACCCTTGCGTTGTCTTCCCATCAACCATGAAAAATCAACAACGTTTTGGTCACTTTTTCAATGTTGCGGGTGCTTTTTTAATTTTTTTTAAAAAGGTTTTTGATATTTTTAATGTTGACATTTTCAGCGCTTATTTCGACGGCCCATTTTTTCGGACAAAAAAATAGACTTTAACTGAAAATGGGTCAATTTGACCCATGGACCACATGAGGGTTAAAAATGAATCGGATTGTAGACAACAAATCAGGATGGACAGAAAAAAACCCTGTCAACACCAGGGAACAAGCTGGAAAAAGTAAAGTCAGGGAAAAGAAAATAGTTTCAAATTCATTCAACAGATTGAAAAAAAGCATCTGGAGCTGCGGCATATGCGACCTGACCCAGGTTAAGTGGATGAAGACATTGCAAAGAAGACATTATAAAAATCAAAGTTGCATTGTTCTTGATGTTTCAAAAGTTGTGTTGTATTTATGACTTAAAATACACACAGGGGCTGCTAGCGTGAACATACTAGTCCTCAGATACACATTCAAATCACTCAGATAATCATGTTAGTGATCACCACTTTTATCACATCCCTTAATAATACATATATTACTGTAAGGCACGGGTGTCAAACTCAACTTCACTGAGGGCCACACTGGAAAATAAGAA
>NC_045748.1:21088334-21088575 GCF_008692095.1 Etheostoma spectabile | reverse complement strand
CAAGGGCCAGACATGTTTAGTTTATTGATATGCTTTTATTTAATTAAAAAAGTGAAATATATTTGACTGACTTCTTATTGCATGTGTCACATAGCCTTCTCACTTTCAGTTTGGTCGACATAAAGTCCTAAAGAAGTCAGGAAAAAAGTTTGTCAGCCATCATAGAAAAAAGAACCCAAAACGTTTGAAGAAGTGACAAAAACGTCGGCAAAAGTGACAACGTCGGAAAAAAGTTACAAAT
>NC_045748.1:21087714-21088324 GCF_008692095.1 Etheostoma spectabile | reverse complement strand
TATGACAACAACGTCAGAAAAAGCAACAAAAACTAGGTGGGCCAAAATGTATTGTGAGCCTAAATTGATATGGGGCCGGATCATAATCCGCAAGGGGCCGGATTTGGCCCACAGGCCTTGAGTTTGACACATGTGCTGTAAGGTGTCTACATTCAACTACTGGAGTGTGAATCATTCTCGCTGTCCATGCCCCATGTCATTAAACATTATTGATTGTGATTGTAGATCCTTTAATGTGTCTTTGTGAAATATAATGGTTCTTTAAGCCTCCTGCAGTACAATGATCCCCTCTGTCGTTCCACTGCATCCAGGATGTTATATCTGTCAAAGGTCAGCCTGCTGCCTGAGAGTCACAGCTGACCCGGTAATGGGTCTAGATGGAGAGTAAAGGGATCACCCATGTCATTACAATGCATCCTGAGGGGAACAATGTCTAGTTCTTGGGATAAGACATGTTAAATCATAGTCACAATTATTATGGTCAATATTGATATCCCGATTATTTAACCCAATTACTCATTGGTGCAGACACTATTGCAGATGATGTGTTTCAAATCTGTTATCAGACAACGGATTTTGCTCACCAAACGCTGCTGCTACCCCCCCCCCC
>NC_045748.1:21086578-21087704 GCF_008692095.1 Etheostoma spectabile | reverse complement strand
CCACCCGCCATCTTCATTGGCACTGATTGGTATTAATGCCACCAGATACCACAAACAGGACCTCGCTGTGTATTGGCTCAGTGAGTTTAGCCTTTGGGAGGGGGCGAATGTACACGTCATTCAAAACCTTCTCCATTACAGTGTTTTTGGGATTGTTAGGAGCACAGATGGCGATCAAATTTGGATTAATTGCACAGCCCTATCTTAAGATAGTACATGTAGTGCTGCGCGATTGGGAGAAAATCAGATTCCACGATATTCTTGACCCAGTACCTCAATATTGATATTGTGGCGATATTCTAGGGTTGGCAAATGGTGCTTTCACAAAATATCTTCACACTCAGATAAATAATCATCAGTAATGTGGACATAATGTCTAAATGGGGGAAAGGCAAATAATAGAACAGCCTGGTAAGTTTAGAAAATGACATCACTTTAGTGTAATGTAGTCTTTAAAACCAGGAAAAGACATGTCAAAATATTACAATATCCAAAATCTAAGATGATACCTAGTCTCATATCATGATATAGATATAATATTGATATATTGCCCAGCCGTTCATGCATGTCAACCTCATGGTGAGGGGATCACCAAAGTCAGCAGGCTTCACCCCATGGGGACTATGAATATGTTTATACAATTGCATAGCAATGCATTGAATATTTGTTACGATACATCAGTCTGGACCAAAGTGGTGGGTCGACTGACAAGATTCAACCCCATGCTATAGCTCTAAAAACACTATAATCTAGTGTATCGCTGTCTTAAGAGTCTGACGTCTGTCCGAAGAGGGTAAAGATGTGGAAGTATAAAATTAAAAAATGTGACTTTGACCCAGGAGACAGCGATTCACATCCTCCTACATCTCCTACCAACAACCACCAGATTTTTCAAACCAGAACCAAGTAGCTGGAGTCATCTAACTAAACCAAACCTTAACCATAGTGGTGGCATATCCAACATGTCATATGGCAAATCACACTCCCAAATTACAACATTAGGACTTGTTAGACGTACAGAGGCACTGTCAACTGACGGTTTTTGTATAGAACAGGTAGATCAGTTAATCCAGGTCGAGAAATGTGCAAACGCAGCTCTCGCTTACAGTTAACATACACACACACA
>NC_045748.1:21086413-21086568 GCF_008692095.1 Etheostoma spectabile | reverse complement strand
CACACACACAACACACAAGCGGTCACAGTCGTCTCATCCATTGTAGTGCACAAATCTCTCCTCAATGGGCTCTCCATTGTGTCAGTGTGTGTATAGTGAGCAGCTTACATTCATTGTTAAGTCATTTGGAATGTCAGCTTATCTGTGTGTGTGTG
>NC_045748.1:21085476-21086403 GCF_008692095.1 Etheostoma spectabile | reverse complement strand
TGTGTCTGTGTGTCTGTGTGTCTGTGTGTGTGTGTGTGTGTGCACAATAGAAATAAACAGGTTCAGTTACAAAAAGCCACCTGGAGTCAAACCAAAAGTCACTACCTCAACAAAAGTACCTTTGGGCTATATATTTGTGGAATAGAATGGAATTTGCGCAAATTTAGTGAAGATTACGTAAAAAAAAACACTTGACGGTGAATTGGATTTAGGGAACATGAACTTGATCAGTAGCAACACGTATGCCACAGTCATTTGGATTGAGGGAATGGGTATTCAACACCTGGGTTCAGGGAACACACACTTGTACAACGCAATCGACAACTAATTCAAGTTTAAGTAACACACAGTAGTTTGGGAAACGAATACAGGGATTACACGCTTAATCAGTTACATTGAGAGATGGATTTAAGGTCAATGGAATTTATGGAACACGGAGTTGTGTTCCATAAATTCGGATTCATGGAACACTTGATCAACTGGGATTAGGAATTCAAAAGTAAAATTGACTCCATTTCAGGAAGAGTCAATCATTTAGATGTAAGAAACATAATTGGGATTTAGGAAACACACACTTGATCAACTGAACTTAGGGAACACATTACGATTGTTTGAGTTTGCAGTATAGGGGAGACAACTAAATGGGTTCAGAAAAGATATTTGGATCGTCAGAGGTTTCAGGAACACACACTTGTTCAACATTAGGCAGGACACGCTCAACCCTTGTATTGTCTTCACTTTCACGACCCTCTCTTATCCCTCGGGTCAAAGTGACCTGTGACTTATTTGGGGTTTTAAAAACAATTCTGAAATACAATTTTACTTCATAATCGATTAACAGATATTGTCTTTATCTCAATTAACAACAGTTGAGATAACATCTATGTTTAGGGAATGCAATCAGTCTCTACTAGAACACAATTAAAA
>NC_045748.1:21083471-21085463 GCF_008692095.1 Etheostoma spectabile | reverse complement strand
TCGTTTTTTGTCATAAGGTTATAATTCATGTTAAAAATCCACTATGGAAACAACATAATTGTCATATCCAGAATAATTAAATCTAAATTGAGACAGGAATGCATGTTTATCACAGGAAATAAGGTAAGGCTGTTTATTTAAGGTAGAAAAAATGTAACTTGTACAATTTTTCGTCTTGTAAAACTTTGAAATGGGTCAATTTTACCCGAATTCCATACAAGGGTTAGAAAATTGATTCAGGTAACACACACTTAATGGATTTAGGGAACAAATAGGATTGGCAGAAAACTATTTAATCAAAATCAAAAAATGCAGATTGAAGTAAGCTTTGTTGTTGCAAGAAGAACCAACACATTAGTGTGCAACCTGTCAAGCGGATCAATATTTTCAAAAATAGAGTTGAATATTTAAATGGTAATTGTGACGATTTGGTATTTTAGGATCCTCCACTGATTTCCAAACATGTGTTTTTTGTCCAGCTAATATGGTCTGTGGGGGGGGGGGGATTAAAAATAAAAGTGAAACAGGTTGATGCTAGCTGGTTCCACATCCCAGAGAAGTGGAAGTGAGGAGGAGTGTGGGGAGGAAGAGGATGAGGATGAAGAGGAGAGCAATTAAAGAAAACATCCTTCAGTATTGAAAAGCAAGAGGAGGTGAGATTGGAAGAGAGGGAGGAGAGGAAGAGGAGGAGAGAGAAATACAACTTGGTGTGCGGGAGTTCAAAGACGCGGAGGAAGAGGAGAGAAGGAGGAGAGAAGGAGGCGTCCATATGTCCTGCACCTGATAAGGCCTCCGATTGAGGGCTATAAATTACACCAGAGAGAGAATTTACACACAAGTAGGAAAACACACTCTTAGAAGCACACATACACCCCATTCTCTCTCTCTCTCTCTCTCTCACACACACACACACACACACACCACACACACACACACACACACAGTGCAGGTCATCTATCATCAGTTAATGAACTTAGACTGACAGACAGCTCCATGTCTCTCACACTGATCCTATTAAGACCTGCTTGACACAAAACAGACTCCTATTAATACAGTTACCCTCTGTGTGTGTGTGTGTGTGTGTGTGTGTGTGTGTGTGTGAGATCACTGAGGACAAAAACAGGCCTGTGCCCGGGCATGACCATTGATTGAGCAGCTCTTTTTCTATTAATCTTTTTATTATTTAAAATGATAACTCTAACCATAACTAACTATATTTGAGACCTTTACCTAACCAAGTAGGTTTTTGGGCCTAAAGATGACCAACCTGTTGTATTTTGTATTAATTTATGAAACGCTCCTATGGGTCTTGTTGAAGGGTAGGGATAAACACCCTCTATCGTCATATGGTATGGAGGACGTGTGAAAAAAGAAATAATTGATTATGAGTATTATTAGTTCAGACTACAACTGGCCATGATCTGTTAAAAAAATAACAACCAACAGGTAGAAACAGAATTACAATACAGGTGTCCCAGTCAAAATAATGCCAACATTTTCCCTCTCTGATGTAGCACATAGACGTTACTGTGGTTACCACATGATATAGAACAATATAATAGATCTTTAAAGACATCGCTTCCTTGATAGTTCCCATTAGCAGCAGATGAACCCATTAATAGTCCCGGTCACAGGCACCAATAACCAGAGATTGGAAGTAACAAAGTACAAATACTTTGTTACTGTACTTAACCCTCATGTTGTCCTTGGGTCAAATTGACCTGTTTTCCTATACCAATGTTCTTTTTAACTCCCCAAAATAACATGATTGATTCCACACAACGCTCTTTGGCAAGTACAAATCTCTACTTCCATTAATTTTGGGGTGTCTTATTCAAATTTATAGCATTTGAAAAACAAATTGAAGTTGTTTTGAAATAGTATTGAGTAAAAGTTGACATATTCCAGTCTGGGATTATCCATCATCATACATTTCCTTTCATTTTAGTCTGAATAATTCCTAATTTCTGCTTTTCTAAATCAAACATTAGG
>NC_045748.1:21083206-21083461 GCF_008692095.1 Etheostoma spectabile | reverse complement strand
TATAAATGAGGTTTATTGACCATAAATTCCAAAAAAAACTATAAAACTAAAGTTAATAAGTTAGTGTTACGTAGTGTTAAACATAAAAAAGGGACAAAAGTGTTAAAAAAGGGACAAAAACTTAAGAAAAAACTCAAAAACATTGATTAAAAGCCTCAACAAAAGTGCTGAATTTACAATTTTGACGGGAAGACAACACAAGGGTTAAATCAGTCCTTCTACTTTTACCAGAGTATTTTTTAACACAAGTATCTG
>NC_045748.1:21081493-21083196 GCF_008692095.1 Etheostoma spectabile | reverse complement strand
ACTTGAGTATGGGAAGTGAGTACTTTTGCCATCTCTGCCAATAACAGAGGTAGTGTTTTCTTTAAAGGGAGATCTTTTATTAGACTTCTAATATGTGTTTTAATCCAGTATTCTTTTAATTATGATACATTAAATTTCTTTAAAAAAGAAAATCTCTGTCTGCATGTTGTTTGGGATGGCAAAACTCCCCAGTAGAGGAATATACTACACTATATAACTTAGAGCAGCAAATGAGTATTTCTCTCTCAACACCAAAACAGTTCTTTTAGGATCCCAGCAAACCCCCCCAACCAAAAGTTAAACAGTCTCCCAGCCCCCGCTGGATGATGAAAACTAAACTTAGCGACGTCTTTCGGGCCTAATAGTCAATCTTTGATTTTCACCTTGTGTTTAACTCAGATGTCGACTCCAGGGAATAACAGCCTGTGAGCGTGAGAAATGGACGGCTAAGAAAGACCGATTTTTTGAACTTGTTGTTGCCTAGGGCTGGCGAGCTACGACACACTCTCTGGACAGATACTGGTGGGTGGCCGCGAGCCATCCTGGTTTGAAAGTGCTGGCATCCAGGCGGTCTGGCGGTCTGGCGGTGCATCTGTGGCGCATGGCATGTGTGATCAAAGGCGGCGATCACTACAAGCTGATTTTAAAAGATCGGAGTAAGATAATCGTGAATTCCGATCCCCGATCAGTAGAACACATGGCTCCGATCAGATACTTGTGATCAGGACTGGGACATCCCTAATAGCTCATTTTTGGAATGCCAATCACATATTTTACATATTACACATGTCCTAGTGGAACTATAGACGGATCCAGATAAACAATAAATGATAGCCCATCTTCTGAAACAAGGATGCAACGATCATAGATTATGTTGGTACGATTATAGTCAGGAGAATTATCACGGTTTCACGATTATCATGTGTTAATCAGGTAGTGTTGTTTTTGCCTTTTGAAACAGAAATAACACAGTAACAGTTTTGAAAATTATTATATGATCAATCATCAAACTATTTAGTTAAAGTAATATAAAAATATTAGAGACTAGAGGTCACACCACTACACAAAGTGTCCTTAAGAAGACGTAAGTCCTAGCTATCGGGTCTACAATAATCAATGATCACATTTGTATTTGTTCCTGAGTGTGAAATGTATCAATAATAATGCTGTGACAAAAAAGCCAAAGGGTGAAATTTGTATATGTGTTTCAGTAGTTCCAACCCAAACTGTAGAAAACAGGCTTTTGGTTAGAAAAATACAATTAGAAATACAATTTTTGCAAAGAACTTTATAGGAAAATAGGCTTTTATTTTGAAGGCGGAGTTAGTTTTGGACATACACTTAACTTGTAGTTTAGCTTTAAGTAGTTTGAGGTTTAAATACATCAGATATGCTGTAGCCTACCTCATAGATATAGCAGGAAACTGGATACACAAGCAATGAGTTTCTCTTTTATTATGATTATGACAAAAAAAAATCACTGACGGTTAGAGAGAGTGTGTTGCAACACCATAAAAACATTTAAAAAAAATGTTTTAATTCAACAAAAATGTTGTGCAAATTATAGGGGAATATTTAATTTTAAATTTTTAAATTTTTAAATTTTTAAAGTTTTTTTTTTATTTTTTTACATTTTTTACATTCTTAAAAAAAATTTAATTTCTAATTTTTTTTTTATTTTATTATACTTTATTAATCCCACA
>NC_045748.1:21081348-21081483 GCF_008692095.1 Etheostoma spectabile | reverse complement strand
ACACTTTACACTCTGTTGTTATTACACACAGGTCTGAATTACACCCATGCTCAGGACCTATACATGCACTAATGGAGAGATGTCAGAGTGTGTGTGTGTGGGGGGCTGCCCATGGAAAGGCGCCCCGAGCAGTTG
>NC_045748.1:21076379-21081338 GCF_008692095.1 Etheostoma spectabile | reverse complement strand
GGTGCCTTGCTCAAGAGCACCTTGGCAGTGCCCTGGAGGTGAAGTGGCACCTCCCCAGCTGCGAGAAGATCAAGCGTGTGTGTGTGTGTGTGTGTGTGAGTGAGTGAGTGAGTGTGTTTGCACCTGTGGGAGCTCTATAGCCCCACTGTTCTCATCTGGTCCCCAACCAAACTCTATAATTAAGTGTCGGCCTTGCCCATCCCCCTACGCACAAGCACAAACACACACGCGAACACACACACAGACAGACACAGACACAGAGAGAGACACACACACACACACACACCAAACAGCGTGTCGTGATCAGACTGTCACCAGATCTGTTTAGGTATTTCTTTTTTGTCTTCTCACAGCCCTGACAATCAAAAAATAATTCTAGGTCTTTAACTGAAAAATATCATCAGAAGTGGACATATGGGCCTTCCACTTCCACTTTTATGATTTTCCCCCCAATGTTTTGTCGCCTCGTTGACATTTTCGACCTTCCACACTGCATATCTGATATGAAAAAAACTTGGAAACGGGTCAAATTTGACCCCAGGACAACATGAGGGTTAATACCATTTCAACCACTAGTTCACTTCATACACAACTTGACTCCTGACCTGTCTTCAACTTCAGTTGTCAATGTGATTAGAGATGGTCGGATATAATTTTTCTGCTTCCCCATACCGATTCTGACACCTGAACTTGCGTATCGGCCGATACCGAGTACTGATCCGATACCAGTGTGTGGTGTATTTTATCATATTTTAACAGCTGTATACTACTATCCCTGTATTGATGCAAGGTAATTTCTATCTTTGTTGTCGTCTGTTGTCTTTCTTTCTTTTAATATCCAGTTTGACAGTCAGTTATAAAAAAAAAACATAAATAAACTAATTTAATGTAGATTATTTGGTATCGGATTGGTGCATAAACTCCATTACTTCCCCCATACCAATACTGAACATCTCTAATGAAAAAAAAAGACCTTTCCACCTTTCCAACACTCCAAAGACTCAACATGTTGCCCTACTGAAACTATTTCATATGTTTCAACCCAAACTCCATTCCCATCGCACCCTCACACTGTGATTGACAGGCTGAAAGAGACGGAGGCCAAATGAGAGGCAAAGACTTGTCATTAAAACATCTGTTGAAGTGAAACATTTACACACACATGGAACATATTAAACCACAGCATCCCTGATGCATCAAACCTGAACACTACATCAACATTATGAAAAGCAGAAAGAAAGACACACGCGCATCAATTAGCATAACTATTTACATGTCAAATTGTTCGAGGCAAAAACAACAGGTCAGATTATGTGGGAAGGCAGAGGAGAGGAGAAGAGAGGAAATGAGAGGATAGCAGGGAAGGAAAAAGTAGAGGACAACAGATTCTGAGGAGAAAAACAAGAGAGGAGATGTTCAATATATACAAAATATGAAGCCTTTCTAAATGTATCGCCTTATAAAACAAAAGACAAAGGGGGACATAGGAGATGAGACGCAAAGATCATTTTATATAACGCAAAGAGAAGCTTCTTGTACTCACTGAACTACATTCATGTTATTATTCTGGGTAATCACACACACACACACACACACACACACACACACACACACACACACACACACAGTAAGAATTAAGAGTCAGATTACGTCTCTATATCTTCTCTTGTAAAGCTGCTTAAACTGTCTAACACCCACAATCCCACAGTGTGTGTGTGTGTGTGTGTGTGTGTGTGTGTGTGTGTGTGTGTGTGTGTGGACAAGCAGAGGAAGTGATGCAATGATCACGTTCAGGAAGTTGCCCATGTCCTGTTTTGTTACATGATTCATTCTTCCTCTCTCTCACCTTTACTCCCTGCTTTCCTTCCCTTGCTTCCCTCTTTCCTTTCCTCAACCTCTTTTTTCTTCTCTCTCTCTCCATTTCCTACTTTCCCTTATCCTCGCTTCCCCTTCTATTCAGCTCTTTCCCTACCTTCTCTCCCTCTCACCCTTCGCTTGTCGCATATCCTTTCTTTACTCTCCTTCTGACTTCTTCTTTCCTTTCCTTCCTTCCTGTTTTCACTTATTTCCTTCATCTTTCTTTTCCTTTTATTTAGTAAATAATATTATTATCTTATTCATGTAATCCTTTGTTCTTCCCTTTCTCATTTCATTACTTTCCTACATTTATTTTCTTCTCTCCCTCCTTCCCCTTTTCTTATTTCCTTCCTTTCTGTCCCTTGATGAGCCCTTGAGCAAGGCACAGCAGCAGACGGCACCTCCATCTCCATCTCCATCTCGACACATAGAGCATGTGAAAGAAACTCTTCCCTTACTCTGTCACCGTGGTTACGGCGCTCTGATCGAGAAGACAGTTGGTGATGGGGATGGAGATGTCACATCGATTGGCATCTTGTTACCATAGTAACGAGGAGAGAGAAGACAGGAATGACCATATTCAAGGCTAGAATAATTGGTTTCCATGAGTAGAGGACAAAGTCTGGGTTTTATATTGATTGGTGGTTATTATTGATATACTTTTGATGATTGGAGTTTTTCTTTTGACTGGAAGTTTAGCCCAATGATCATAACATTCATTTCAAAGATAAAACAAGCAACATTCATAAAAAATATACCTGTGTGATTTTGTTGTTGCTCTGCAACTCAATCATGATTTGTTTTGGTCATGGATCATTCATTAATATGACCAGATTTAATGATTTAATGTAATAAAGGTAGATTAAAGGTTGCAAGTGATGAGTGTAGTCAAAACAGAGTATGAGTTAGAATTGGGCCTGTAACAATTATTACATAACTGTCTAATTGCAATTCTATTATATAACTGCCATTTCTTGGTTTAAAGGTCCCATGACATGGTGCTCTTTGGATGCTTTTATATAGACCTCAGTGGTCCTCTAATACTGTATCTGGAGTCTCTTTGGTCCCCTAATACTGTATCTGGAGTCTCTTTTGTCCCCTAATACTGTATCTGAAGTCTCTTTTATATTGACCTCAGTGGTCCTCTAATACTGTATCTGAAGTCTCTTTAATGTAGACCTTAGTGGTCCACTAATACTGTATCTGAAGTATCTTTTATATGACCTAGTGGTCCCCTAATACTGTATCTGAAGTCTCTTTTTATAGACCTAGTGGTCCCTAATACTGTATCTGAAGTCCTTTATATATGACCTTAGTGGTCCCTAATACTGTATCTGAAGTCTCTTATATAGACCTTAGTGGTCCCTAATACTGTATCTGAAGTCTCTTTATTAGACCTTGTGGTCCCCTAATACTGTATCTGAAGCTCTTATATAGACCTTAGTGGTCCCTATACTGTATCTGAAGTCTCTTTTATATAGACCTTAGTGGTCCCCTAATAATGTATCTGAAGCCTTTTTATATAGACCTTAGTGGTCCATATACCGTATCTGAAGTTCTTTATATGACCTTAGTGGTCCCTAATACTGTATCTAAGTCTCTTTTTATAGACCTCAGTGGTCTCAATACTGTATCTGAAGTCCTTTAATATAGACCATAGTGGTCCCCTAATACTGATCTGATATCTCCTTATATAGACCATAGTGGTCCGCTAATACGTATCTGAAGTACTATATAGACCATAGTGGTCCTCTAATACTGGATCTGAAGTCTCTTTTATATAGGCCTTAGTGGCCCCCTAATACTGTATCTGAAGTCTCTTTAATATAGACCATTGTGGTCCTCTAATACTGTATCTGAAGTCTCTTTTATATAGACCTTAGTGGTCCCCTAATACTGTATCTGAAGTCTCTTTTATGTAGACCTTAGTGGTCCCCTAATACTGTATCTGAAGTCTCTTTTATGTAGACCTTAGTGGTCCCCTAATACTTTATATGAAGTCTCTTTCCCAAAATTCAACCTTGGTGCAGAACTACAGCCACTAGAGCCATTCCAACAATGAGCTTTCCTTAGTCTGTGCCATTTCTGAGTCTGTAGCTATTGAGGAGGCGGGGGGGCAAGGTGGAGGCTGGGGTTGTGGCCTTGATCAACTGCCATTTTGCTCATTTGAAAGCGATGATGTCTCTCTCTCAAGGGAGGGCCAAATTCTCTGGGAGGGCAAAGCAGAGAAAGGGGAGGTAACTTTGCTCCTCATGACGTCATAAAGAGCAAGATTCCAGATTAGCCCATCTGAGCTTTCATTTTCTCAAAGGCAAAGCAGGATCCCCAGGGCTCTGTTTGAACCCATCATCAATTCTAGCCACTGGGGGACCACAAGCAGGCTGGGGGAACACATATTATTTATAAAAAGAACTCATTAAGTGACATTTTCATGCCATGGGACCTTTAACCGCAATGACTTGCTACCATTAGCTAAGGTTTTAAAGGGTATGACTGTTAATGGCAATTGCCAATTTTATGTTCATTTAAGATAAAATACAATGTTTTATGATAATAAAGAGACGTGGTTAACTTCTTAGGCTGTGATCTTGTGTTATTAAATTATCTGGGTCGAGTGATTTAGTGACATAACCAAGTTATGTATTCTGGGATTCTTTCAACACTTTAATTTGTTTGCCAAAGTAATACATAAATGTATTTTTTTATTTGACTGAAAGAGACAATTATAGTGTTTATGGCATTTATTTCTGAGACAACTGTACAGTAAAATGTGGTATTGTTACAGCTCTAGTTAGAATACAACAGGAATCGTATGAGAACGCGTTGCATTGGGAGGTGGTCGAGGTGAATGGTGGGACCACAAAGTGCAGAACTATACTATCCTTAACCAATCTCTTTAGGGCCGTAACATAACACCAGTTTATCATTTCGTTGCTACGAGCGTGTAATTTGCAGACACCTTTTGAGTCAACGTTTTGCAGCGCTGCATGTTCAGCACTAGTAAAACAGGGCTACTCCTCGTTTGGCACGAAAGCCACACTGTCAAAGATTGTCGATGTGCTGTTGATTTGAACTCAACTGACAGAAGAATTTAACCCCCCC
>NC_045748.1:21075665-21076369 GCF_008692095.1 Etheostoma spectabile | reverse complement strand
CCCCCACACACACACACACACACCCCCACCCACTCCCCCCTTCAGAAGCTCCACCCAACTTTCGGGGGTCAGCCCTTTCTTCCCACAGCCCAATGGTCCCACACCCCATTGCATTAGGGTTAGGATTAACCCCAAATTGGGGAAAGATTGGACACAATCTGACACAAATTCATGAAAAAGTAAATGTGGGAACATAGGGCCTAATTTTGTCAAAAATCTTAGAAATGTGGGAACATAGGGCCTTATGTTGACAAAACTCTTAGACATGTGGAAACACATGGTTGTGGGAACATAGGCACGCTCCCAACTGTTGCCGCCATTGAGATCAATTACTATATATTTAAGAGCATGGGTGTAATCCTGGACAGTACCTTTTCTTTCTCCAGTCATATTATCAATCAGTGTGTTTAAAAATGATTATATTTTGGGCCCAATATGTCTTGCACCATGTACACACCTTACCCCAATTAAGTTATCATTAAACCCGGTTAACCGGCCTGGTCAACTCCTTCAGTAACCGGGGTATTCCTGCATGTATACATCCTAACCGGAGTATGATGGGGTTAACCGTCTGTACGTGCTCCAACAGACCCTCTCCACTCCACTAGAGTGTTTTTATATAGAAATAATACAAAACATTGCTATGATACAAATGTAAATGTGCTGTATTTATATAGCGCTTTTCCAGTCTTAACAACTGCTCA
>NC_045748.1:21060738-21075640 GCF_008692095.1 Etheostoma spectabile | reverse complement strand
CATGCTCAAGCGCTTTTGCATCTACAGGAAACATTCACCATTCACACACATTCATACACTGTGGCCGGGGCTGCCGTACAAGGTGCCACCTGCTCATCAGATAAACATTCATACACATTCACACTCCGATGCGCAGCACCGGGGGCAATTTGGGGTTCAGTGTCTTGCCCAAGGACACTTCGACAATGACTGCAGGGGTGGGGATCGAACCACCAACCTTCCGATTGGCAGGCAACCGCTCTACCACTGAGCCACAGCCGCCCCAACAACAACAACAAACCAGCGTTGGCCGTTAGTTAGCTAACGCTAGCTTGCTAATTCCACCCTGCACTGGGCGACACTGTACTACAAAAAGTTAACTTAGGTAACATGTACGGAGGAAATCAGGGTCCAAGAGGTTAATGGCAATAATTTCATTCACGTGTCTGTCTCACGCACATTCAGAACTTCTTTCTGCACATGCACGCACAAACACACAGAGGCCAGCATTTCCTGTCATTAGGCAGCAGAGCTGTTCTATAATTAGAACATCTGGACCCAAGTAAGTTTGGTGCCAGTGCCCTCATATACACACACACACACACACACACACACACCACACACACACACAAAGACATCCTAAGGATGCAAACACAATCTAGATACAGTACACGCAGGAAAACATTAGGAAAATTCATACAATGTACACACCAGAAACTGTTGATTTATATATATATAATATATATTAATATATATATATATATATATATATATATATCAGTCACTTGTGTATTTAGGTTTATGTTGCTATTTGCTGGTAGTTTAAAAAAGAAACATTAAAGCAGAAAACAAACAACAGTTGGGGAGCAATGGCACGCTAAATGAAGAGAGAGAATAGCTCATGTAGACAGAGAGACAGACAGAAAGGAGAGAGAAAAAGAGAGAAAAAACATTAGCGAGTTCAAACATGGTTTTCTTGAATCAGCCGCGGTGGGTGTGTTTTTAAAGACAGCCGAGCTCAGGGCCCAGAGGCCTTTCCAAATAGAGAGATTAATATTATAATAAGAGGCCGATCCTTTTGTTTTTATTTTTTCCCATCTTGTGGGGAGGAAGAATAAGCGGCGCAGGCGATTCCTTTGACAAACCCCCTCGTCTCGCCGCACAGGCCCTTGTGAAGTCAAGCCAAACTGGGCTTAGATCTCTACACACCATCACAACCAGAGGAACAAAAGGAACTTCTGAAAAAAAAAGGGACAAAATCTTTGCGCAAACAATGGTTGGAAGCTAAAAAGCAGCAGAGTTAGCAAAACTTTATAAATACTAAGTGAAAACAATGGAGATAAAGGCACAGAGCAAAAGCCTGGCTGGAAATGCTGCATGCAGAAGAAGAAAAAAAACATAGAAACAGGGTTTATTGAAGTGGTTATGATTTAATAACGACATAATTGTGCAGTATGATTGGAACATTCACGTTTACAGTTGCGGGGATCATCTAAACTGTTGCAGCTTCTACAAATGTGATCAGTGGTACTAATTATTTTTAAAGACTTCTGCATTTTAGATGTTGCCATTTCTCCTGAAGCCCCGCCCGCCTACTGCCATGACTTCACTAGTGCTACTAAACTCGAGCCAAGAAAAATTCATAAAATATATTTTTATAACAGACTAAGGAAAGCTCATTGTGGGGAATAGAGCTTCAGATACCATTCGGGGACACTACGGGTTATATAAAAGAGCCGCAGTCAGTATTAGGGACCACTAAGGTCTCTATAAAGAGACTTCAGATACAGTATTAGGGGACCACTAGGTCTATATAAAAGGACTTCAGATACAGTATTAGGGGACCACTAAGGTCTATAAAAGAGACTCAGATACAGTATTAGGGGACCATTAAGGTCTATATAAAAGAGACTCAGATACAGGATTAGGGGACCACTAAGGTCTATATAAAAGAGATTTCAGATACAGTCTTAGGGGACCACTAAGGTCTATATAAAGACACTTCAGTGACAGTATAAGGGGACCACTAAGGTCTATATAAAGAGACTTCAGATACAGTATTAGGGGACCACTAAGGTCTATATAAAAGAGACTTCAGATACAGATTAGGGGACCACTAAGGTCTACATAAAAGAGCCTCAGATACAGTATTAGGGGACCACTAAGATCTATATAAAAGAGACTTCAGATACAGTATTAGGGGACCACTAAGGTCTATATAAAAGAGACTTCAGATACAGTATTAGGGACCACTAAGGTCTATATAAAAGCATCCAAAGAGCATCATGCATGGGACCTTAATACAATACAAAAATAAAGCACATTAGACCAAACATTTATGGTTCAGAAACAATCACCAAAAACGGCGATATGCCTAATGATGCAAAACCTAAGCAATGCAAAGGCCAGAAATATATTCTCGCTTCAGATGGCTGGCAGATAAACTTGAAATCCATCAAACGTAGGGTCTCTTTAAATGACTGGGTAGCTCACCAGATAAAGTGCATGCCCATAAAAAGAGGCTTGTCCTTGAGCAGCGGCCGGGGGTTCAAATCAACCTGTGGCCCTTCTCTGCACATCTTTCCCCCTTTCAAGTCTAATTTGTCCTGTCGGAAGTAAAGGCCTAAAATGTTTCGAACAGTAATCTTGGTTCGGGTCAAACTGAGAAGTCCAAAAGTCCGGCTAAATGAGGTAGGGGTGAAAGCCCCCTTAGTTGGATCATGTACTTTTAATATCAAAGCAGCAGGTATAAATGAATTTATGAATTACACTTGTAAAAGGGACTGAACCTGTGCTGCAATTCCTTCCCTTTTCACTTTTGCAATCCCTCCCTTTCCTTTGCACACAGTCTACCTTACCTTATCATGGTCTTTGCATTATGTGAGTGATTTTATTTTTTTATCTTATGTAGTTTGATATACAGTAGTGTGTATATGTGTTGTGTGTATGGTGTCTTGCTATGGATGCTATCCATCCATCTATCCATCTTCTATTTAAATGCTTAGCTACATACTGCGTATGCTCTTTGCTAATCACAACCCTATTTGCCCCACTCTAATCAAGAGGTGGGTGGTATTGCACCTCAAGGTGTTTGTAACAGTGAAATAAATGTCAGAAGAAGAATAACTGTCCCTTTTCGCAGTTCAGTTAATTCTAAATAACATTAGGTTGCTAATAATGTGATGCATATGCAAAGATGTTCTTGTCTTTAGGGTTCTCAGTCACGAGACAGATCTCTTTACACTGTTAAACTGATTAGGGATCAGATGATACCAACATGACCCCAGGTGGTTGAAATCACTGGAGCTCCTTCCTCCCGTCTTGTTTCTTTTTTGATATGTGACAGAAAGAACGATGTCTAATTTCAGCCAGACTCTCAGACTCCCACTGATGTAACTGACAAAGTAACAGTTGAAAGAAGTAAAAGGGGTGTCTTGGAGTGACAGATTCATTTACACCTTTTTCATCTGGCTTAAATTAGAGAAAAGCATTTGCCTGATGCCTTCTTGGATGCATTTACGCCTTTTTTTTAAAAAAACAGATAAAAGCTAGTCAAGTCACCCACAGACGCATAAAGTGGCAAAGTGTAGATGGGATACTCAAACACATTAGAGCAATCAGATTGCAATCTGATTGTTAAACCACTCTGGAAGGGCTTGTAAATACTTTGAGGACCTGGTGTCATGTTGTTGGTATATTTTCTGGGATCTTTTTTTTTATATAGTAACCTAGGTGGAGTTGACATCTCAAACTATATTGATACTTGGTGAGTATTTTATAGGCTGATTCCAGGCCTTTGATCAACATATTGTTGAAAAGTCAGGAAGCAAAATCCATTCCTGTAACTATTAGTAGCAGCCACTTTTACTGTGACGATGCACGCTGTTTCATAAACCCTTTGTAGACATAGCTAAAAGGTAGTTGCACTGTAATTGGTAATATTCCAGGTATTTACTGCTGTGTGCACCACAGGGCCTGCTGCTGTATAAGGTCACGAAGATCTGGGTAAGGACGAGCGAGTCGAGGTGGTGAGTGGTCATAAAAACTGAGCTTTCAGAGATGTAACGGAATTCGAAACCCACAAGACTTTCAGCCAGGAAAATGCAGCTTTGTGTCGCAGAAGTACAACTTAAGGTGTCATTTGGGGACTAATCCTAGCTAGTCGCCACCGCATCAGACCACCTTTTGTTTGGCTAAACTCACACTGCAGGGTACTCTAAAAAACAACCTGCAACCTCGCTCAAGATCCAACGTACAGACTCTGAGTAGCCGTTAGACTACAAAAGTGCAATTGAAGACACTCGCTATCGTAGGACTGGGCAATATGGAGAAAATCAGATAACACAAATACACCGATATTGGGACGATATTGTAGGGTTGGCTATTGGTATTCCACAAAAATTTTTTTCAATTGGATCACTAATAATGTGGTAAACAGTTCAAGAGGGAAAAAAATTCAGCTATATTACTGACCAAAATTGAGTTAGAATGTGCTTGTATCTTTTTAGCCAAGCAATTGCAAATCACAATATCTGGAAATATGATTCCATCACTTTTGATTCCATTGAAAGACGATAAAGATCACGCTGCCAGCCCTAAAAAAAATTAAAATTAACTGTGATGTGATGGTCGTAATGTGACAAATCCAGGGCGCTTTATTCTGCCGGATACATTGTTGCATCCATTTGTATAAATTACAAAATAACCGGTCATGAGAATGCGTTGGGAAAAATGGCAGTTAGATGACCGTCACAACGAACAAGGGTTTGGAATTGATATCTCAAAATATGACTTAAAAATACTAAAACCACTTCCGTGAGGTAAAACCTGTGTCAATGGGTCGTGCCCGCCACAAATAACAGTCAGGTAGGAAAACACGTTGACAATGGACAGTGAGACAGTCACCATGACAAAGAAAGGCAGTGTTTCGGTAGTTTTTTGTCAGACTAAGTCTCTGGGTAGATCTGGGTTTGACAATTTAATAAGGCTCCTCCTCTGTGGAGGTTTTTGTGTTTGGTGGCTTTATAAAACTCATCTAAGACACCTGCCAGCTTAAAGCTAACGCAAGTGGGGGGGCAAGGAGCCTAATCATACAGAGAGAGAGAGAAAGAGAGAGAAAAGCAACTGGGGAAAAGCCAGTCAAATGCAGAGAAGCCTAGAAAGTAAATCAGGAAACAGTGTGCTGCGTTAAACAAGCTTAGAGAATCGTACCTTGACATCTGCTTTTAATCAGCAGGGAAAATAAAAACCAGCCCTCATCTTGTGTATCTCTTTTTCCCTCTCTTTTCTTCTTTTCAATACATACATACATACATACATACATACATACATCCATAATTCATACATACAGTACACATACAGACTACATACAGACATACATACACATCTGGACTAAATTTTGCTCTGGTACTTTATCACTTCAACACTGGACTCAACACTGACACTTTACTAAAATTTATTGTCTTTTTTCTTTATTTGACTAATGTTTTATGTTGTTATTGTATGTGTGTTGTCTCTATACTGTCTTTTTTATCTATTTTTTTTTTTTTCTTGCTAAAACCGCTGCCTGGAATTTTCAATTTCCTCCGGGAGTCATCCCAAAAGGATTGATAAAGAGAAGTCTAAGTCTAAGTCTTCTATAACAAGCGGTGATTTCCTTCCATCCCTCCTTCTATAAACACAAACACAGGCGGATCTCCTCTCCTACTGTCCCCCCCCTAGTGCCTGACAAAAACTGTATTCAAATTCTTCCCATTTGTGTATTCAACATATTGGAGCATTACTGTATTGATTTGATGCTAACAGTAGTTTTTGGTCAACATTAGCTGTGTTTTCCCCTCATCCCACTGACTCACTATTCCTTATATAGTGTGTTATTAACAGTCAGCTGTTAGGGATGACCAAGCGAGATTTTGGCAACTTCACTGAAATTTCATCTTGAGTCAGTAGATGCGTCGGCATGTGCGCTGGGTGTTTGTGACAAAGACAAGGGGCGCCTAGCATATGTAAACAAACGGAAACCAAAATACTTCGATCAATCCCTGAAACAAACCCAGCATTCAGAAGGGTAGTAAAAGGTGTGTGTGTATGTCATTTCCAATGGTAGAAATGAAAGCTGCTCCATTTTCCCTTTTTTAGTGTCGTGGGTGACAATTTTGGGGTCTTCCGCGGGAACAAGGTGACCCGCAGGAGAATTGCTACCCTCGGTATGGGAGTCAATTTCCATAGGTAACGTGATAGCGATGGGTAGAGTATAGAAATCAATGGGAGCCGGGGCGAATGTGTGGGGTAGCCTAAATTTCCACGGCAACCTCGTGGTTGACGCGAATAACCAAACTCACACGTGATATCAACTGGCTAGCTATCCTCCAGGGTTGGCTGTTGGTGGTAATCAAACCTATGAGGAGAAAATCAAAAAAAAAAGAGATTATACTTCCGGAACCACACTGTGAGATTCATTGCAGTTGTGTTTTTGGATCTCATTGACCGTATCTCTTAGTATCAATGCTCATGCTTTTCTTGTAGCTGCCTATGATGAAGGCTAACCCCTGTATAAATCCAGTCATGGCAGCATTTAATATGCAAACTTTTTTAACGTTTCTGCCTGGTCAACACAAGGTAGGCAACAAGCCCATTTCCGTGCTCCTGCCAGACTAAGACCTTGGGTAATGCAGTACCATCAACTCAACAGACATCTCCCTTCCTTTAAAAGTAAAGCATTTAAAATCATTAAAAAAACCTTCTAGCTCAACCATTAGCATCAAACTCTGTTTCTCAGTATAATTATCCAAACCAAACAAAATCATAATGCTATAAACACAGTAACAATACTCTTTTGGTTATAATTCTTCAGCAGGTTTCTATCATCGCTCAGGGGGTTTACCATCCTGCTTGGTCTGTGTTTCACAGTGGTGAACTGGGTCCAGTTGACCCGAGTCAGGGTGTGTGTAGGGATCTTTGGACGTCCATGTTACTTGTGGCGTTTGTCACCTCTGATGGTGTGTGTGGTGGGTCTGAGCTGTTAGTTTGTAGACGGAATGTCGACGCGATTTCTCCTCAAGGCCTGCTCCGCGATCTGTGGGTGAGGTAAGAACGGGGTACAACTCCTGCTGTACAAGTCCCTGCTGTGTCCACGGTCCTGTCGATTAGTCCAGAAGGGGACCCTGTCCCCTGGCTTAAGGTACGGCAGGTGCTTTGCACTTTTAACCTTTTGTCATGCCTTATTTTCGGTCTTACTTTTTGAGGTTGTTGTGCATGGGTAGATTAGTGGAATGCAAATCTCCTCTGTGAGTTTTCATCGCCGAATGGTATTTTTCTGCATGGATGAAATACTGTAATCACATTTCTTGTATGTTGTATCCCCTGGTAGACATCCTAGTCCCTTAAGACTGTCACTGTATTCCTTCATGAGGAATCCTGATCGTTAGCAGGTTGTGATGAGACTACAAAAATCTTTTAACCTTTTGCATGCCGTAATACCAATGTTGGCTTGACACTCATCAACAATCAACAGCATTGCTTCATTTGCTTACCACTGTGGTGGAATGTTGCAATGCAGCCTCATTGACTGGCACTTTTCTCTTGTGTATCCACCATTTCATTTTCACATCTCTTTTTGCTCTCACTGTTAGTTTCTTATACTCATTTATGGACAATGAGGTTTGCTGAGGAATCCGTGTCCAGTTTAAATGGGATGGCAGTTTTGTTAACAGTCAATGGCACTATCCATTCTTCCTTTTAGTTTCATATGCACAGCATCCACAACAGAACAATTCAGGTTTTCCTTCCACTTAATGCACTTCTTTATCTTAAAGGATCCGCTTTGGAGCATTTTTAGAGTGGTTATTTTCTGCAGGGATAAAGTGTTTCTCTTGTCCTTATAGCATGTTCCCAGTTGTGTCCTTGCTCCTGCAGTAGTCTCCTCTGAGTCCATTATCAGGTATTCCAAAGACAATTGGCTCTGACTAGCGAGTCCTCAAATTCCAATTCATACTCTGCGTGCGCAACCAGCTAAATAGCTCAAAACCCTTGTTTTTGATCACATGAGAAAAACTCAAAAATCTGTCAAAGTAATCTGTCTTGGCACAAGCATTCTTAAACCTTCCATCAGCGTTTCCAGGGTCTTCGTCAAGTTGGAAACTTTGTATATATCCAGCACATCCTCATCTATGAAGCGCAGAAATTCGCTTTAACTTGTCGTCTTCTTCCACATCACTTATTTACGCCATAAAAAGTTGAATTCTACATACTTACCGTTTTCGTTCGCCAGATTTCTTTCTCTCCGCTAATGAGCGATCACTGTTGCTAGTGTAGCCTGTTGCTAAATCCTTGCGGTGACTCTCCGTTTTTCTTTTTGTTGTGTCCTTATGTATGAAAAACTTGTCGCGGCAGAACTCTTATTTATTAGTTTCAGCCTCACAACACAAGTAGGCAACTTTCCTCTCGCGCCTAACAACCCCCATATGTGCTTCCTGTAGGCTAAGGCTGGGTAATGCAGTACAATCAACCTTTATTCAACACAACAACCGAAAACAGTTCATCCGGAATTAAAACCCTATCTGATTTCATTAGCACTAAAAACAACCTTTCCTTTATTTATCTCCTTCTTTCTTCTCTTCCCTCTCCTCACCTCCGGCCTCCTCTCGCTGTCCTGCCCCCTCCTTCTCATCATCTCTCCCTGCCTCTCTTTACTTTCTTTCTCTTCCCTTTATCTTCCGCCTGTCCTCGCTCTAATGGCATCCTGTCGTCAAGTGTAAACTGAGAGAGCCGAGCCAGAGGGGTTCGATTCCATAGCTCTGCCTCTGCTCTAGTCTCCAGTCATGCCCTCCTGATGATACCGCAGAGGAAAACGGCGGCGTTCACGCGGAAATAAGAAAAAAAAACCGTTGGATGAGACGACAACTGCTTTTATGTAACAAACAGCAGAGAAATCTAAAGATGATCTGGTTTAACAGGAAAAACAGGAAACCTTTTTCACGTTGAAAACTCTCTTTGAGGTGATTTTAAACGGCCATTTCATGGTAATTTTAGGTTCATAATGTTTTGAGGTTGTACCAGAATAGGTTTCCATGGTGTTATTTTCAAAAAAACACCATATTTTTGTTGTACTGACATTGCTGCAGATCTGTTTTCACCTGTGTGTATAGGTATCTGTTTTAGCTACAGAATGAGGACATCTCACTTCTATACTACTCTTTGTTGGGAGTCCCACATGCTCAGTAGCTGGTAAGATCCATCAGCTAGATAACTCTTTCTCCAGCTTTGGTCAGTCCAAGGCAGGATTAGCTGGGAGACTTCTTCTAAAGGAGGGAACTTGTGGAATACCTACAGAAACAGGGCAAGGAAAGTATCGTTGTTGGAGATTATGGCAATAGTGTGTGTTGTAGCAGTGTTTCTATCAAGAGCGAGAGCATGCTACGGTTAGCCACCTTGTCTCGGCTAGTGGCGTAAAGCCGTGCAGATGTTGAACAGCTCAGCCGGAGCCGAAGACAGAGGACATTCAGAAACCGGATCTCACTCAAAACAGCGGTGGGTGTTTTTCCTAGTTGGAAGCACCAGAGACACAAAAATAACACCCTAAATCATAGAAAAGTGGTTATTTCAAACACTTTATTCACTTTCAGTTTTTTTTATCCCCTTAGCTCTTAGGTTAGGTTTGAAAATCCAATGATGAAGTCAAAGTACTGCAGTTTTCCATTAACACAGACCTTAGACTCACGATAATTGTGTAGTTAGGAAGTTCTGTGACCTGTGACTTTGCAAATAGTGGTAAAAGTGTTGAGTTTAAAGCACCTTTAATGATTATTTGATGTTTATTTATGTTATTGACATGGAAAGTGTTTTAAGCAACGTACATTCAAGGGTAGTGCTGCTTTTGGCAAAACCTCAAGATGGCAAAGAACAAGAAGGTCCCATGGCACGAAATTTTACTTTGAGGTTTGAACATAAATATGAGGAGAAAAGAGTAACTTTTCAGTATTAGGGGACCACTAAGGTCTATATAAAGAGACTTTATATACAGTATTAGGGGACCACTAAGGTCTAATAAAAGCGACTCAGATATTACACTATTAAAGGACCACTAGGGTATATATAAAATATATATATATATATATATATATATATATATATATATATATATATATATATCAGTCACTTGTGTATTTAGTTTTTTATGCTTGCTATTCTGCTGTTTAGTTTAAAAAAGAACATTAAAGCAAGAAAACAAACAACAGCTTGGGGAGCTAATGGCACGCTAAATGAAGAGAGAGAATAGCTCATGTAGACAGAGAGACAGACAGAAAGGAGAGAGAAAAAGAGAGAAAAAACATTAGCGAGTTCAAACATGGTTTTCTTGAATCAGCCGCGTTGCGTGTGTTTTTAAAGACAGCCGAGCTCAGGGCCCACAGAGGCCTTTCCAAATAGAGAGATTAATATTTATAATAAGAAGGCCGATCCTTTTTGTTTTATTATTTTTTCCCATCTCTGTGGTGGAGGAAGAATAAGCGGCGCAGGCGATTCCTTTGACAAACCCCCTCGTCTCGCCGCACAGGCCCTTGTGAAGTCAAGCCAACTGTGGCTTAGATCTCTACACACCATCACAACCAGAGGAACAAAAGGAACTTCTGAAAAAAAAAAGGGACAAAATCTTTGCGCAAACTGGTTGGAAGCTAAAAAGCAGCAGAGTTAGCAAAACTTTTATAAATACTAAGTGAAAACAATGTAGATAAAGGCACAGAGCCAAAAGCCTGGCTGGAAACTGGCTGCATGCAGAAGAAGAAAAAATACATAGAAACAGGGTTTATTGAAGTGGTTACTGATTTAATAACGACATAATTGTGCAGTTATGATTGGAACACTTCACGTTTACAGTTGCGGGGAGTCATCTAAACTGTTGCAGCCTTCTACAAATGTGAATCAGTGGTACTAATTATTTTTAAAGACTTCTGCATTTTAGATGTTGCCATTTCTCACTGAAGCCCCGCCCGCCTACTGCCATGACTTCACTATGTGCTACTACAACTCGAGCCAAGAAAACTTCATAAAATATATTTTTATAACAGACTAAGGAAAGCTCATTGTGGGGAATAGAGACTTCAGATACCGCATTCGGGGACCACTACGGGTTATATAAAAGAGACTTCAGATACAGTATTAGGGGACCACTAAGGTCTCTATAAAAGAGACTTCAGATACAGTATTAGGGACCACTAAGGTCTATATAAAAGAGCTTCGATACCGTATAGGGGACCACTAAGGTTCTAAAAAGAGACTTCAGATACAGTATAGGGGACCATTAAGGTCTATATAAAGAGACTTCGATACAGTATTAGGGGACCACAAGGTCTATATAAAAGAGACTTCAGATACAGCTTAGGGGACCACTAGGTATATAAAGACACTTCAGATACAGTATAGGGGACCACTAAGGTCTATAAAAGAGACTTCAGATACAGTATAGGGGACCACTAAGGTCTATATAAGAGACTTCAGATACAGTATTAGGGGACCACTAAGGTCTACATAAAAGAGACTTCAGATACAGTATAGGGGACCACTAGATCTATATAAAAGAGACTTCAGATACAGTATAGGGACCACTAAGGTCTATTTAAAAGAGACTTCAGATACAGTATTAGGGGACCACTAAGGTCTATATAAAAGCATCCAAAGAGCATCATGTCATGGGACCTTTAATACAATACAAAAATAAAGCACATTAGACCAAACATTTATGGTTCAGAAACATCACCAAAAACGTTCGATATGCCTAATGATGCAAAACCTAAGCAATGCAAAGGCCAAGAAATATATTCTCGCTTCAGATTGGCTGGCAGATATAACTTGAAATCACATCAAACGTAGGGTCTCTTTTAAATGCCTGGGTAGCTCACCAGATAAAGTGCATGCCCATAAAAAGAGGCTTAGTCCTTGATGCAGCGGCCGGGGGTTCAAATCCAACCTGTGGCCCTTCTCTGCACATCTTTCCCCCCTTTCAAGTCTAATTTGTCCTGTCGGAAGTAAAGGCCTAAAATGTTTCGCAACAGTAATCTTGGTTCGGGTCAAACTGAGAAGTCCAAAAGTCCGGCTAAATTGAGGTAGGTGTGAAAGCCCCCTTAGTTGGATCATGTACTTTTCTAATATCAAAGCAGCCAGGTATAAATGAAATTTATGAATTACACTTGTAAAAGGGACTGAACCTTTGACTTTTGCAATCCCTTCCCTTTTCACTTTTGCAATCCCTTCCCTTTTCACTTTTGCACACAGTCTACCTTACCTTATCATGGTCTTTGCATTTATGTGAGTGATTTTATTTTTTTATCTTATGTATGTTTGATATACAGTATGTGTGTATATGTGTTTGTTGTGTTATGGTTGTCTTGCTACTGGATGCCTATCCATCCATCTATCCATCTATCTATTTAAATGCTTAGCTACATACTGCGTATGCCTCTTTGCTAATCACAACCCTATTTGCCCCACTCTAATCAAGAGGGTGGGGGTATTGCACCTCAAGGTGTTTGGTAACAGTGAAATAAATGTCAGAAGAAGAATAACTTGTCCATTTTCGCAGTTCAGTTTCAATTTCTAAATAACAATTAGGTTGCTAATAATGGATGCATATGCAAAAGATGTTTCTTGTCTTTAGGGGTTCTCAGTCACGAGACAGATCTCTTTACACTGTTAAACTGATTAGGGATCAGATGAATACTACAACATGACCCCAGGGTTTGAAATCACTGGAGCCTCCTTCCTCCCGTCGATTTGCATGTGACAGAAAGAACGATGTCTAATTTCAGCCAGACTCTCAGACTCCCACTGACTGCTAACTGACAAAGTAACAGTTGAAAGAAGTAAAAGGTGTGTCTTGGAGTGACAGATTCATTTACACCTTTTTCATCTGGCTTTAATTAGAGAAAAGCATTTGCCTTGATGCCTTCTTGGATGCATTTACGCCTTTTTTTTAAAAAAACAGATAAAAAGCTAGTCAAGTCACCCAAGACGCATAAAGTGGCAAAGTGTAGATGGGATACTCAACACATTAGAGCAATCAGATTGCAATCTGATTGTTTAAACCACCTCTGGAAGGGCTGTAAATACTTTTGAGGACCTGGTGTCATGTTGTTGGTATATTTTCTGGGAATCTTTTTTTTTTATATAGTAACCTAGGTGGAGTTGACATCAAACTCATATTGATACTTGGTGAGTATTTTATAGGCTGATTCCAGGCCTTTGACTCAACATATTGTTGAAAAGTCAGGAAGCAAAATCCATTCCTGTAACTATTTAGTAGCAGCCACTTTTACCTGTGACGATGCACGCTGTTCTCATAAACCCTTTGTAGACATAGCTACAAAAGGTAGTGCACTGTAATTGGTATATATTCCAGGTATTTACTGCTGTGTGCACCACAGTGCCTGCTGCTGTATAAGGTCACGAAGATCTGGGTAAGGACGAGGTCGAGGTGGATGAGTGGGTCATAAAACTGAGCTTTCGAGAGATGTAACGGAATTCGAAACCACAAGACTTTCAGCCAGGAAATGCATGCTTGTGTCGCAGAAGTACAACTTAAGGTGTCATTTTGGGGCCTAATCCTAGCTAGTCGCCACCGCATCACGACCACCTTTTGTTGGCTAAACTCACACTGCAGGGTACTCTAAAAACAACCTGCAACCTTCTCTCAAATGTATCCAACTGTACAGACTCTGAGTAGCCGTTAAGACTACAAAAGTGCAATATGAAGACAATCCGCTTATCGTAGGACTGGGCAATATGGAGAAAATCAGATAACACAAATACACCGATATTGGGACGATATTGTAGGGTTGGCTATTGGTACTTCCACAAAACATTTTTTTTCAATTGGATCACTAATAATGTGGTAAACAGTTTCAAGCGGGAAAAAAATTCCAGCTATATACTGACCAAAATTGAGTTAGAATGTGCTTGTTATCTTTTTAGCCAACGCAATTGCAAATCACAATATCTGGACATATGATTCCATCACTTTTTGATTCCATTGAAAGACGATAAATGATCACGCTGCCAGCCCTAAAAAAACATTAAATTTAACTGTGATGTGACTGGTCGTAATGTGACAAATCCAGGGCGCTTTATTCTGCAGGATATCATTGTTGCATCCATTTTTATACAATATACAAACTAACCGGTTCATGAGAATGCGTTGGAAAAATGGCAGTTAGATGACCGTCACAACAGAACAAGTGTTTTGAGAGCTTGATATCTCAAAATATGACTTAAAACTACTTAAAACCACTTCCGTGAGGTAAACACCTGTGTCAATGGGTCGTGCCCGCCACAAATAACAGTCAGGTAGGAAAACACGTTGACAATGAGACAGTGAGACAGTCACCATGACAAAGAAAGGCAGTGTTTCGGATGAGTTTTTTGTCAGACTAAGTCTCTGGGTAGATCTGGGTTTGACAATTTAATTAAGGCTCCTTCCCCTCTGTGGAGGTTTTTGTGTTTGGTGGCTTTATAAAACTCTATCTCATAGACACCTGCCAGCTTAAAGCTAACGCAAGTGGGGGGACAAGGAGCCTAATCATACAGAGAGAGAGAGAAAGAGAGAGAAAAGCAACTGGGGAAAGTCCAGTCAAAGTGCAGAGAAGCCTAGAAAGTAAATCAGGAAACAGTTGTGCTGCGTTAAACAAGCTTAGAGAATCGTACCTTGACATCTGCTTTTAATCAGCAGGGAAAATAAAAACCAGCCCTCCATCTTGTGTATCTCTTTTCCCTTCTCTTTTCTTCTTTTCAATACATACATACATACATACATACATACATACATCCATTAATTCATACATACAGTACACATACAGACATACATACAGACATACATACACATCTGGACTTAAATTTTGCTCCTGGTCACTTTATCACTTCAACACTGGACTCAACA
>NC_045748.1:21060625-21060728 GCF_008692095.1 Etheostoma spectabile | reverse complement strand
AATAATAATTTATGGTCTTTTCTTTGTTTATTTGACTAATGTTCTTATTGTTGTTATTTTTATTTGGTTGTCTCTATACTGTCTTTTTTATCTATTTTTTTTT
>NC_045748.1:21056678-21060615 GCF_008692095.1 Etheostoma spectabile | reverse complement strand
GCTAAAACCGCTGCTGGAATTTTCAATTTCCTCGCGGGAGTCATCCCAAAAGGATTGATAAAGAGAAGTCTAAGTCTAAGTCTTCTATCAACAAGCGGCTGATTCTTCCTTCCATCCCTCCTTCTATAAACACAAACACAGGCGGATCCTCCCTCCTACCTGTCCCCCCCCCTAGTGCCTGACAAAAACTGTATTCAAATTCTTCCATTTGTGTATTCAACATATTGGAGCATTACTTGTATTTGATGCTAACAGTAGTTTTTGGTCAACATTAGCTGTGTTTTCCCCTCATCCACTGACTCACTATTCCTTATATAGTGTTTATTTAACAGTCAGCTGTTTAGGGAATGACCAAGCGAGATTTTGGACACTTCACTGAAATTTCATCTTTGAGTCAGTAGATGCGTCGGCATGTGCGCTGGTTGTTTGTGACAAAGACAAGGGGCGCCTAGCATCATGTAAACAAACGGAAACCAAAATACTTCTGATACATCCCTGAAACAAACCCAGCATTCAGAAGGGTAGTAAAAGGTTGTGTGTATGTTCATTTCCAATGCTTAGAAATGAAAGCCTGCTCCATTTTCCCTTTTTTAGTTGTCGTGGGTGACAATTTTTTGGGTCTTCCGCGGGAACAAGGTGACCCGCAGGAAGAATTGCTACCCTCGGTATGGGAGTCAATTTCCCCATAGGTAACGTGATAGCGATGGGATAGAGTATAGAAATCAATGGGAGCCGGGGCGAATGTGTAGTGTAGCCTAAATTTCCACGGCAACCTCAGTGGTTTGACCGCGATTAACCAAACTCACACACGTGATATCAACTGGCTAGCTATCCTCCAGTGTTGGCTGCTTGGATGGTAATCAAAATCCTTATGGAGAAAATCAAAAAAAAAGAGATTACTACTTCCGGAACCACACTGTTGAGCTTCATTGCAGTTGTGTTTTTGGATCTCATTGTACCGTATCTCTTAGTATCAATGCTCATTGCTTTTCTTGTATGCATTGCCTATGATGAAGGCTAACCCCTGTATAAATCTCAGTCATGGCAGCATTCTTAATTATGCAAACTTTTTTTAACGTTTCTGCCTTGTCAACACAGGTAGGCAACAAGCCCCATTTCCTGTGCTCCTGCCAGACTAAGACCTCTGGGTAATGCAGTACAATCAACCTCAATCAGCACATCTCCCTTCCTTTAAAAGTAAAGCATTTAAAATTCATTAAAAAAAACCTTCTTTAGCTCAACCATTAGCATCAAACTCTGTTTCCTCAGTATAAATTATTCCAAACCAAACAATAATCATAATGCTATAACCACAGTAACAATACTCTTTTTGTTATAATTCCTTCAGCAGGTTTCTATCAGTCGCTCAGGGGGTTTAACCATCCTGCTTGGTCTGTGTTTCACAGCTGGTGAACTGGGTCCAGTTTGACCGGAGTCAGTGGTGTTTAGGGATCTTTGACCGTCCATGTTACTTGTGGCGTTTGTCACCTCTGATGTGTGTGTGTGTGGGTCTGAGCTGTTAGTTTGTAGACGAATGTCGACGCGATTTCTCCTCAAGGCTGCTCCGCGATCTGTCTGGGTGAGGTAAGAACGGGGTACAACCTCCTGCTGTACAAGTCCCTGCTGTGTCCACGGTCCTGTCGATTAGTCCAGAAGGCGGACCCTGTCCCCTGGCTTCAGGTACGGCAGGTGCTTTGCACTTTTACCCTTTTGTCATGCCTTATTTTCGGTCTTACTTTTTGCAGGTTGTTGTGCATGGGTAGATTAGTGCGAATGCAACATCTCCTCTGTGAGTTTTCCCCTCAGCTCGAATGGTATTTTTCTGCATGGATGAACTACTGTAATCACATTCTTGTATGTTGTACTCCCCTGGTAGACATCCTAGTCCCTTAAGACTGTCACTGTATTCCTTCATGAGTGAATCCTGATCGTTAGCAGGTTGTGATGAGACTACAAAAACTCTTTTTAACCTTTTGCATGCCTGTAATCCCAATGTTGGCTTGACACTCATCAACAATCAACAGCATTGCTTTCATTTGCTTACCACTGTGGTGGAATGTTGCAATGCAGCCTCATTTGACTGGCACTTTTTCTCTTGTGTATCCACCCACTTTCATTTTCACATCTCTTTTTGCTCTTCACTGTTAGTTTCTTATACTCATTTATGACAAATGAGGTTTGCTGAGGAATCCCGTGTCCAGTTTAAATGGGATGGCAGTTTTGTTAACAGTCAATGGCACTATCCATTCTTCCTTTTTAGTCTTTCATATGCACAGCATCCACAAAGAACTCCTCAGGTTTCTCTTCCACTTAATGCACCTTCTTTATCTTAAAGGCATCCGCTTTGGAGCATTTTTAGAAGTGGTTATTTTTCCTGCAGGGATAAAGTGCTTTTCTCTTGTCCTTATAGCATGTTCCCAGTTGTGTTCCTTGCTCCTGCAGTAGTCTTCCTCTGAGTCCATTATCAGGTATTCCAAAGACAATTGTATCTCTGACTAGCGAGTCTCTCAAATTTCCAAATTCATACTCTGCGTGCGCAACTCAGCTAAATACTGCTCAAAACCCTTGTTTTTGATCACATGAGAAAAACTCAAAAATCTGTCAAATGTAATCTGTCTTGGCACAAAGCATTCTTCAAACCTTTCCATCAGCGTTTCCAGGGTCTTCGTCAAGTTGGAAACTGTTGTATATATCCAGCACATCCTCATCTATGACGCGCAGACAGATTGACGCTTTAACTTGTCGTCTTCTTCCCCACATCCACTTATTTACGCCATATAAAAGTTGAATCTCTACTTAATCCTTTTCCAGTTCTTCGCCAGATTTCTTTCTCTCCGCTTAATGAGCGATCACCTGTTGCTAGTGTTAGCCTTGTTTGCTAATCCTTGCGGTGACTCTCCGTTTTCTTTTTGTGTGTTCCTTATGTATGAAAAACTTGTCGCGGCAGAACTCTTCATTTATTATGTTTCAGCCTCATCAACACAAGTAGGCAACTTTCCCTCTCGCGCCTAACAACCCCCATATCCTGTGCTCCTGCTAGGCTAAGGCTGGGTAATGCAGTACAATCAACCTTTATCAACACAACACCGAAACAGTTCATCCCGGATAAAACCCTTATCTGATTTCATTAGCACTAAAAACAACCTTTCCTTTATTTATTCCTCCTCTTTCCTTTCTTCTCCCCTCTCCCTCACCTCCCGGCCTCCTCTCGCTGCTCCTGCCCCTCCTTCTACCTTCATCTCTCCCTGCCTCTCTTTACTTTCTTTCTTCTTCCCTTTTATCTTCCGCCTGTCCTCGCTCTTTCATGGCATCCTGTCGTCAAGTGTAAACATGACTGAGCGCCGAGCCAGAGGGGTTCGATTCCTATCAGCTCTGCCTCTGCTCTAGTCCTCCAGTCATGCCCCTCCTGCTGATACCGCAGAGAAAACGGCGGCGTTCACGCGGAAATAAAGAAAAAAATCAACCGTTGGATGAGACGACAACTGCTTTTATGTAACAAACAGCAGAGAAATCTAAAGATGATCTGGTTTAACAGGAAAACAGGAAACCTTTACACGTTGAAACCTCTCTTCTAGAGGTGATTTTAAAACGCCCATTTCATGGTAATTTTCAGGTTCATAATTGTTTTTTGAGGTTGTACCAGAATAGGTTTCCATGGTTTTATTTTCAAAAAACACCATATTTTTGTTGTACTGCACATTGCTGCAGATCCTGTTTTCACCCTGTGTGTATAGGTCTCTGTTTTAGCTACAGAATGAGACATCTCACTTCTATACTATCTTTGTTGGGAGTCCCACATGCTCAGTAGCTTGGTAAGATCCCATCAGCTAGATAACTCTTTCTCCAGCTTTGGTCAGTCCAAGGCAGGATTAGCTGGGAGACTTCTTCTAAAGGAGGGGAACTTGTGGAATACCTACAGAACAGGGACAGGAAGTAG
>NC_045748.1:21049687-21056668 GCF_008692095.1 Etheostoma spectabile | reverse complement strand
GATTATGGTCAACTAGTGTGTGTTGTAGCAGTGTTTTCTATCAAGAGCGAGAGCATGCTACGGTTAGCCACCTTGTCTCGGCTAGTGGCGTAAAGCCGTGCAGATGTTGAACAGCTCAGCCGGAGCCTGAAGACAGAGGACATTCAGAAACCGGATCTCACTCAAAACAGCGTGGATAGTTTTTTTCCTAGTTTGGAAGCACCAGAGACACAAAATAACACCCTAAATCATAGAAAAGTGGTTATTTCCAAACACTTTTATTTCACTTTCATGTTTTTTTTATCCCCCTTTAGCTCTTAGGTTAGGTTTGAAACTCAATGATGAAGTCAAAGTACTGCAGTTTTCCATTAACACAGACCTTACTACTCACGATTAATTGTGTATTTAGGAAGTTCTGTGACCTGTGACTTTTGCAAATAGTGGTAAAAGTGTTTGAGTTTAAAGCACCTTTTAATGATTTATTTGATTGATTTATTTATGTTTATTTGACAGGGACAGTGTTTTAAGCAACGTACATTCAAGTGTAGTGCTGCTTTTGGCAAAACCTCAAGATGGCAAAGAACAAGAAGGTCCCATGGCACGAAAATTTTACTTTGAGGTTTTTTAACATTAATATGAGAAAAGAGACTTTTCAGTATTAGGGGACCACTAAGGTCTATATAAAAGAGACTTCATATACAGTATTAGGGGACCACAGGTCTATATAAAAGGACTTCAGATACACTATGAAAGGACCACTAAGGTCTATTAAAGAGACTTCAGATACAGTATTAGGGGACCACTAAGGTCTATATAAAAGACTTCGATACATATAGGACCACTAAGGTCTATATAAAGAGACTTCAGATACAGTATTAGGGGACCACTAAGGTCTATATAAAAGGACTTCAGATACAGTATTAGGGGACCACTAGGTCTATATAAAAGAACTTCGATACAGTAGTAGGGGACCACTAAGGTCTATATAAAAGAGACTTCAGATACAGTATTAGGGACCACTAATGTCTTTATAAAAGACACTTCAAATTCAGTATTAGAGGACCACTAATGCCTATATAAAAAGGGACTTCAGTTACAGTATTAGGGGACCACTAAGGTTATATAAAAGAATCCAAAGAGTACCATGTCATGGGACCTTTAAGACCATAACATCTCTGCTGTTAGATGTCCATTTAAATCCCCAAATTAATGTTCCCGAGAAGATTATTTTAATTATCCCATGACGTTTCCTTTTGCACCACCCTCAGTTGGCATCACTACGATAAGGCTCTAATGCGAACTAAATCATTAGTACTGCTATGGGCTACTGCAACACATTCTCACTCCCAGACACTGGGTCAGGTGCCTTTGGCGTACGTTAATGACAAAAAGGAATCTCCTTTAGCGTCTCAGTCAGATGCAGGGGTTTTCAACTAATTCCAAAGTTGTCATTTTTTAACTAGCTTGGTCTCTTGGTGACACTTTTTGACGGTCTGGGTCGGGACTGATTTGGCCAAATCCTTCACTGTGCTGGGTAAAACCCCTTAGGGTTAGGGAAAGATTGTGGGTGGGGTTATAAAATATACTTAAGTGACACACAGGATAACAATTTGTGGTCTTTAAAACTACTCGCTTACGATGTTTCTTTTTATAGCCTAATACCCCAACAGAGGCTAAAGTGTACGTTTTGCGCCGAGAGCCAGTGACCTAGCGTCAGCATTTGGCGAGTTGGGAGTGAGAACGGGTTGGCTTCAAGCTGGACTGACTAGTGCCTACTGTCGGTTTCAACACTGTCCAATAAAAACTTTGGAATTTTATTTTAATGAGCCTGTGATTGGTGACCTGGTACCTTTGCCACTTCTTACTTAGCCATATTTACTTCTTTTTTTTTTAAATCATTTTATACTGTGTGTGTTTTCTTGAAAGCTCCATTGTGTAACTTTTTGAGTTGATTCTTAGCAAAAAAAATATACAAATATGTGATCATTCATGTGTAATTACTTCCACCAACTAATCAAAGTATTCATAGAATCTGCCATTCAGAATCAGCACAAATGAATGACTATGTATGTATGTACATGTATGTACTGTATGTATTCTGCCATGTTGCGTCTCCATCTTTAATATATGTTGCCACAGATGGACATCCCTCCACGTTTTACGCTATTACACTCAGTGGCAGCGTGACGAATGCCAGGGAGGGAGGGGGAGAAGATAACTCAGCGACTGCTAGCAGATTCGATAGTTGGTTGCAGCTGGAGCATCACGCCTTTTCTCTAGAACATGTAACGGAGTTGCCAAGGAAGTTAAAAAGATAATTAAAATGACAACGTGACAGGCAAAGCAGCAAGACCAACGCTAACATTGGAGTGGCTTTTCCAAGATGGAAAGAGCAAGGATTTTAAAAGGGACGGCGAAGTTGCCTACTTTCTTCTCCAAAGATAATTCGTCATATTGTTGTTTGACTATCCATAGCATGGTTGTGCCTAACGCATCGACGTCAAGGATATGTTTCCTCGCGTGATGAAAAAATGAGGAAAAAGGATTGCCTACCTTATAAAATAAACATAAGTCATACGTGTCGTAATTTCCCTGGCAGATAACTCACGTCATGGAGCTAGACTAGGCTACAACTGGAACAGCTGGATGTAACAATGGAGATACTAAGAGATCATTTCGGTTCCATTGACATTGTTTATACTGCTCAGAGAAATTTATTAAAAGTAAACCTCCGTTGCTTCTCTCCTACGCTGTAAACATTGCCTCACACTATTAATCTTATACAATATTTAACGATGGAATTGATCCTACATTAACATTAGTTGCATATTTTTGGTAACCTGATGTTAGCAATGAAATGGTAACAACATAACATCTTATTCACCATAGGAGTTTAAATGCAATCATAATAGGCGGGGGTAGAAAGTAATATTCAGTTGGTTGTCCTATAGAATTTCACTGCTTCTTACACAATGTAGCTTTAACTACAGCTTTTTAGCTTTGAAAAGGCAGCCCTGGATTTGCTTACTCCTGTTATCAGCAAAACCATGCTTCACACGCTGCTTCCAAAACAGCAGTCATTCAATAATTCATCCTAGATCTCCACTTCATCCACTACACCTTTTTGGTATTTGAAAAAGAAAAAAAAAAAACTTAAGGTGTTCCTGATTATTTCATCTCAGACTGAAACTCTGGAGGTCTGAAAAGTGCTGCAGCAGCTTCCACAGTCTGACACGATGTATTTGGGTGTTGTGAATCTTCGTGGTTTGGGACGGGATTATAAATAGCTGCACACACACACACACACACACACACACACACACACACTGACGTCACATGCACCTGTACAGGAAGAGCCCCGTGCATTAGTTATGTTGCAGTTGGTTTGTGGCAGTAATGAGGGAAGTGAGAGCGTGGCTCAGGTGAATTCCATCAGATGACCATTGAAACCAACACAGCGTTAGCAGCCATTTCCTGAGAAATCAGTCCAGCAGAGTCACTCTGTGAAGGAAGAAACAAGCTCCACTCAGCACACCCAGAACCTTCCCAGCAGCTGATTCAGACTTCACTTTTTCCCTTCTGATGCAGACAGTGTGATGCTCAGCGTTTACGTTAAAGGCACAACACTTAACAAATTGACAACTACGATTTAGCCCACGGCTGAAACGATAACTCACGTAACTCAAGTACACAGAATATGCTATGCAGGTGAGGTGAAAATTAAAAGAGAAAAAATAGCGGGTTCATTTTAGGATAAAACAAAACCTCTGTTCAATGTTAATATTGTAAAACAGAACTAGTTTACAGTACGTAGTTTAGTGCGAAGTCAATGATTCAGCATTTCAGCAGAGAGCATCAGAATCAGAATCAAAAATACGTTATTGATCCCCGAAGGGAAATTCTGTAATCCGGTCTAACATCACAACACCAGTCCACAAAGTGGATCTGACACAAGGTAACCCGGAGAACCTGGCTTCTGGTACCATGTTCGTTCACCATCTCATGCAAGTTAGCATGTTAACATCTGCTAATAAGGCTAAACACAAAGTACATTGGAGCGTGATGGAAAAGTAATTTGTTTTGGTAGTTTTTGGTTGTAATATATAAAAAAAAAATTAAAAGAATGCAGTAAGATTAATAGTGCATTGACAGTTGATGTGTGGCTAAGTGGAGCCTAATCTGTCTGCCCAGGTTAACTGAAAACCTTCATGGTGCCACTGCGTGATAAATCAGGGGATCACTGGTCTCTATAGACCAGGTTTCATTTCCGGCATTGCGCCGGTGCCGCCAGAAATTCTGCCGGATGTCTCGCATTTCAGCCGGATGTCCACCACCTTTAGCTTTCTTTGTATTGGCGTTCTAACCTTCGGTGTATCTATGAGGACTATGGTTACCTGGTCCTCAGATCTCTGCAGGGTAAATCCAGACAGCTAGCTAGACTATCTGTCCAATCTGAGGACTATGCTTACCTGGTCCCCAGATCTCTGCAGGGTAAATCCAGACAGCTAGCTAGACTATCTGTCCAATCTGAGGACTATGGTTACCTGGTCCTCAGATCTCTGCAGGGTAAATCCAGACAGCTAACTAGACTATCTGTCCAATCTGAGGACTATGCTTACCTGGTCCCCAGATCTCTGCAGGGTAAATCCAGACAGTTAGCTAGACTATCTGTCCAATCTGAGTTTTCCGTTTCACGACCTAAACAACAAAAAGTTCCTTCCGGAGGCTATTTTGCCGAAGCACCCTTGCGCCACCTAGAGCAAGACGATTGTGATTGGTTTGAAGAAATGCCAATAAACAAGAGCATATTTTTCCCCCCATCCCAGAATGCTGTGTGGACTAGCCCCTCCTCCATAGCGCTATGGAAGAAGGTCTGACAATGTGAGACTAGGGGATCACCAAATGTATTAGAATTCTCCCAGTCTGGCTCAGCTCGCTGGGTAATGCCCAACATGATGGCCCCACCTTCACTACATCCTGAGCACCACCCAGGACAGTTGATTGGTTTAAAGGAATACTAAAATGCCCTGCCCCCTATCCCAGAATACCCCAGCGCTGACATAGAGCTGTGGAGATGGGTCTAGCATTGTGAGTCTAGGATTATACCATTAATGTCTGTACCAAACTCTATGGAAAGCAGTACAGTAGTTATCAGATATGCCAGTGGCAAACCAACTGACTGACCAACCAACAGAATAAGTCATTGGCATGTCCATCAAAAATATAAAACATTGGGTCCTAAAATAGAAAACAATAGACTTGCCGAAGGATATACCAAAACAGCATGGCGTTCTCTGTCTGAATCCAGTATTTTATTCATAAGCTATACACAAGAATGCATCGTTGTTTGTTTTGTCCATCACTAAATCCCAATATGGACTACAGGAACAGGCAATGGTTTGGCGGCTTGCTGAAGGACACTCTGACAGAAATGGATGTTGATGGACACAGTAGGCGAGCCAGGGATCAAACTTGCGACCTTCCAGTTCCAGAACAGTTTATCTACCAGCAGGTCACCAGTCACCAGCCTGCCATCTGTACTAACAGGTGGGCTGAGAGGAGGCAGGTTTGGGGGTACTGTACAATTAGATCATTTAGACTAGGGCTTCTCTGATTAATCTTTTGTTCTACAAAGTGTTACATCACCTTTTCAAATGTTTGTCCGACAAACCCAAAGAGGATCGGTTTACAATCAAAGGCAAGCAGAAAATCCTCACATCTGAGAAGCTGGAACAAGAGAATGTGTTACATGTTTTCTCTCCTATATAGTTGTCACTTTATTTATTTTTTAGTTTATTAACTAGTAGATTAATTGGTTCAGCAGTAAATTAGATGAGTCAATTTTCATGTCAGCAGACTGTTAACACTGATCAAAGATGAAAACCAGTGAATATATAAAGACACAAAAGACTCACTCAGTAACAAAGTACTAACACTGCTCCTGTTGACGCCCCCCCCCCCCACACACACACACACACAGTGATTATAAGTGAGACTGAAACTGATGTGTTTGTCTCCGTCTTCCAGTAATTATTTAGAAGTCTGTCAACAGAGACGTGAAGAGAGAGAGAATCTGCACCTCCTCCTGCATCAAACACATTACACTCATGTGATTATTGAATTTCTCATTCCAAAACTGTGGGCAACTTTGACTGTATGACGTTGTCTTAACTTCCTGTTTTGGCTTGTTGCGTCGCTTCAATTAACCTGCTGAGTCAAATATTTAAATCTAGAAAACTGCAACATCACAGTCAACTGGTACATATTACTTTTACACAGGCATTGCTTATTTGACTTTTATTTTCCAAGTAACCATTTATTTTCTTATTATCTTTAAGCCACTATGTAAATGAAAATTTGTCTTCACATACTTTCCAGTGTTTCCCATACATTTATTTATTTTATCAAAGTTGACCGCCACATACTGATTTCCTTTTTTATATTTCACTTAAAATGTGTAAATTTGTACAGCTGTACACGGAGCATTGATTAGTTTAGCCCTTCCTTTATGCACACAGACATTCAGACCTCTCTGAATAGCCCCTTGGTAAGCTTCTGGCTTTATCATATATCTTTATCATATCTACAGCAACTGCTTTTAAAAGTTCAACTGGAACTTCCAACCAGCAAATACATGTTTCTCTCATGTCGGCTACAATAGCTGACACTAGCTAACGTTAGCCCTTGTTCCAGCGGACATCTGCCAGACCAGCATGACAACAGCCCAGTTCTATGAGGTATAACAACGGCAGAGAGAACCAAAACTTGTTAAACATACTTGCTGTTTGGGGAGATATTAACTAATGTTAGCGCTTGTTACAGCGGATCTCTGCATAACATCAGTTGAAGTGGCCATATTATATTAAAAAAAAATCACATTTTATGAGATTGGGGATGTTATTTTGTGTCTCTGGTGCTTACACACACACATACAAACTTGGAAAAAAAACTACCTATGCTCCTTTGAGTGAGATCTGGTTTCTGAATGTCCTCTGTCTTCAG
>NC_045748.1:21049505-21049677 GCF_008692095.1 Etheostoma spectabile | reverse complement strand
GTGAGCTGTTCAACATCTGCACGGCTTTCTATGTCACTAGCCAAGACAAGGTGGCTAACCGTAGCATGCTAGTGCTAGCATGCTAGCTCGTTCTCAATTGCAAAACACTGCTACAACACCCACTAGTTGACCATAATCTCCCCGTTCTGCAGGTATTCCACAAGTGGCCCTC
>NC_045748.1:21049381-21049495 GCF_008692095.1 Etheostoma spectabile | reverse complement strand
AGTCTCCCAGCTAATCCTGCCTTGGACTCACCAAAGCTGGAGAAAGAGTTATCTAGCTGATGGGATCTTACATAGCTACTGAGCATGTGGGACTCCCAACAAAGATAGTATAGA
>NC_045748.1:21048833-21049371 GCF_008692095.1 Etheostoma spectabile | reverse complement strand
CTCATTCTGTAGCTAAAACAGAGACCTAAACACACAGGGTATAAAACAAGATCTGCAGTACAACAAAAAGATGGTGTTGTTTTTAAATGAAACCAAGTAAACCTATTCTGGTACAACCTCAAAATACAATTATGAACTTGAAAATCAGAATAATACGGGCACTTTAAGGTAACTTTAACCAGCCTATGGTCTATGTGAAAATAGCCCATAAACATGACTGGGAAACGTTCAGGTTACTACAACATGAACACGAAGTAGACACACTTGTTTTTGCTTGTGTGTGAATAAAATAATTTTACTTTAAATATCTGATATTTGATATATTATCAGCATGTCTTCTCTGTATAACATGTTTCTAAATGAGCTGTGTTGCATAACAGCGCGGAAAACATTTGATGTTTTACCCTGTTGTTAAAGCAGAACTCTATAACGTCAGTTAATTCTCCTGTTCTCCGCAGGAGAAATTTTTTTAAATGTCTATTTCAGAAACACAGCATTTTGAACCAAATTACCACAAAAAAGGATGGATTCCATGCAA
>NC_045748.1:21045168-21048823 GCF_008692095.1 Etheostoma spectabile | reverse complement strand
GCTCTTTGCAAATACAATTGATCACTTTCATTCTATTTGGGGTGAAAATTGAAATGATTTCAAATCCGAATCCTGACCCAAACTCATCCCCTTAACATCAGTTCCTCTGCTCTTAACTATTAGTCAAGATAATTCATAATTTCTGCTTTATTAACGCAAACAATAGGTATAATTCAACCCCTCCATGAGGGTTATTGACTATGAATAAAAAAAATGCGTTAAAAATAAATAAGTATTAATCTTTTTGACCCGGGAAGACAACACAAGGGTTAACCCTCCTGTTGTCCCGGGGTCAAATTTGATCCATTTTCATAAAGTTTTTATATCAGAAATTTTGGGTCTCTTTCAACCTAATTGTCAAAAAAACAAAAACATGCATAGAACGCTCTTCACAAGTAAAATTAATGATCAGTTCTTTACTTCCATTGCATATGGGTGTTAACTCACACCGATAAAACGAAAAAAAACTTTTAAAAAAACACAGAAAAACAAAAAGTTGCATGGTCGATGGGAATACATTACAAGGGTTAAGTTAACGTTAACAGTCCGGTTCTATGTGAAAAAACAGTACATTGCAAATTATTTGGTTCTTACCAAGATAAAAAAAAACAAAAAATAAATTAGAATTAGAAGTGTTAATTTCTTGATTTAAGAGTGAATTTCTTATTTTCAGTGTTCAACTTTACACTATAATCTGAAATCAAGCAAGCTTGTCAAGTGAAATTATCTTGAGCACCTTTTCCCTCAGATTTAGGGTTTTCATCTGTTTTTAGACAACGAAACAAACCTAATTGAACATTAGGGGTGATCCGAGTATCCGGCTGAAACGAGTATCTGGTACGGATAAAGCACTTTTGCCGAGTACAAGTATCATACGAGTAATATGAGTCAATATCCGTGCTCGGATTGAATAAAACTCCTCAACTGGCCGCGCAGCGTTCTGTGATAATCACAGCGCTAACGTTTAGGGTTTCTTCAGCTTCAGGTTGGTTTTTAACTTTGGTTTGTAGTCCTTACATAGTAACAAGTAGATTTCTGTTGAACATGGGGTTTGTAGTCCTTACATAGTAACCATGTATTTTGGTGAACGTGGGGTTTGTATTCCTTACATAGAACCAGTAGATTTCTGTGAACGTGGGTTTGTAGTCCTTACATGATAACCAGTAGATTTCTGGTGAACGTGGGGTTTGTAGTCCTTACATAGTAACCAGTAGATTTCTGGTGAACGTGGGTTCCAGTACATGCTGTTCTTGGTTTGAATGTGACTCCCGTTGCGTCTCTGCCTCGGAGATTTTTTTATTTTTTACTGTCAGCTGGCCCCGCCCCCCCCCCCCTCTCCTCTGTGTCTCTCTCTACTCACACACAAACACACACACACACACATATACCTGGTGTGGAAAAAAAAAATAAAAAAGAACCAAAAAAAAAAAAAAAAATCACACTGACAGAAAAAAATAAAAAGTTAAAAAAAGAAAGTTATATTGAGTATGAAAACTCTTGTTCATTACAATTTTCTTCATAATTGCAACTGCATGTGTTGTATTCATTGTTGCAAAACGTTCTGTATATAGTTTGTTTGTTACCATGACAACACCATTGATCTGAAGCTCGATGCTGTCATTTAAATAGTTTTCTAATCAGCAATAAATATAACAATTTTTGATCAACCCACATCAATTGCATGCTTAAATAACATACCGGTTAAAGCCCCCGCCCATTTCAAGAGAACCCGACCCACTTCCGGGTTAAATCTGACCACTTTACGTTTAGGCCCCGCCCTATCCGAGTACGGATGATGCTCTCCATATTAGTAGGCTAGAAAAAAATCCAACACACGTTACGTGGATCCTCAGCTAGATTCTCTCAAATCTGGCAGCCTTTTTTTTAACCACATAGAAACAGTACAGTTCCACAGTATACTTCAGTGAAGATGACTGCCCTTGTTCTAACTTTCTTATACTTGACTGGACCGTGGTACTAATGTAATCGTTCCTGTTATATAAGAAACAATGAAGACCATGTTCTGTGTGTTGTATGCATCTGTTATATATAATAACAGTTTTCCATAAGTGCAGTGAATATATGAATTTATTTGGGTCTGTGTGTGGATGTATGTATGCGTATATAGGTAGCCCTGCACATGCTTAGAATTGGCATTCTTACATAGATGCTTCAATGTTCCTTTTTATTTACTAATGTTTTATATACATATTCTTTTATATGTGTGTGTATATATGTGCGGTGTATGCACATGTATGTGTGTGTGTGTATGTATGTATACAGTAGGTGCAGTATATCTGTATGTATATATATATATATATATGTATATATATATATATATTTTAACCTTACTTTTGTCCTATACACAGATCACGATTGCACTGAAAATTGTTGTTTTTGAAAAAATGCTAATAAAAAGAGTTTTGAAAAAAATTTGAATTGAAACATGGCTCTCTATTCAGCTAGTTATATTTGGTATTTTGGAAAATGTGGGGAATTTCGGCAAAAGTTTTGAATATAATTGCTTCTGATTAAATACTGATTAGTATTTGTAAGTGATTATTGAAAGGTGACAAAGAGAAAGGTTCGACCCCCCCCCCCCCCCCCCCCCCCCCCTCTGTAAAATGCAGATAACCCGTTTTCTCCCCTGACAAGGTTGTTACCAACAGCGACCATTAACACCAACTGGGGAGAGGTGCATTGTGGGATTGCCACCTGGATGCCACCTCCTTTTCTGGAAACAAGGAGTGAGAAGTTGCTAACGAGTTAGCATGTCTGCATGGGTGCAAGGCTGCAGGGACACACTCTGACACACAACCAACATGACACACACACTCAGACCGAAACAGCAAAACACACCCACACAACTCAAGAAACACAACATACACTGAGGAACAAGCAGTGGAACACACACACACACACACACACACACACACACACACACACACACACACACACACACACACACACACACACACACACACACACACACACACACACACACCAGCCATTTCGTCTGTCTCTCTGCACTTGTTGATAAGAGTGTGTCCACTAAATGCTGCATTTGAAGACATTTCAAAAGTCATTTCTGTCTCACAGTCACATTCTCATGCGACAATAAGCATTTCTGCGTTTGTGTTTTGTCCCATTACACACAGCCAGACACACTGCAGGTTGACTCAAAATCTCCACCAGCTGCTCAGGGTACTGCAATTCAAAAATCACGTTCTGACCTGTACACCTCACACCCTGAAGAGCCTCCTCCTGTTACAAATTCCTGGACAAACTGACCCTCTCTAGGCTTGAAAGGTGGCTCTGAAAACACAACTCCTGCAGCTTAAGCCACTGTCCCCGCCTGTCCAGCCATATCATTAGTGTGCACCAAATACTTATATTTAATACCAAAATATAGCTAACTACACAACCTCTGTTGGCCCTGTCACACAGAAGCCTCGCATTAAGCATATCAATCTGGTGTCAATGTAGTTTCTTTCCTCAGATATTGGTAACCGATTACTCTGTCCAGAAAAAAAGATGGAATTTACTACTAGGGGAGAGCCGGGACAGTTTAAAAATTTTTTTTTAATTAAACGTAATTTACAAAAGCGCTCGTATCCCACTGCAAGTTAATATTTTGTCACTAGCAACCTACACG
>NC_045748.1:21043680-21045158 GCF_008692095.1 Etheostoma spectabile | reverse complement strand
CTGTCAAATACAGTTGCATTTTCAGCTTTGAACAATACCGTTCAGGAGTGATTACGGAAAAAGTGGGACGTGCGTAATGTGTCATCTGTCCCTCCTGGAGGGGACAAATGAAACAGCATGGGGGGATATGTGAAACATACAGTTTAAGCCACATAAAGTTCTCACAACTTTAATATTTTACTATATATCATGGATGCTACTTCCAAAGTACTTCCAAAGTGTTATTTTAGATAGATTGTTGCAGGGCTGTACGTCATCCTGAAGCGCGTATGAAGCGGTTATTGGAACATCATGCACTGTGGAGGATTTGGCCATTTATATAGCTAGAACAGTAGGTTTTTCCATTTATGTCATGTTTCAATAATGGAAAATGTCATTTCACTAGATTTTTATGTGGGTTAGACCCCTGGACATCCAAATAACGCCCCGCATCCTGTCAGTCTCCATAGGATAACGGGAAAACTCAACCCCTATACCTGGTGGGCCCAATTGTATTTCCATCTTTCTAAAACTGCCTTTCCATGTCTCGCCTCCATAAATAATTGCACAGACACAGATATTGGTGTATTTACTTAAAATCCATAGAGTTCCAGCCAGGACGGAGACAGTTCAAACAGCTGTTTCAATTGTCCCAACATAGACATACGCCATTACAGCCTGCTTTGCTTTCCATGTAAACAAGCATGAAATATGAAAGTCTAGGATTGTGGGGAACACTAACTGGTCTACTGAATAAGCATGTAGTCAAACCTTTAAATGAAAAACCCTTGTTAATAATAGAAAAAATGTAACTGCTAATGAAGTTAACTTTTAACCATCAAAACTCATTTATTGGCTGTAACGCCGTGATAAAAGGAATTAACAGGGAGATATTCGGCTGATAGGAGGAGGTTAACATGCTCTATGTTTTCATCTGAGGAAGTCTGTCTATCACCATTGCACTTGGAGAAAGCTGGAATGTTTCATCCGTCCCGCACTTCAATTGTCCCGGCTCTCCCCTACAAGAGCAATTGAAGGATACATCGCTCACCTGGCACCAGGTGTTGAACCTTAAAACCCTGACAGTAAAACATCTGCACTTTCTAGATATAAGCATGTTGATACAACACCTGTGTCCCAAAATGAGGGATGTTTGTCAGTCGGGTTCACCTGGCTTTCACTGCAAAACGTAAAAATGAAAACAAAATGTTGGATTTCCAATGTTGGCTATTTTACTCAAACAGTCAAATCAAGTGATGTGTGATTCCAGTGAAATGTGCTTCCATTAGCTCCTTCTCCTCCTTAGCTCCTAACTTGTGCGTGATTAATTATAAAGCAGAATGGAGGGGTTGTCTTAGGCAGTGTCCTCATTTAGGATCCTAGTGGCCTGAGGGCAGAAGACGCCAATTGTTCCAACCACCAAGAGGAAAAAATAATTAGGATAAGATCATGGATCGTGAACCTACATGAAAAAAGATGTGGGATTTGTTATGTATATA
>NC_045748.1:21042224-21043670 GCF_008692095.1 Etheostoma spectabile | reverse complement strand
TATATATATATATATATATATATATATAAGTTATTGCTGTTGGTGTGTTATTTTGATCCAGAAGAAGTAGAAGGTGAATCTGTGGAAAGTGACACCTCTTCGAAAATCTCAGTACCTCTAAATGTCTTTCTCAAACGATCTCTCCGCGAAGGTGACAAACAGGAAGGCCATAGCGCAGAGCGATATGTTACAAAATAAAACAAATTTCAAAATAAAACACTGAGGTTGGTGATTTTGGCTTTCTTGACTTCTAAGTCTGGAGCGAGACAGGCGATCAGGCACACATAGATAGACACAGAGAGACGGAGGGACGGACAGACAGACAGAGTGTCAAACTGACACACACAAAAAATCTCTCTCTCTCTCTCTCTCTCTCTCTCTCCTCGCTCTCTCTCTCTCTCTCTCTCTCAATAGTTAATGCTCTGTTTTACCTTATTAAGACTTAATGCATAGAACAACAGTTCTGTTTCAACCACCAAGCTGTGCTAAAATGAATACATAAAACCTCTCACTCTCCCTCACTCTCTTCCCCCCCCCCCCCCCCCCCCCGTGTTTGCTGCAAATTGTATCCCACGTCTTTCCCTAACTACGTTAGAGATCAATTACAGCTTAATGGCTGTCGAGATCCATTATCGACATTCATCTAACCTTTAAATATTTCAAGATATTACCGCTTTAATTTGTGAAATTGAATGGAGAGACAGACAGTTTTCTCTTATTTTGCCCCAGTGACAACTCTCTCTCTCTCTCTCTCTCTCTCTCTCTCTCTCTCTCTTTCTCTCTCCTATTTTTTTCTTCATCATCCTTTCCTCCTGCTCCCCCTCCTCCCCTTCCTTTTTTCTCTCTCCGACTCTTCCATTCCCTTCACTAATCTATCCTTCCGTCAAATCACTGAAAGTGACTATTGAATTATAAACTGTCAGACAGTAGAAGGTTGGTTTTCAACATTAGTTTGAAAAGCATATCAGAAATATAAATACATAAACACTCTCCATTCTACTCTCTCTAGGCCTATCTGTCGGCTACTCTGACCGAGACGAGACTGAAACTTGTGGTGAAATATAGACATGGACAAGATGTTTCTCACTTTCTATTGACGTTGTTCCTCATTTTATGTGGAAACATCTGAATGGCCCCTGGGACGTTCTGAAAACCCCGTTCTCTGAAAACAACTTTGGAGCTTACTACAGTGGCTCACAGTTTACACACCCATGCTAAAGTTGACTATAAAATATGAATTAAAAAAAATCATCTTTTGGAAATTGGTCTTAATGTCTTAATCAAAAAATAAAGAAAAATCCAACATTTTAAGAACATCAATTTTCTTTATGAATGAATAATATATCGTAAATAAATAAAAGTTCTTCCTTAAAATGCAGGGGACATAAGTGTACATGCCCCTATGTTAAATTCTGATAGGATCCAGGATACTATGCATCCTGATAA
>NC_045748.1:21042066-21042214 GCF_008692095.1 Etheostoma spectabile | reverse complement strand
GCCTTTGGAATTAAAATAGCCCCCCCCATCACATACCCTTCACCATGCATAGAGACAGGAATGGGGAACCTTCCATAAGTCTCAGTGCAAATCAAACCAGCTATTAAGCTAACTGATATAACACCATGCCAATCTCTAGGTATGGTGA
>NC_045748.1:21039711-21042056 GCF_008692095.1 Etheostoma spectabile | reverse complement strand
ATGATGTGTGTGTGTGTGTGTGTGTGTGTGGGGGGGGTATTTTAATTCCAAAGACCAAGGGAACTTTATCAGGAATCATAGTATCCTGATCCATGAAATAACTGGCATTTAATAATAAAAAATCTGCCTGCCTCTATGGGAATTTAACATAGGGGTGTACACTTTTATGAACATGTATTTATTAACGATACATTATTTATTCACAAAGAAAATGGGTGTCCTTTAAGGTTGGATTTTTCCTAATTTTCTTTAATTAAGGCATTAAGATCAATGTTTTTTTATTCTTCTTTTTAGTCGACTTTAGCATGGGTGTGTCAACCCATGCAAGCCACTGTAGTTAGATGGAAATGAAGTGCTACTCTCTTAAAGAGATACACTAGAATGATGCAGATTTATATATATTCATGTCATTTGTGTTACAACAAACAAGTATTTCTTTTAAAGTCTTGTCTTTATAGAGTAAAGCGAGACGAGTTTGTCTACAACCGTGTTCCCTTAACACACACAAATGCGCAATACATGACAAACTGTTGCAGTGGCGTGTTGAAAACATCCCCGCACTCGGAGGACGACACAGTGTAGTCCGTGTGAGTCTGTGGAGAGAATCTGTGGCAGCCTCAGCAGAGTGAGAACGCAGCTTGTTAAGGGAGCAGGTAAACATTTTGCGCGCTAATTTGCTCCAGTTTGTTTGCCATCAGGCCAATTTGTATTGTTGCAAACCAAACTCCACATCCCACTGCAGATGAGATTCATAAAGTGTGGTTGAAAACAACAGCAATCCAATTAATTCACACTTAACATGCTACACGTGTTGGTGAGACTTTTACATCCTCTGAGGGCCTGTTGTTATTTCACTGGGCTGCCGTTTTAAAATGTCCATGGTGAGAAAAATGCAGCAGAAAAAATCCCCAGGACAATGTTTTCAATTGCTATCACAGTTAAAGCATTGATGTGAGAACAGAGCCAGGTTGCCACATCAAAATATCAAAAATTAGACCTATGTTACATATTTTGTTGAGATGTGTATTGACATTATCACAAATGTTTCCAACAGTTTTCAAACCCAGAGAAATCTGCTGTAATTTATTCAAGGTAAGTTGAATTGAAATTGAATTCAAGGGCCGTTACGTAACATTACCAACATCAATGGCGTCCAATTACCTTTGCGCATGTTTCAGGGCTGTTGTTGTCTATTGTTATTTTGTGGCTTTAAGCCACATTTTTAGAATACACTTGGATCTTAACAAAAGCTTTATTGCGTGACTTTTTTATATTAATCAACGTCCGTTACATTCAAGCCATTGCCTGAGTTGCTACAAAGCAAATTAAGAATATAAGCTCCACACACTCTCTCTGGATCACTCATTATATGTTCAGAAGATTGTGGCGTCCAGCGAAGACAATTCCCTCTTCTGAAGAGTTTTATTTGTAATCCTTTGTGTCCTCCTTGGCTACTAGCAACTGCATGGAGGAAATCCGTCCTCACTCCCAACTCGTCAAATACGGACGCTGGGGCAGTGGCTCTCAGCAAACAACACAGTTTCACCTAGGAGACCGGAGTTCCTGTCCCGTTCTCGTCCACTTTGTCACTGACACGTCCATTATATATCCCCAACTGCGATCTTTTCCTAAACTGTCCCAAACTTCTGATGCATGTCAGTACATCCCGACCCAGAGTGTCAAAAGCGACGCCAATAGTCTCAAACATGCACATTCAGATGTGGAGCTAAAGGAAACTTTTAGCATCAATAGCAACGTCAAAAGCACATGACCAAGTGTTCGTATATTACCCGATGGGAGTGAGAATGCCTTGGTGGAGGAAGGTAGGAAGATTATCAATACAGAAAATATAGCACTTTTGCTTTAAGTCATCAGACGTCTGGAACAATACATTTTTCTAAAAGGTCACAAACACTCTGAAGTGTCTGTTTGTATTATGGAAAAGGCCAGATTCAGACGGAAGCTGCTACGTGATGCTTACGTTCAAGTTTCAAACAGTTCCTCAGTGCAGCATGCATGCTACGCTCAGGAAGCTGCTTTACAATACAGTACAAGTGTATTGGCAGGGCCTGTCATAAGACAGGAAATGGTTAGTTAATCAAACACAGACATGACATCGGGGTTCAACACACACACACACACACAACCTGGGGACTCCAGAGGTTTCGGGGAACAGATGTCAGTAGGGCAGACTGTGACACTTGACTAAGAACAGGCCTCACTGGAGAGTGTGTTGTGTGTGTGTGGATTTAAAAGCTGCTCCACTTTATAACTTCATTGATCTCAAGAAAACACCCACTTGTGTGCGTGCATGCACACACACACACACACACACACACACACAC
>NC_045748.1:21038884-21039701 GCF_008692095.1 Etheostoma spectabile | reverse complement strand
ACACACACACACACACACACACACACACACACATAGAAGTGAAGGCTTCCCCTTTGAAAACCACATAATACATGTCTGGGCACGCCCGAAAGAGAGCTCTGCTGCTCTCTCTAAACACATTAAAGCGCCTGTGTGCGGGTTTGAGTGTGCGTGTGTGTGTGTCTGTGTGTGTGTATATCCAACTGTTCAAAATGACAGCAGCAGTCATCTAAAGCCAAAACTGAATTATGTTCCAAACAGAGCACTGATCCTGCTGAAGGGTTTCAACTGAGCTTGAGCTCATAAACACTGACTTTGTACAACATGTCGAGTCATGTATGGTTGTGAGGACACCAAGGGCTGGGCATTATAGATGATAAACACTCAGAAACAACAACAGAACAAAAAGCATTTTCCCCATAGACGACCACTATGATGTTAACACTCTGAAACTAATGCGCAATGGAACCACGAATAAGACAACTTCTTTGGCTATGGCCAAGGTTAGGTTAAACTTTCATTTAAATGAATGGACGCTATCTTGGAGTGCCCTGGAGCCCCGGGGTCTTATAATACATATTTATGCAATAACTTTCTGTGAGAGGTAGCAATGTTTTATGTTGTAATAATTTCTAAGGTAAGGATGCAAATAAATGTAGGAAAATGTGCCTGTTTTATGTTACGTTCTATGGCATAGTCTATAGCTTTTTCTAATAATACACTTTAATAAAAAAACTGCTATGTAAAGTTTTGCGAAGAAGATTGGTAAAGGCTGTTTCTGTAAATATAATTCAAAGTAAACTATGGCGTGTGTGTGTGTGTGTGTGTGTGTGTGTGT
>NC_045748.1:21021453-21038874 GCF_008692095.1 Etheostoma spectabile | reverse complement strand
GTGTGTGTGTGTGTGTGTGTGTATATGTGTGTGTCTGTCAGATTCTATAACTGCAGTCATTATGTTAACAGAGACCAGAACCTGCTGCTTCACATTTCACATTACTATTAAGAGAACCGCAGTCTGGCCAGCACAATAACACACTCACTAACAGACACACTAAAACACACACACACACACACACACACACACTTAAAACATGTATACGACAGGCAGCAGATAACAGTAGTTTGTAAGGACATTTTCTGATCTAAAGATTTATTATTTTGACTCAGGAAGGTAGATATTATACATTCTGAGTTGCGTTGCAGTGATACATGTGGTTTGGTGCCTGCATTATGATGTGTTGCAGGCATCATTATTATCATATATGGAAATCTGAAAGGCTGCTCTTACTGCAATATACGTACATCATGTATGGAAGTACAACTTGTTCCAGTAAACTGGGTGTCTTTAAATATGGCACCAGGTTTCAGTTGGAGTTTCAGTTAACTCTCTCTCTCTCGGTTGCTCACCCACTCACTCACCCACCCACTTCCTCACTCTTGTAGTGTTTTCAGTTCAGGTCCTCTAAGAAAGCTTATTTAAAAGCCGATTAACTGTTTTTGCATTTCTTAAGAGTCATGCATGATGATGGAAAATTGTGCATGAGCCAGCCAGTAGCATGGATGTATGACTATGTTCTTTTCTTTGTCCATAAGTAACAAAAAACAAAATACAAAAGTGTCAAAAAGACATATCTTGGTGTCACTTAGAAACCAAATTTCCAAGTTTGTGTTTTTTAAAGCAAATCTCCCACTCTTGTCTTAAATAACCAAATTTGTGGGATCCTTACCCAAAATGGATGTGTATATTGTATTTTTTATGTCAAAAACAAAACGGTATGTATTAGCCAACATATTCTTATCAATAAATAGCAGAATAAAAAACTCAAGTCTCAGTCAACTTTACAAAGAGATTGTAAAGACATTAGAGATATTAGAGCATTTATTTGTAGAAGTGGTTCCATTTTCTAAAAGGTTTAACAGACACGATAGCCACTGAATTCAACATCTACTTGGACTATCAGACATTCTGGACCTGGTCCTCAAATGATGAAACCAGACAGCTCTCATACCCTGACTTTTTGCAAACACCACCATTTTTGTATGTTAGTGAAATGTCTCATGATACATTTAAAAAAACTTAGGTAATTCCTAAACTTATGACCAAATACCATAGATGTATAATAAGACCTGGACATAGCGTCCATTCCTTTGAGAGTGGCTCAGGGGTGAATGAAGCAATCTTCCAGATGATCGGCGTTGCTTTCGCACTGTGCAGCCCATAGAGCAAGAACACTAGTGACTGCAGCCGGCCGTGCGGCTACTTCTGGTTTAGCGCTGCGCTAACTTGGAGGGGGATGAAGGATTTAATCATGTGGCTCTCCAAATGTAATCAATTCAATTTGTTTCACACACTTCCTGGGGGCCTGTCAGATACCCACCAAACTAATGGCATTCCCATCAACATCAGATGTACTTTGTATAGTGCTAATAAGCAATTGTTAGCAAGTGTCACTCGAGGGTCACTCGAGTGTAGGTTTGAGTCGTGCATGTGTCACTTTGTGAAAAGTAGCCTACAAAATGCTACCAACAGACTTTTGTAATGTCAATACAGTTAAAATGGACTTAATGAAGTTGGTTCACTGCTGGCTACAAGTTAGCATCAATCACAATAAAGGCTGTCAGTTGAATGGCGTTTAGAGCTAACGTTAGCAACCAAACTATCACAGATAGCTAAAACATTTTTGAAATGACTGCTAGCTTAGCTATAAGCTAGCAATTAAACACAACAAAGGCTGCCAGTTGAATGGTGTTTTGAGCTAACGTTAGCCATCAAACAATCATAGATAGCTAAAATGTTATTGAATGATTTCCATCTTCTGTTATTATTTGTAATGAGAACAGTTTATTATATCATGGATTTCACAAATTTCAGTATGACACGGTATGCTGTAAACCGTTTAAATCTGAGCACGCGCAACTAACATCTGCACTCGACTCATATTGGGGAGTGACAGCATGCTAACACACTGAATTAAAATGGTGACTGTGGAGGTGTGGGGAGGAGGTGGTGGCTCAGGCGAGCAGGCAGGGAGGGACTGATTATCACACCTGTAGCGAGTTGTCTAATCATGCTGTCCCTTTTAAAAAGCAGTAGCGAGCCGGAGCACCGGGGGATTTTTTGCAGAAACTGAGGAGTGAAGACGCTGACACAGAGAAAAAGGACTGTCATTGTGTAAATATTTTGTGAAAGCACCAATAGTCAACACTACAATATTGTTGTGTTATAAATAGAGGTATTTGGTCAAAAATATCGTGGTATTTGATTTCCGCATATCCCCAGCCCTTATGCTGATTTTTGGTAGAAATGCTGTGTTAAGTACAGCCTCACAGAGCTGATATGGCTTTTATGCTCCAACACATATCCCTGAAACCGTGATAAGGCTGAACTTGACTTGCTTTTGTCTTTTTCCAGCTGCTCTCCCAGTCATCCACTGAACAGACGTTATTTGTCCTCCTGCTCCGGAGACGCGGCCTCCCACAAGTGGCTACGATGATGCAGACTTTTCTACGCCATCCGACGGTAAAGCGAGTGTTCCTCTCCTTTGCTGACCGCAAACAGTGGCGGCTTGAGACACACTAATAACTTTCCTGGAGGTTGCTTTTTTTCAATTGACGTTTGTGGGTTGTGATTGGATTATTGGGACATTGTGGGTGTTAACTGTGGGAATTATGAATGAACTAACAGGTGAGCAATATTGAGTCGCGCAGGAGGAAGAGGAAGTTTTGACGGAAACGGAGCAATCCCTGAAGTGGAACGTCGTGGATATGGACTAATAATGAATCTCAGCGTAAATTCTTTTAGGAAGACTTCTAATAATTATCGTTCTCTCTTCCTAAAACTATTTATCTGTTTAGAGGCGTTCACTTCTCAGTGAACCAACCAGAATTGGCCACGAAATGCAGGATCCAATCCCAGCATTACATCCCTGCTTTGAATCTGTTTCTCTCTAATGTACCTCAGTGTAAATTCCCTTCAAGAAGACCTAACTATTAATTGATGCAATCCTAAATCAATTCAGCTGTTATCCTAACAAATGTACTGTATATTTCATCATGCTGTGTATAACTGTCGCATATCTGCAACTAGTCTCTCCTGATTGAAATGTATCTCCTTTCAGGAAGACCTCACTCTTAAATCAATGCTCTACCTAAATTGAATCACCTGTTGGAGGCGTTCCCCTTCCTGCTAAACCAATCAGAATTGTACACAAATTGCAATCTCAGAGTCACAACCCTGCTTTAAATAATTGTTTCTATCTTTGCTATCAGCTGTTGTTTCGGGCAAAGCGTGCCACCCTCCACCCCCCCTTTCTACCTCCAGTCATCTACTCCAGTTGACCGGTCCAGAGCCTCCTTCGGTCTGGTCTTTGGGCTCCTTCGTCACCACCGGTGTCTAGATTCCATCGGGGGGTTTCTACCCCTTTCTAGATATATGAAATATTCATATAGCGATGGAGTCCAATCTGCATATCTACAAACATGTCTCTCCTGATTGAACTGCAGTTAGCTGTCATTTCAGGCAAAGCGTGCAACCCTACTCCTCCCCTTCCACCTCCAGTCACCGTCACCCACGGCACCCTGGGTCTTCCTCAAGCATAACGCTCCGTCAACTCCTTCAGTCTGGTAATCAGTCTCCTTCACCGCCACCATCAGTGTCTAGACTCCATCGGGAGGATATGTCTTGTTTCAATACCCCTTTAAAAAACGTATAACTATGGAGTCTCATCTCTAAAGACTCTGTACATTTCATATTATGCATATGTACATCATTTCATCTTTGCATATCTGCAACAAAGTCTCTCCTGATTGAAATGATGTACAGTAATTGTGACCGCCTGTGGTCAAAAACAACCAATTACTACTTAATGGTGGTATGGTAGATACAGGACACACTATAATATCTGATATCACAATATTTTTGACCAAAAAAAGAGACAGCAATGATAATGTAGGGTTTGCAATTGGTGCTTTCACAAAATATTAACACAATGACATTTGTTAATGTGTCAAATATATGTATGTACAGTATGCAATTTGGATATAATGACTAAGTGGGTAAAGGCAAATAATTGAACTGCAGTCTGGAAAGTTCCGAAAAGTACACCACTTTACTGTAATGTAGCTTGTAAAATGAGGAAATGACATATTGCAATATTACGATATCCAAAATCTAAGATGATATTTAGTCTCATATCACAATATTGTGATATTGTAATATTGATAGATTATACTTATATTGATATTCCTTTTCCAGCCCTACGCTATAATGTATGTCACCTCAACATAATCTCATCTTTGAAAACTGCTTATGTCTCTGCTTCAGAGTTCATATAAAGTGAGTTCACCCCTTTTCAGCCTTTTAATATATAAAAAATTAAGTGTTCAAAAAACTTTTAGATGGACACTGACAAGAATGGACTTGTGCAGACAAGATTTATGCAAGATGGCAGCCGCTGCAAGCATATTCATTCACGAATACCCTCTTAAAACGCACCTGCATACGCACACATTTCAAACATGCAGAGCTACAAATTAGAAAGAGCTGAGTAAATGTGGCGCAGGGCTGGGGGTAGAGGGTCTGCAGCCGCCTGAGCGTGGGCCGTGTTTGGGACGGAGAACAGTCACTACTTGTTTTATTGCCTCATGATGAACACCTGCAAGGACTGAGGAGGAGGGGAGGAAAAAAAAAAAAAAAAGAGGTCGAGGGCAGACAAAAGGCTCACATCTGACAGAGGGAGAGAGGTACTGTGGGAAAGCCTGTGTGTGTATGTGTGTATGTGTGTGTGTCAGATTACATTCTAACAGACAGGCTGCCAAATGAGACCGTCTGTACACATGCAGATCACACGCTATGACACACTCATCTACATTGTATAGTAGCTTGATAAAAATATTTGTTCAGGCATAAAGCACTTGAATAGATCCCAAGTAAATACACCATATGGCCAAAAGTATGAAAAAAAACCTCTCCTTATACTTCAGTGTACTTTGTATCGAGGGGTTGCTTATGGTTTGGGCACTTTTGCTCCAATGAAGGGACATCTTAGTGCTACAGCAGACACTTTTATTTTAGAAAGTATGTTGTCAACTTTGTGGAAACAGTTCGAAGCTTTCCTATTTCAACGTGGTCTACATCCATGATGTTCATGAATTAACTCGTAACTGGTGAGCAATAGTGAGTCTCGCCACAACGCCGCGGAGGAGGGTCTGGCTAGTCCACACAGCATTCTGGGATGAAAGAAAAATGTGCTCTGGTTTATGGACATTTCTTTAAGCCAATCACAATCGTCATGGGCGAAATAGCCTCGGGAAGGAACGTGTTTGGTGGAACATGTGTAAGTTCAAAGGTCGTTTTAGTTGTGCAACAGAAAACTCAGATTGGACAGATAGTCTAGCTAGCTTTTTGGATTTACCCTGCAGAGATCTGACACAAAGAAGGCGGAAGGTGTGGGACATCTGGCCTAAAAAGTGACATCCGGTGGAATTTCTGGCAGCACCTGAACAATCCCGGAAGTGAAACATTGTCTATATAGACTGGGGGAAATGCAACGCTATCAAGCGACGGCCAAGCGGACCAATCAAAGTTGTTGTTGAGTCGCCGCAACGTGTAGTTGGTGCACATCATCCTATGTACGTACCCATTGGTGTGGCTTTAACGCAGGAGTGTAAATTGGCCTTTAGAGTTCAAACCCCACTGTAACCCCACAATAAGACCGAGCTTTTTTTTTAAAGGTTAATTTTTTAGGCTTTTCAATCTTTAATGGACAGGACAGCTAGGTGAGAAAGAGAGGGAAGACATGCAGGAAATTGACACAGGTCGGACTCAAACCCTGGACCTCTGCATCAAGGCATAAAGCTCTATGTATATGTGCGTCTGCTCTAGATAGATAGTACCCACTGAGCCAACCAGGCCACGTGGGGTTTTGATACTGTTGATTAAGAAACAGCTCCAACCCTAACTGCTGCTAAAACCATGTCTGTGTCCTTTTTGCATTCCTAGTTTTACTCCTGTTCAGGTAAATCAGACAGCATCAGACTTGTGCAAAGATGTTTTTTTTTGTTACAAGCATTCCTCCTTCAGTGTGTCTTTTCAGAGTTCAAGTAAACGTTCAATTCAAAGTTATGTCTGAAGTTCAGGGAACATCCTATTCACCAGAAAAGGTAAAGACTCCACAGCTCTCACAGCCTAAACACTCATTCGGTTATGGAAACAGGGAATGGAGAGACGTTTTTTTTCAGAAAAAAATGTGGCCTGATCTTTTTTTTCCAGAAAGTTACAAGGAGTGATGAATTGAGGATAACAAGGTGGTCTTAATCAAATGTCACTGTTTAAACACAGAAATACACTTGGTATGCACATATACACACACACACAAAAAACCCCACACACACACACACGTTGAAGTGACAGACCCCGGTCTCGCCTTGCCTCCTGTCTTACAAAGTCGCTGAAGCAATTAGTTCTGCTTCCTCAGTCTGGACTGAAGTATTTAAAACCTCTGGCCGCACCCAGAGTCTTCTGTCTGAAAGTGTTACGCCAGTGGAAAGAGAGAAAAAACCTCCAGAGTCCCTTATATGTACATCCTTACTGTATCTGTAATCAGCTTTGGTTTCCAAGAGAAAAATATTATTTACCTTGAATTTTTCATTTATTGACTCTTTTTTCTTACTCTTATTTTACCTTGAATTTAACTGAGTAACTCCAACATATTAATTTCCCTGAGGGGATCAATAAAGTACACAGATTCTGATTTAATATATGAACACTGCTTTCCACATATTTTTATGCTTCCATCCACTGTAAAGGCTTTTGCGATTAATTCACACGTCTGTTTTTTTCATGAGTACTTTCAAACAGAACCCGACTAACGCGAGGATCGTATTTTCTAGGTTGATTTTTCCCAGCTTTCACACAGCAAATCAACCAATCCTATTTTATTGTCTACTTATGAGGATCGTAATACAACTTGAAGGCTTCTGCCCAAATCATTGACTGTATAGACGGCAGAGCTGGGCGATAGGGACAAAAATCTGATTTTGCGATATTCTTGACTAAAAACCTTGATAAAGATATTGTGCTGATATTCTAGGGTTGACCATTGGTGCTTTAACAAAATAACTTTACACTTAGATTTTAGATAAATAATCATCAGTAATGTGGACATAATGTCTAAGTGGGGAAAAGTCAAATAATAGAACAGCTAGAACAGTCTGGTGAGTTCAGGAAATGACATCCCTTTACTGTAATGCAGCCTATAAAACCAGGAAAAGACAACACTTATGTCATATCACGATATTACAATATCCAAAATCTAAGACGATATCTAGTCTCATATCACGATATCGATATAATATCGATATATTGCCTAGCCCTAATAGATGGGGAACTTTGTTACTCCTTTCAACCTTGACAAACAACGTCTACACTGACACTCATTCCGTACCTCACAATAAAACAAAATAAAATTCACAATAAAAGCACTAGACATGGCTACACAGGCTACACCTAGTAACGGTTTACCAGGGGGATATAAATTCAATCAGATTATTTTTTTCATCCTCGGATTGGACAGATAGTCTAGCTAGCTGTCTGGATTTACCCTGCAGAGATCTGAGGACCAGGGAACCATAGTCCTCAGATTGGACAGATAGTCTAGCTAGCTGTCTGGATTTACCCTGCAGAGATCTGAGGACCAGGTAACCATAGTCCGGAGATTAAAATTCCAACCTAGAGAAAGCGCAATCCCGGAAGAATCACAGTCTTAATTGATCTCTGGTACTAAGTGAGTGTGTGAGGCCACATGGGCTCAGATAGGTATAACTGGGATTGGGACGACACTTCACGAGATCACGTTACCTTGGCGACATTTAATAACACAGATGTTGCTGACACTTGCCGGTTTGGGTGTTTTCATTTTAAGTTTGTTGCTTTCCACACGAACAAGGCACACGAGATGGCTGGCCAAATTTTTTCTAAATTCTTGTTTTACAAACTGGTTCGCCCCGCTCCGTGGTTGTGTACTTTGAACTGTGGGTAATTCACTTTGGTGAAGTCTGCATCAATGTTCGACATTGGGACAACCCTAAGCCCTTTGCAAATTTTGAAAGAACGCCCACTACAGTCCGTGAGTCCGGACTTTGGGATTGGGCCAATCTTGGTATCAAATCATTTGGCAATGGCTTGAATGTGACAGACGTTCATTAATATAAAATAATTAGCACTATAGGTTTAAAAAACTGTCGCAAAATTGCATCACTGCCAGCATGAATAGTTCTGATGCCAAATTATTAGGCAAAACGTGTTGTGTAAAGGCCTTGAGCTGGACCTCACCAGCCAACATCAGTGTTGGGCCTCACTAATGTGTGTGTGTGTGTGTCTGAATGGGAACCATTCTGCTGCCGGGTCCTAAAATCTTTCTTTCTGAAAGCCTTTCCTAAAGAGAGGAGGCTGTTAATACAGCACATTTTATTACACATCACTGGTTAATGTTTGGGGGTCCATATACATTTACCAAAGTAGTGTATGTCTAACATTTCTTGGCTCATATATGGTTTATTTTTTTTATTTTGATTTGGGATTGTCAAACATAATGATGCAAATGTCTTTATGTTTGTTTTTCCGCGATAGGTGTCACATTTTTCCAAATGGTGGTTATTCCGTTTAAAGCTCCAGAGTTGTAAATCTTGTTGATATACACCTCTACCTTCCAAGAACACAGCAGCAGGGAAACAACTTCATAAAGCCCCATTTATTGGATAATTGGTCCTTCAAATGGCTTCAAGCTGTCGAAGGGTGGCCATCCAACAGGCAGCAGGCCGGAAAATGGGAGAAAAGAGAAAAGACTACGGGAAGAAAAAAAACAAAAACAGACAAACTGATGTCCTCTTTAACATCCTTTTAACCAACGGCTAGACACACTGTGTGGAAGTAAGGGTTTCACCCTGAAGTTATTGCACACACAAAAGCTGTCAAATAAGACAAACAGCCTAAAATAAAAAGAGTAATTCTCAACTTTTGCAATTAACATTTCATTGTGATGCAGGGATAATTCAGCGTGCTGCCGCCAGTTTAGAAGATTAAGAAAACAGCATTTTAAGGCTAAATTAAGTCTTTTTTTCCAGGCAAGTCCAAGTTATGTTCCAAAGTTGTCACAGCAAGTCTGTCAGATGAAGTCTCAAGTCAGGTATCAAGTCATCCAAGACAAGTCCAAGTCAAGTCCCAAGGGACGTGAGAAAGTCCAAAACAGGTCTCATGTTTCAGTATCAAGTTATTTTGAACAAGTTCAAGTCGGTTATTCAGTAAGTTATAACTATTCTTTTTCAGCTCTTACTACGTGAACGGCATTGCTGCGTCTATGTCGTTTTTTTACCTGCCTTCTCTACAATGTGTAACATCATACAACCAATCACAAGCATTATTAGATCTTGGTAGAAGCACGCTGCGTTCTTATTGGCTCACTGACGCTAATGAGATTTATTCCTTAGGCACTAAATGCTTGCTCTTGGGGGAATTAACAAAATTGTTGGGTCTTTGTAAATGATAGAATGTGTTCTAGACTTCTGTAAAGTGTCTTGAGATAACTCTATGATTTGACACTATACATTAAAAGGAACTGAAAAATTAAATTTGGTATTGAATGACGATGATTTCTCAATGCTCGCAATCTAAAGAGATTTGAGACATTTTCAAATCTTGCGTCGATTTGAGGCAAGTCCAAGTCAATTCTTAACCCCTTATGTTGTCCTCGGGTAAAATTTGACCCGTTTTCAGTTTTTTCATCATAAAAATTGGGCCTTCGAAATAAGCGCTGGAAATGTCAATATTAGAAATATCAAATAACTTTGGAAAATACATCAAAAAAAGGACCCACAACATTGAAAAAGTGACAAAACCTTCGGAAAAAGCCATAATAGTGTTTCATGGTTGACGGGAAGACAACACAAGGGTTAAGTCTTTCAGAATAAGGCTAGTCATATCTGAAGTGATTTGAGATATACTTGAAGTATATTCTCAAGTCCTAATGGGGCAAGTCTAGGTCAGGTTTCAAGTTTTTATGAACAAATTGCACGGCAATAGACAAGTCTTTCCAGTCTTTAAATGCTGATCAACATATCACTATTTAGCTGCAGTGCAATTGCAGTAATGTACAGTATATTATACGTATTCCTCACGACTTGGCTATTGCAACTCACTACTCCTCGGCATCAGCTCAACCTCCATTAAAAGACTCCAACTGGTTCAGAACTCACGACCGCACGACTCATCACCCGCTCCACATCCTGGCACCACATCACTCCGGTCCTAAAACAGCTGCACTGGCTTCCCATTTCTCACCGGATCACATACAAAATCCTGGTCCTTACATACAAAGCCATTCACCACCTTGCCTCGTCATACCTCCCTGTCCTCCTCTCCCCCTACCAACCTTCACGGTCCCTCAGATCCACCTCAGCCGGTCTCCCCTACGTCCCCAAGTCAAAGCTCTGCAGTTTTTGGGACAGAGCCTTTTCCAGGGCAGCTCCCGGCCTCTGGAACTCCCTCCCCCATGAGATCCGCATCCATTTTTCAGTCCCGTCTGAAGACCCATCTCTTCTGTTCTGCCTATCCTTAGTTTTTTTTTTATTATATATTTATCTACTGTTTCTACTCTGTAAAGCGACTTTGAGCTTGGGAAAAGCGCTATACAAATTCAATTTATTATTATTATTAAATACCATAGTATTAATGATGTATTAAAGTTGATAAAGAGGTGGTAAAATTCACAAGCTGCTGCCAAGTCAAACCTCCGGTGTAATTTTGGTGAAACTCAAAAGTAATGCAAAAGTAGTGTAACACATTACAATCCAGAGTCAGCAATATTGTAATATAACTAATTACTCTCAAATGACAGTGTCTAGTAATCTCTAATGTATTCCATTTTGGAAGTGACTTCCCCAACACTGTTTAGCTGTATTAAAAGTATTCTTTTACATCCATGAGACAAAAGTCTGCAAAGGTCTGATGGTTAATGATGCACGGCTAAAGATCAAATCCAGTCTCAAGTTTGCTCTGAAATGTTGATGTTGATTTTCACCCTTATCGCGGTCGTGATATCAGGCACATGATACTGTTTTACTAAGAAAAATGTGAAAGAGAAGGCAGCTTTTCATATAGTTCAAACTGGAGAAAGGGAGTGAAATGAGTCAGAAGGAAGGGAGTAAAAGGAGAGAGTCAGAGAGAACGGCAGAATGAAAGAATGGAAAAATGGCTAAGAATGAAAAGAGGAAAAAGTGAGGGAGTGAGAAAGTCAGAGAGAGAGAGAGAGAGAGAGAGAGAGAGAGAGAGATGTTTGGAGTGAGGAGTTCTCGCTATTCAGAGTCCTGACAGTGTGGAATGTGAGAGAGGAGCTCAATGTGGTATCTCAGACACACACACACACACACACACACACACACACACACACACACACACACACACACACACACACACAGGCTGCCAGATGTCCTTTAGCCAATGAGGAAGAAGCGGTCTGGTCTCCTCAGGTCAACCCACATGTGTCTCTCACACACACACACACACACACACACACACTCACACACACAGCGTCAAGATGTGACCCGTCTTCCTCTCATCAGCTTTTCCTTCCACATTCACTGTGTGTGTTTGCCAAAATCCACTGTTTTATCAATGAACGGTTCAAGGTTTACAGCTCAGTTCCCCTGAGCAAGGCACTAACAGTACCACGAGTAGCGGTTCAAATTCCCTGAGCAAGACACTAACACTGCCATGAGTAGAGGTTCAAATTCCCTGAGCAAGGCACTAACACTGTCACGAGTAGAGGTTCAAATTCCCTGAGCAAGGCACTAACACTGCCACGAGTAGAGGTTCAAATTCCCTGAGCAAGGCACCAACACTGCCAGGGTTAGAGGTTCATATCCTTTGAGCAAGGCACCAAGAACCAACACCGCCAGGGTTAGAGGTTCATATCCTTAGAACAAGGCACCAAGCACCATCACTGCCAGGGTTAGAGGTTCAAATCCTTAGAGCAAGACTCCATCACTGCCAGGATTAGAGGTTTAAATCCATAGAGCAAGGTATCATCACTGCTAGGGTTAGAGGGTTTAGATTGAAAGCTGCTGGTTCAAATCTGCACACCAGCCATTTCTTACAAGTGAATGGTAATAATTAAACCATTCAAAGTCAAGGTTAAATAATTAAATGTTAAGAAGGACAAAAGGCACTAAAAAGATAGATAAACAACTGCTATTGTGACTTCCTGTCAAATGTCCGTCCTCCAGCAGTCTAAACCAATCCAAAGGAATCCTCTGGTAACAAAACTTTTCAGAAAAAAATCCACAACATCATGGGGTTAAATAGTCTGGATCAACGGAAGCCTTTTTCAGCATTATTATCTCAAACTCTGCAAAACTTGCAAGCCACACTCAAAATTTGGATTAGAGAATTCGGATGGTGCAACAAGGCAGACCTGCTTGATTCTTTCGGGGAATTGTAAAGATTTATTTACAAAGAATATCTATGCAATACACTGTTAAAAGCAATTAATGTTCATCCATGCATCCAGCTCATGTAAATAGCCAACATTACTGTATTGTGTGGACAGTTAACTTCATATAATACTGTATTTGGCGTTTTCTTTTGCAGGGTGCAAATGTTCAACCAAACCCAGTTCCTTGCCGAGACCTTTCTGCAGAGCCACCATCACCGCCCCCGGAGCTTAGCACCACCCAAGACGATTGTCCTAGCTCCTAAACAATGGAATGAGCTCCCCATTGACATCAGGACAGCAGAAAGTTTACACATCAAGGCTAAAAACACATATTTTCCAAATGCACCTTAGCTAAGAAGATGATGCTGTTAAAAAAAGCACTCACTTGTAGCACTTACATCTTCACAATCTTTTTTTTCCTTAAATATTTTGTGTCTTTTTCCTTTAGATAGTGACAGTGGGTAGCCAAAGAAGGGAGAGAGAGAGAGAGGGGATGACACGCGGCAAATGGGGACATTTTGTGTGTGTTTGGTGGAGATATATTTTCCAACCAACCCCCCTTCCACCCACACGCACAGAGACACACACACACACACACACACACACACACAAATGGCTGCAGGTCGGATTCCAACCCGGGCCGCTGCAAAGGCCTCAGCCTACGATGGACGCAGGCTCTTCTGGGTGAGCTAGAAGCCGCCCAGATGGGGCGCTGAATCTAATGTTCTTCTCGACTCTTGCTGTTCGGAGTTGTAGTTTAATGGTTCAATGCACTTATTGGTAGTTTCCTTGGATATATGTAATTAAATGTAATGTAATAAAGTGCCCTTGCAAACAACCCCTATCCCAGAATGTATGTTACATTACATTTCATGTCACTTAGCTGATACTTTTATCCAAAGCCACATGCAATTGCTATATATCAGAGGCTGCACCCCTATGGAGGAACTAGGGGTTAAGTGTTTTGCTCAAGGACACAGTGGTTGATGTATCGCAGTGGGATTCAAACCCTGGACTCCCACACCAAAGGCCTGGGTCATGTCCACTGCGCCATGGTGCAGCCAGACATTACTCCACAGCGCTGTAGAGATCGCGGCAATGCGAGACTAGATGTTAAAGGTCAGGATCAGTTCTAGAGATGCATTACGGAAGCTTGTACAGAGCAACTGTCTTGCTCAAGAGCACTGCAGCAGGGCTCAGGGTCTTTCTATCTACAAAACGTCCCTGCAGAACTCTAGAACAAGGCAAAATGAACTAGATTCACACTGGACAAAAACACCAATTAACTGTCGTACGAACTCATGCACAGCCAGAGATGGTTGCATACATTTCCTGCTGATATTATTGTGTGTGTGTGTGGGAAAAAAGTTGTGTATTTTTCTTTTTTCTCTTTTTTTGTTGAAGCATGAACACACACACACACACACATTCATACATACATACACACACACTCTGTCTGGCCCGTCACAAGACCAGATGGCACTAGGGGTGTTCCAGACAATTTACAGTCTATGTGTGTGTGTGTGTGTTTGGTGGAGATGTATTTTCCAACCAACCCCCCTTACACACACACACACACACACACACACACACACACACACACACACACACACACACACACACACACACACACACACACACACACACACACACACACACACACACACACACACACACACTTGGCAGTGCCACTCTGGTGCCAGCTCTGCCAAACTGAGAATAAAACAAAAGCCAGGATGAACCATTGCGCTGCTTCTCTCCTCTCTATCCCACCCCTGACTCTGAAACAGATGGTTTAACCCGCTGATCTCGGCGCTGTGAAGGTTCAGTGTGTCACTGGCAAGTCAACAACATCACATTTGTACATTAAACACCTTTAACACAGAGATTCTGATGACATACTTTCAAAAAACTGCCATATCTGTGTCATTTTAGTATGAGATGAACAACGTAGATAGAAAAATAAATGGATGAAAACGAGGAAGCATACGTTAAGGTAGGGGAGGAAACAGGATGGTTTAAGATGTAGAATATGCTCAAAGATAACCCTACTAAATTCATCTTATATCAAATACAACTCTTGTTTTGATGTTTGGGGTGAAAAAAGGGGAATAAATGCAAGTGGCGACCAGCATGTGGTGTGATGATTTCCTTTCCATCCATCTTTCCATCTTCATCTTTCCATCTTCCTCCACTTATATGTGGTTTGCACATATTTTGCCTTTAACAAATAGTGCGCAGGTGGAAGTGAAAACATCAAGGAGGAAACAAAGTATGGGAAGGAAGAGGAAGATGAGGTCTAAGTTTTGAAGAAGAAGGGGATTCACGACGAGTAGGGAGGTCAAATGAAAGGGAGCGAGTGGTAGAATGAAGAACAGAGGGAGGAGGAAGAACAGGGACAGTGAGGAAGAAGAACAGTGAAAGTGAGGAGGAAGAGGACGAAGACGCGGGTGGAATCAGCTGCTCCGAGTGCGTCACATTTGATTGCGTCTTCTCAATTAACAGCCACAATTCTCACGTAGCAAACCTCTTGTGCCTTCACTTTAGCCACTGACACACACACACACACACACCACACACACACACACAACACACACACACACACACACACACCACACACATTACCCCATTTACCACCACAAAGCCGACAAACACACAAGTTTGGATGCTCACATTAAACTCCCAACAATTTAGCATTTTCAACATATTACAGTCACACACACCCACACACACACACACACACACACACACACACACACACACACACCTCCCAGAATAAGTTGGCTGCCTCTAATTGGAGTGGTGTTTGTTGCGGAGAGGTGTTGAGCGCCGCTGTAATTGCCAGGCAGGCTGGTTGACGTTCCCCGTCTCTTTATTTTTTAAGGACTGGGTAATTAGGCTCGGTAGTTGCGATTGTGCAGCCATCGTTGCTGGTACGAGCGAACAGGTGTGGGAGCGAGCGCCCGACACACACACACACACACACATGACACCTCGCTGACGTCATAGGCCGACCGCGGAGAGGAGAGAGCTGGCTGTGAGGGCTGTTTACCGCTGACAAGAGGGCCCCGAGTCGTGGAGGTACCGAAGATGGAGGACTGAAACCGTGACCGCCACGGGGGGGAGAGCCGGTATTCAATCAACCTTAGATGACTGGAGAAAAGGAAATGAGCAGATTGCGTGACTGAGCAAAGAAGCTGAGACACTGACACCTGAATACAACTAATAACCATAGACTCTGTTCAGATTCTGGGATTGTTCAGGTGCCGCAGGAAATTCCGCCGGATGACTTTCATTTCGGCCGGATGTCCGTCCCCTTCCTCTTTCTTTGTGTTGGGTTTCTGAGGACTATGGTTAACTGCTCCTCAGATCTCTGCAGGGTAAATCCAGACCGCATCCTAGACGATCTGTCCAATCTGAGTTTAACTAAAACTACTTCAAAACGTACACATGTTCCACCACAACAAGTTCCTTCCTGAGGTTAATTTGCAAAGACACCATGGCTCCGTCCGGTGCTTAGCTCCGCCCAAGACGATTGTGATTGGTTTAAAGAAATGCCAATAAACAGAGCATGTTTTTCTCCCATCACAGAATGCTGCGTGGACTCACCAGACCCTCCTTAGCAGCGCTGTGGGGGAAGGTCTGTCAATGCGAGACTACCCTTTGGTTTGTGTACTGCCACTTGGAAGTTTGGTAATTTCACCGTTGCCATCTTGTTTTTTTAAACAACATGTTGCAAATTTTAAAGAAAGAGGGGAGCTGGGGAGGCAGATGGGACTGAGATGCTGTTTTATGATTACAAGGGCCCTGTGCTAAGCTAAAGGCTAAAGATGGAAAGTTGCAGATTTTCAACCTTTCTGAAGCAAGTCATCCAGTACAGATTTATTAGTGGAAATCCAGGCACTGGAGTCATTTATCCAAGTGTTCATCAGTCTAGAAAAATGGTAAACTAACCTTTAAGTTACCAGCTGACACTGGCCGAGATAGCTAGCTTGGTTTGCATAATGCTAAAAAAAAGCTATTTTTAAGCGACCAAATGTGAAATGGTCAGATTTAAAGACGAAACATGGAAACACAACACCAAAAAAAAAGTGTAGAGTACACAGTGCCATGTATCCGCATTGCTTACAGGGAGACATAACTTAAATCCAACTAAACACAGACACATCCAAAGCTACAGTCAACTACAGAGATTACAAAAAACTCAAACCGGAATACCAACTGGGCCAAGCAGGCCAGGATCGTGCTCTTCATTGTGTGCAATGCTGGGGTTGGTATGATATCGTATGAAACCCGATTATCCCTATATGCACAATTTTTATGACACGGTCGCTTAAAGTTTAGCCAACAATAGGAGACTGTAAGCTGGGAAGAGGGCATGGTCGAGTCAGCTGTTGCAGCAAAGTTTAGCCGACAAAAGTTGACTGTCATGCAACGTTTGTGTTTGGCTTGAATCTACACCTGAACACAAACATCTGTTTTCTAGGCGTGGGAAAAGAAAAAAAAAATCAATAAAGCATAGTATCGCAATATTTTCAGTGGGAATACTGGCGCCAAATATCAATCTTTTATTATATATGTGTCAGTTTGTCTGCTTGACAATCTCATTTTGAAGAAATACAATTTAAGTGACCCTTTGAAATTTTAGAAGTTGGAAAAAAGTTAGAAATTGCAATATATCGCAGAATATTGCAATACGTTTAAAATCGCAGGAATATCGCATCGTGGAATAAGTTTCATGATGTCGGGAGGCGTCTGGTGATTCCCACCCCTAGTGTTTTCTGGGTGAAAGTGTTGTGTGACTAATAAAATTTAAAAAAAAAAAA
>NC_045748.1:21015949-21021443 GCF_008692095.1 Etheostoma spectabile | reverse complement strand
AAAAAAAAAAAGATGTGTGATCTCCTTTACATCTGGAGCTTTAACTAAGAACTCCACTCCAACGTCGAAAGCACCGTGTTGTAAGACCCACCGATACACCACGACCACTGCCCTATGCACACTCTTATAGAGCAGCAGTCAATGCGGGACATACAGAAATAATTACGTAGAATACATACAAATTACAGTGCATTACGTAGATATTTTCTGATGGTTTATGCGGCCTGAGGTGTCAGCTGGTTTTTGAGAAATTTGTTGTGTAAGTGTATGAGACACAAGTGAAAACTGAAATCAAGTGACCCGTCAATCGATGCAGAGTCTTTAAAATGGACCTGCATTATTACATGTGTACCTGTCTCACAGAGGGACACTGTGTGCGGCGTCCTGCTACGTCCAGCTATGCCCTGCAGTGCCATGCATACTACAAATAAAATTGAACTGTAACAAAACTGACATGGTAAAAATGACCACAAACAATTCGTCAAGAGGGGACTCATACTTGAATTTTTGTTATGGAAATCCAGCCTTGGTCAAAGTAAAACCTAAAACCAGCTAAAAGAAAGCTCTCACGCCAAATTAAACAACCCAAACTGGATTAAACTTAAGACAAAGAAACCAAACGGAACCTAATATCAACTGCTATGTACTCAACAGCAAAGCACAGATCAGCATCGTCTTTGGGGAAAACATATGGAGCTCCGACTCGGTAGCGAGCCGGCCCGTCGAAGCAAGCGGCACGTCAATCTCCTGAGCTTTGAAGAAACCCACAAGCCCACGCCGAGTTCTCGCAGACGCGAACCTTGAAATCACTGCCATTATTAGCGGAGTCATTATTAGCATTAGAAAATCAAATGGGGCTAATAATATTTGCCATTATGGCTAAAAAAGCCTATTAATCCCTAATCCGCACCACAATTAAGAGCATGGTTGGTTGTTTTTTGTGAGTCGTTCTGCATCTCCTCGCCGGGGAAACGAGACAATTTAGCAGCCTCGGAGGCAGAGAGAGGGTGGGAGGGTGGGAGGGTAAGGTATTAAGAGACTGGCTCTTGCTCTCCATCTCTATTTTGAAAGCGATCAGCCGGGGTGTTTTTGAGTGACAGGCGTATCGGAGGCAGATTTGACTGGATAGAGACAAGAGGGTGGCGGTGGGGGCGTCGCTCGCCGCGCTGAAGCGCGTTATCTGTCTTGGTACAAGTGCATCAAATCAAACGGGAGAGGGGGTATTATTAAAGCAACCCCCTTTTTTCTCCGCTGTGAACTGTGACTTAATAAGCTATGCCAATTAGGGGAACAAAAATCAGGCATGCCATCGGGGCTGTATCTATCCTTGCCCAAATTTCTTTGCTAATGCGTGAAGCTCGCTGGCAGAGGCGACACCGCTGCTATGTTGTTTTTTCTGTTTGGCTTTGGCTCTGACAAGGAAGAGAAGACGAGGAAGAGGTGGAAGATGGCACAAAAATAAAATAAAAACCGGATAAAGCCTATTGATTTTGCGATCGTCTCCTCAGAGAGTTGATTTCTTTTTTAAGTCTGTGTGATATCCTTTATTTTTCTCATTGTCAACAAATCCCATACAGAAACCAACAATGAATGGATCCTGCTAACAGGCATTGTTTGTATACCCACAGCCTGAAATACCGTTCATCTGTGCCACTGTTGTCCAAAACTTAAGACAATGCTTACTTTCAACTTTGGTCTAATGTAATGCACAGAGTGGAGCATACTGAAAAATATCAATATGGAACTTTGCATAATCTAGTATCAATATCACAAATAATTCATATGAATATCATGATAAGGATTTTAACACTGGGAACCACTACTACTTCCTTTGATTAATCTCACATACACCATCCTGCTGCCATAAATACTCACTAAGACTGTGCATTGATCTGTTGCTTATGTAACGTTTGCTAACAACTTTAATGTCCAGGGGTCTTATTTCTAAAACGGTGCATAGGATCCTTACTAAAAGTGTACGTACGCCCAAAAGCCAAAAATGGCGTCCCCCCAAAAGAAGGTAGAGATGAGAGAGAACAAAGCCAGGACAGGAATGCGTTGCTATCTTGGCAATTCTTGGAAATTCAAATAGCATTTTCACATTGAAGAAAGAACAGGGGAAACAAACCAAACCAACCAAATTACTCCACCTCCAACCTGAAGCATTTTAAAGTAAAGTTTTACTGGTCACCTTGTTATTTTGTAGTTGTATCAGGTACCTGCTTGGTTGATGTTAACTTTTCATTCTCCAATGTGCCGATTTACTAGCCCTAGAGCCGAAAGAAGTTTTGTAGGCAGTACTATGCCGTTTGGGACTACAAATACCAAAATCTATCTGTTTGTTCATGTACAAGTTCAGCAAGTCGGAACAGAAGAACACACCAAGCATATGCCAGTTTAATAGGCAGTATTTGATGGCCGCATTCCAACACTTACAAAAGGAAATTCAATGTGGAAGTAATCCAAGTATTTAGAATACGTAACATTATAAATTACATTTTTGGGCATGTGTTCTGTAACGAAATATGTTTTGAAAGTGTCCTTATCCGACACTGTCTATTGTTTATCCAAACAAGCCTTAGTGATAAAGTTGAAGATAATAATATTTAGAATTTCCCTGAGGAAACAGCCAGTTGCACATAGAGATCCAAGAGCGCAGCTTTAGGTCATTTAAATCGGCGTATTGGCCCGTCCTCGTCATGGTCCCTGAAGTCTCTTTCTCTCCTGATTCTTCCATGGGGCCCCTCCTCCTGCAGGGCCAGCAGTGCCATTATGCTGCGTTTCGCTTACGATTCACCGCAGTATTTTTAACTTTACAACAATTTGTGATGGTAACACCTCGACTGGTGGTAGCCCACAACCCGAGATACATTTGGAATACGAAAGTCTAATAGGCAAACATGCCGGTTTGGCCACAAAAAGTAATCAGTTATAAGTTCGGAGCAATTAAGAGGACATTAAGTGTAACGATTGTGCAAAAGCTTAAAGGCTGCATTTCCAGACTTTGACTATTGATGATACAGTATTACAGACTGATATTTAGTTATTAACACTGTGCTCTGCCTTTATCTAATGCTAGTATATTTTGGTGCTTCTCCCACACGCCGTAGCGGACAATGTGATAGTGAGCCAGCGCCGATTAAATATTAAGAACAAATTTAAAGATTTGAGTTGAATTTTACAACGTGTTCATGGAACAATAATCACTCAGTACAAGCGCAAATAACATGGATTTAATCTAATCTTCTAACGTGGATGATGTGGAGAGAAGAAATGTGTGTGAGGCATAAATACTTGAAAATATTAAGAGTCATTTCTTTTTAATTACTTTCTGCAGTCTGATAACAGTTCACCATCTCACCATTCCCTCCAAAATGTGCGTACGCATGGGACAGAGTTTGCGCTGAAGACCGCACATTCTCCCGTCAAGTTTTTTTTTCATAAATCACAGCGTGGAAAGTGGCGTGCACACATTTTCAAACCCGTTTCAACCCCCTTTTTTTTAAATAAACTGGTTGACTTCAGTAGGAACCAGGAAGGTTGGGGCTGAGATCCACATTGGACAATCTCTCTAGAGGTTAGTGAATGGCTGTCTCTGTGTGTCAGCCCTGTGATTGGCTGGCGACCAGTTCAGGGTGTACCCGCCTCTCGTCTTCACCTCCCCCCAGACCTTCAGGTGTTTCTTTTCCCTTCCCTCCTATTTCCTTTCCTCCCTTCCCTTATTTCTTCTTTCCTTTCCATCTTCCTTCCTTCCCTCTTTACCGTCTTCCAACTTTCTATTCATCCTGCTTACATTTCCTTCCTCTCTTCTGTCCTTTCTTCCTGTCTGTCTGTTATTTCTTTCTGCTGACACTTGAGGAAACACTTCCTTCACCTCTTGTTGCCAACTTTATGCTCCATGGCAACGGGAATGATGGTTTGCCCTCCCACCCCCAAAGCCCCCTTCCCTTCCCACTCTTTGGTGCCAACAAAACACACACACGCACACACACACAAATGTTCAAACACGCACATAAACACACACTCAAAATCTGTCAGACACACATTTTGAAGCTCTACACTCAATTATCCTATGAGCGTGCGCGCAAACAACACGAAACACGCACACACACACACACACCTCAATCCTCACCCAACCCCGTTGACAGGGAGACAAACAGTGAATCTGAGAGGTTATGCGTTTAAAAAAAAAAACACAACAAGGGAAAAACACCACAACCAGCCAAGACCTGAAATAGACGAGTGGCGGTTTTGACAGGCTCGCTGAACGGCTTCATCCAGGAGGAGATTAGAAACACACACAGAGTTCGAAGTGTACATTATCTTTACAGGGATGATCCCAAAATAAACAACGACAATGGCTAAATCTCCCAATAATTAAAATGCCTAATCCACTTCCTGCTCGGTGATGACCGTGGGCTGAGCGTGTCAGCCAGGACTCGTAAGGGATTGTGTGGCATTTATGTTTAGATGCTTTTGTGTTTCAAAGGTGAATTCATCGCCCAAAATACGAGGGCTTAAACGGAACGAGGAGAGGGCTTCAAAACCAAAATTTATTCACAGCATTGTGGGAAGGATGTCATTTTAAAATCCAACCCCCTACATGAAGGCATGTTTGGAATAAATGCCACCACTTCCTCAAAAGCATCAGAAAAACTAAATCCTAAAACCAGTTTTTATTCCCCCTGCCTGTCTGCCTGACTGACTGATGTGTTATTTTTACACACTACTGGGTTTTGTGCTCGCATCCATGCACGTGTCTCCTTTGTGGTCTAATTTCGCTGCTGATGTTGTCTTCTTTAGCCCTGTTTGACAACCTTCGTGAAGCATTTGGGGACACTGTGTTGTCAGAGTTCTGCATTGTAGCAAAAGACCCGTTAGTACTGGAGATTAAATTAACACTAATGCACTTTCCCCGCTTCGGTCCCCCCTACAGGTTGGAAGTTGAAATTGTCCATTATCGCTGTCCTGATGTCTCATTCAAACTACCCGAACTGGCGAACTTGCATAATGACAATTCCGCTGCCAACCTGTAGGGGGACCAAAGCGAGACAAATGCTTTAGTGTTGTTTTATAAGTGAGGATGTAATACTGTGCTGTGGTGTATCAAACCTTACTTCCTTTTTGATCATGTACATATGATATTTACTGACTTGGACCATCATTTTTAGACTGTATAACTGCTTCTTTTATTATACAAAAAAAACAAAAACATGATATGTCCCAAAAAACGTGTTGTTTTTGTGTATCATCTAAATTCAGCTTGTGTTGTCTTCCCGTCAAAATTGAAAATCAACACTTTTTGACGCTTTTTAACTTTTTCTCACGTTTTTGTTTTTTGTCTTTTTTTCAATGTTTGTCACTTTTTTGACGTTTTCAATACTATGTAACACTAACTTATTAACTTGAGTTTCACAGTTTTTGTGTGGAATTTATGGTCAAATAAACCTCATTTAAAAGGAAATTAGACCTAATGTTTGAGTTAGAAAAGCAG
>NC_045748.1:21001897-21015939 GCF_008692095.1 Etheostoma spectabile | reverse complement strand
TTATTTAGACTAAAATGAAAGGAATGTATGTTGATCGATAATCACAGACTGGCATATATCACAGACTATGAATATTAATAACTTTTACTCAATAATATTGCAAAACAACTTCAACTTTTTATTTTCAAACGCTATAAAATTGAATAAGACCCCCAAAAATGAATGAAAGTAGAGATTTGTAATTGCCAAAGAGTGTTGTGTGGAATCAAACATGTTATTTTGGGGAATTAAAAAGAACAATGATATTGGAAAACGGGTCAATTTGACCCGAGGACAACATGAGGGTTAAAGGCGTTTTTCCACTCAATGGTACCTGCTCAGTCAAGGTTCCAAGCGAGCTGAGGCGATACCAAAAGGTGACGTGAAAACCTGCCGATTACCGATTGGCCAGAGAGAATCGTCACTATTCACTGCATCATCATTGCTTGCGACAATGTTCTGAGTGTGTTGCGTTAGTTTAACATAGGTTGCTGCTATGACGACCAGCCACGTACTAATCTGCAATGGAAAAGAAGGACGGGGTACTGTGGGCGAATCAAGCAAGTATCATTGCATGGAAAAACACCGTAATATACCAGCATGCTCAAAACATTTCCAAAAAAGCTCACTGAAAAATCCAACAAAATTTTATTTATCTAGTGATTCTTTCCTCACGTCACTCTTCAAGTGACAGTAACACTTTTTTAAGTGTCATCTTGTTCTTCAAAATTCTCAAAATTGTAAATAAACTTTTCTAATTATTCTTTCATGTTTTGTTAAAAAAAACATATCCATGAACAAATCACGTTAGTTGTTTTGTAATATCCAGCTTAACTATGCAGTGCACAGATCATGTTAAGCAGCGATAACTAACTGCATGGGAGGGGCCGGGTCATTTGAACTGTTCAAAGGCTAAAAGTGCAAAGGCTCATGGGGAGAAAAAAAAAAAATGTTCTGAACGCTTTCTGTGCTAGTTAAAGTGTGTTTTAGTGATGTTCTGTTAATGTTTTTGGTGTGCATATGTGTGTGGTTGATTTAGGGCCCAATTTTAACGACACAAGTGCATAGGCGCAGGTGCGTTTAGGGCATGCACAAATCCACTTTTGCTAGTTTAACGGTGGAAAAAATGTCCCGTGCACAAGACGCATGGTTCAACACATGTTTTTGGCGCATTGCTTTTATGATTGGCTAAGCAGGAAGGAGCGATTTCCTTGAGAAGAAACCAATCTGCTCGTGTGTGAAGTGAAAGCATGCAATCAGATTGTATCATACTACTATTTAACACTGTAATATTTGTATTTTAAAAATTGTGTGTGGAACAAGCATAGTGTGCACGCTGTGCAAGAGCCTAGGCACATTTCACTAATGCACTGCTAAAATAACAACGAAATACTGGGCTATTGACTTCAGACCAGGTTTTTGTTGGTCACTTTCCGCTGCCTCAAGATAGCAATACGCCAAGAATGCACCTGAACACACCAATATTGACATTGATATAGGAGGCTTGATATCATCTTAAATGTGGGATATCATAATATGACACGTGTGTTGTCTTTTCCTGGTTTTAAAGGCTGCAATACAGTAAAGTGATGCAATTTTCTGTACTTCCCAGACTTTTTAAGCTGTTCTAGAATTTGCCTGTACCCACTTCGTCACTGTATCCACATAACTGAGGATTATTCATGTGAAAGCACTAAAAGTCGACCTTACAAAACCATCGCAATATCGACATTGAGCTATTTGGTCAAACAATATCGTGATGTTCGATTTTCTCCATATCGCCCAGCTTTGATACTGTGCATGGACCCAGTTCAGTGTTGGCATGTCCCAGCCTCTGGCCGCGTCCCAGCCTTTGGAAACCGCTGCTCTCATGGCTGTGTAGGTCTATAGAGTTCTAATTAGCTGCATTCACAAACAGCGCCGGGCTCATCAAAATGCCGAGGCCTGCAGAAAGCCACAGCAGGGGTGAGCACAGTGTGCGTGTGTGTGTGTGTGTGTGCGTGTGTGTGTTGCATCTCGTACACGTGGGTGTTTAGGCATGTGTGCGCGAGAAACAGTGTGATTTGTGTTCAGGGATGAGTGCATGGATGTGTGACATCAGTGTATGTTCCGGTATCGAAAGAAGAAGAAGAAAAAAAAAAATCCCAAAATAAAGATTGACATTCGAAGCAGCAAAATGAGGTCCAACAATCAGTACCAATTCCACACAAACTGGGGCTATATTTCTCCTTCATAGAAATCGTAATAATTGTCGTCCTTCGTCACATTTGTATGCGAGGCACCGGAGCAAACGACACCCGCGAAACCGGCGAGCACAGACGACAACAACCGCACAACCAAGCAGTAAACAAAGAAGACGTCTCGGCATCTCTCTGTTTTCCAGCCAACAAAGAAAATGGCTTCCGAACGCCGTTTAGAGGTAAATAACATGAACGGGAGCAACAGAAATGAACGTTGTTGCCTGTGAAAAGCTTCCAGAAAAGACTTTAAAAAGACAGTGTATAGAGGCTGAGCTGGTCTCGTACAGACTGAGGATGTTATGAAACATAAAACATATATATATAGTACAATAAAATACACAAGGTGAATGCAGAACGGACTACAACCTGATAGATGATCACAGCAAAGAGGTCACATATATGTAACTGTCCATCCAATCATACAGGAAGCAGAAACAGGAAAGAATTCAAAATCTGTCTTTTGTAATAAAAAAAGACTACAAAATATATCATTACCGCAATATTCATATCTACAGAATGCTAATTGCAAATATGTTCTATGTATAGGAATATTGGAGATTCATTTCCCAACCTTTGCTTATTCAACAATGTCGTTCATCAATTAATTCAACAACTGTTGCTAATAAAGCGAATAAAGTAGCTCACTATGCAACCAAAAAACTCCCCAACTCACTTTTTCTATTAAACCTTTGAAAACATTGGGGGGAGGGGGCAACTCTCAACAATCCAATACAACGGACAACATGAGGCCACGTTGGATTATATGGAAGCTCAGTGAAAAACGGGTATCATGGTATTACAATTTCTTGTGTTGTGGCAGCACTATGTAGTAGTGTTACTGTAGTGACTTCACTCCACTATGCAGAGACAAAGATTGCACTCAAACTCCCCCAACTTATATACACTCTAGGGGTGTCACGATTTAAATTCAATAATCTAAAAATCAATGGAAAAATGCAATTTTCGGTCATCGAAATCCAAAGTAGATTGCCTAGGGTCTACTTGTGCATGTCCAAAGAAAAACAAGAACTAGAGCTGTAACAATTCCAAATTTGGTCTTTAAATGTATAATTGTCATTTTCAGTCACATTTAAAAGTAGCGTTACTTTTTCCAACAAATAAAGTTTTGAATGGTTATACACTCACCTAAAGGATTATTAGGAACACCTGTTCAATTTCTCATTAATGCAATTATCTAATCAACCAATCACAGTTGCTTCAATGCATTTAGGGGTGTGGTCCTGGTCAAGACAATCTCCTGAACTCCAAACTGAATATCAAAATGGGAAAGAAAGGTAATTTAAGCGATTTTGAGCGTGGTATGGTTGTTGGTGCCAGACGGGCCGGTCTGAGTATTTCACAATCTGCTCAGTTACTGGGATTTTCACGCACAACCATTTCTAGGGTTTAAAAAGTATGGTGTGAAAAGGGGTAAACATCCAGTATGCGGCAGTCCTGTGGGCGAAAATGCCTTGTTGATGCTAGAGGTCAGAGGAGAATGGGCCGACTGATTCGAGCTGATAGAAGAGCAACTTTGACTGAAATAGCCACTCGTGCCACAGCACGCACAACCTTGAGGCGGATGGGCTACAACAGCAGAAGGCCCCACCGGGTGCCACTCATCTCTACTACGACCAACCAGCTCCCAGCCTGGGTTCGGGAAGCCTCGTCACCACATTTAAGAGTAAACTCTCCTTTTGATAAATTATATCAATATAGTTAGGGAGTGAAGAGTTACAGCGTTTGCCTAGACTGGCAAGGGAGGGTGTATAGTTACAGACATGACCCCACAGAAATCCTTCCGCTTCCCTAAAGTCACCGTTGGACTACAGGTCCCTGCAGGTTTTTGCAGCTCTTCTTCTTTAGGTTAGTGGCTCTCCCACATAAATTTAACCAGCAGGCACACTCTCGTTGTGCAGCGCTTGCGAGAGTAGATTTTAGTACTCACGATCCATTTTTACATGGCAGCAAAGCAGGAATCAAGACACCATAGATATCTTAATTACTCCAATTGTTATGAAACGGTGACGTTGCAGAACCGCGGTTATGGCCAAATCTGTTAATCCCGACATCCCTCCTCTTGGATTTGTAGGATTGTAACACCCTTACTGCACTTAGATACACACAAACATACCTCATCAACATGTTCACAACTCCCTGACTGACTAACTCATTGAGCACCAGCCGCGTTAAAAACAATACAACGGTCTGCTTCAGGTACCAGTAAGACATGAAACACAATACAGGAAGTCCAGTTTGAGTCAGACATCCATGACTTAGAAGACACAAACAGCCGTTTCTGATACGCTGACATAGGATTCTACCACTGAGAAAAGTCACAGTTGTTTGAATCTTTTGTCACGATGAAGGAAGTTTTTCCTTGGCTCTGTTGCCTAGTGCTTCCTCTTGAGAGTGCTGTCTAGCACTGCTCTTTTATGAAAAGCATAATGAGATAACTGTTGTGCTTTGGCGCTATATAAATAAAATTGAACTGAATTGAATTGAATGATCACAAGGTCAACAGTATGAATGCAACGTCCAAATTACAAAGGCATCTACCAGGAATGTACTGTATGCTGTATTGGTGTCACATTGTTGTCTGCCACAAGTTGAGTCTGGTTCAACTTTTTTGCTGGGTGACCCTGTAGGTTTTGTTTTATTGCTGAAGCCCTCTGCGCTGGCAGTGCTAGACTGGCTTCTTTAAAATGGAAGTCAGTCTGAACGTGGCCTTAATGACCACCTGACTCAATCAATCAATAACACACAGAGTAGGTACACTCACTAACTCTTTCACTCACTGGCTTCCAGACTGACTGGATGGATGGATGGATGCATGGATGGATGAATGGCTCAGTGTTTTAGTGAAGGAGGGGCTGAGGTAGACGCTCGCATTAACATTATTTAATTTTACTAACATTTCAAAGTCAAAACCAGCATGTTCCACCACTGATGAAACCAAACTGTGCATGCTTGCCATCAATAACACCCCTGTGCAGAAAAACACATTGAACTGATCTCCACACACACATACACACACGCACCAACACACACGCAGAAGCACATATGCACAGAGGCAGGAAAGAATGAGGGCAGCAAATCAGAAAAACAGGAAGTCTCCTTCAGGAATGAACTTGAGCAGCTGAAAAACAAACTTGTTGCCCCAAAATAAAGAAACATTAAAATATCATCATAAAAAACATCATAACCCAATGGCTGTGTTTTACACCCTGATATTCATATGTCACTTTCCTATGACATGGAAGCAGGAACAAACAATCCAACAGTTATGATTTGAACAAAATTATTCTTAACTTGATTGGTCAAAATCAAGCACCCAGTGTGTATAAATCCGCTGCTGAAAATAGTCCCAGACCAATGCACTGTTTACTCTTGATTGAGTAGTGTCCAACTAGAACAGAAATTTGTGTTGTTTTGAATAAATGTTGCACCCCTGATGCTATATGTAAAAATCTGCCTATGTGTATGTGACGGTGAAGGAATAAAGTTGCTTTGTTTGGACTATCTCATAACTAAAGCTATATAATCAGACCAGGCAACCTCACATGTGACATTTTAAAATGACAACCAGCTCAACAATAGCCGAACAGAGTGTTCACAGAATTCTCAAGCAAGTATTAGCTGCATAAAAAACAAAACCAGCAGTTTTTTTCAAGTCTCAATAATAAAAACTAACCTAAAAGGCAAAACTGCATAAAACCCCAAAACTGCATCTGCGTGTACAGTACAGGGTTACCCACACAAGAAAATTAAAACAGCAAGCGAAGCAGCAGCAAGCAGGTGTAAGAGCAAGGACAGAAGGAGAATCAGAGAGGATTGAAAGAAAAGAGAAGAAGAAGGGTAAAAAAAGGAGAAGGCTGACGTACTTGAGCCGGAGAAATGTCCGCTCCCCAGGGATGTCGGCCCGTTCTTTCCACTGCTAACAGGAGGGGAAAACATCTACAAGACAAACAGAGTGCACATTACCTATTAAGAGCACTGACACTACAGACAGCAAGACACATCTCTACAGAATCCTCACTGCAGCTACGCATGAGAAGCTTCCTTCCAAAACGCCAGGGCAACATTTGGCTGAAAAACGCCGCTGCCAGATCCTCGTCACATTACAATCCTTCTGGGAAATGACTTCAATTTTATGGTCACTCAATTTTTTTCATGTTCAGGTTATAAGAACATTTTTTTCAAAATAGTATATATATATCACGTTTTGGAAAGAAACTATTTTTGGGTATTTACCAAGAAACAAAAGGTCTATCATCACTAGGGTTGGGTATCAATGGGTAAAATTTCCAAAGTAACAATCAATACCAAAATGATTTTTTTTCTAAATTTTAAATATATATATATACACATATATATATATATATACACACACACATGTTTTTCATTTTAAAAACTAGCCAAGGTTTTCAAATGTCAATTTTTCAAAGCTAAAGAAATCCTGCAACAGGCATAAATAAATTGCAGTCCAAAAATTAGGAAGATTTTGATCTAAATCAGGAACTGATCAAAGACTAAATAGTGTAAATGGTAAATCTGCCCAAGATTTTAATGCCTGCAGAAGTGGGACAAAGTCACTGTTTTTCAAGTCACAAGTAAGTCAAGTCAAGTCCCAAATCAAGACCAACAAGTCCATAGTCAAGTCCCAAATCAAGACCAACAAGTCCATGGTCTAGTCTGAAATCAAGACCAACAAGTCCATAGTCAAGTCCCAAATCAAGACCAACAAGTTCATGGTCATGTCCCAAATCAAGATCAACAAGTCCATAGTGTAGTCCCAAATCAAGACCAACAAGCCCATAGTCAAGTCCCAAATAAAGAACAACAAGTTCACAGTCAAGTCTCACATCAAGAACAACAAGTCCATGGTCTAGTCTGAAATCAAGACCAACAAGTCCATTGTCAAGTCCCAAATCAAGACCAACAAGCCCATAGTCAAGTCCCAAATAAAGAACAACAAGTTCGCAGTCAAGTCTCACATCAAGAACAACAAGTCCATGGTCTAGTCTGAAATCAAGACCAACAAGTCCATAGTCAAGTCCCAAATCAAGAACAACAAGTTCATAGTCAAGTCCTAAATCAAGAACAAGTCCATGGTCTAGTCTGAAATCAAGACCAACAAGTCCATAGTCAAGTCCCAAATCAAGACCAACAAGACTATAGTCAAGTCCCAAATAAAGAACAAGTTCACAGTCAAGTCTCAAATCAAGACCAACAAGTCCATAGTCAAGTCCCAAATCAAGACCAACGAGACTATAGTCAAGTCCCAAATCAAGAACAACAAGTTCATAGTCAAGTCCCAAATCAAGAACAACAAGTCCATGGTCAAGTCCCAAATCAAGAACAACAAGTCCATAGTCAAGTCCCAAATCAAGAACAACAAGTTCATAGTCAAGTCCCAATCAAGACTAACAAGTCCATAGTCAAGTCCCAAATTAAGACCAACAAGTCCGTAGTCAAGTCCCAAATCAAGACTAACAAGTTCATAGTTAAGTCCCAATCAAGACTAACAAGTCCGTAGTCAAGTCCCAAATCAAGACCAACAAGTCCATAGTTAAGTCTGCAATCCAGGTAAATCTAGTGTAATGTCCAGAAAGACATCCAACAAGTTTGAGGGTCAAGTTCCAAATGAAGACAACCAAGCACAGAGTCAAGTCCAAAGTCAAGACTGGCCAGTCCTGAGTAGGTGATATGTAAATCCGAAGTCAAGTCCCATGACAAGGAAATACCAAGTCAAGTCCCAGACCAGGTAAATTCAGAGCCATGTCCCAGGACAGGTAAATACCAAGACAAGTCCCAGACCAGGTAAATCCAGAGTCAAGTCCCAGGACAGATACATTCAGAGTCAAGTCCCAGGACAGGTAAATCCTGAGTCAAGTCCCAAGACAGATAAATACCATGTCAGGTCCCAGGGCAGGTAAATCCTGATTCAAGTCCCAGGACAGATAAATCTTGAGTCAAGTCCCAAGACAGATAAATACCAAGTCAAGTCCCAGGACAAGTAAATCCAGAGTCATGTCCCACGACAGGTAAATCACGAGTCAAATCCCAGGACAGGCAAATCCCAAGTCAGATTCCAAGACAAGACCAAAGATACCCAGGTCAAGTCCAAAGACAGGTAAGTCAAGTCTCAAGTCAAGGTCAACAAGTCCCAAGCCAGGTCAAAGTCTTTTCTTTTGTGGTCCAACTCCTTAACAAGTCAGTTTGTGCCCTTTGACAAATGTGGTGCCTTTTAATTTTGAAAGTAGACTTTAAAACATTTAAAAAACTGATCAATCACACTTGGTTTGTTATTTCTGTGAAACTGTCATTTGTAATTTCGTAACCACATTTTTTGTCAAGATTACCATAAACTGTAATAATCTGAAGTGACCCCTGTTGGTCAGTACTCTACGGACAAACACACCTTTCTGTCCTTCCCACGCTGCCTCATTGGCTGCTTTTTTTATACTATTATGGTTCATTTTCTGGCTTGATGGGAATGTTGAGTCCTTCTAAGTCAAACAGGTAGAGTCTAAATGCCAGTAGCCATTAAGTAACAGTTGAGTTGCAAGGTTTTTGAAGTAGTAGTAGAAGTAGAAGTATTCAGGTTTGTGACACGAGTCTACACCTCTTGATGGCAGCTTTCAATACTTGATGCTATGGGCCCATTTTGGTATTTACTCATAATTCATCGAGGTTCGATACCCAACCCTAACGATCACACAGACTCTCAGCTCAGACCTAAACACAGATATGAAGAGTTCATTTTCCCCAAACACTGTGGGAATTTGTTTTTGGGTGAGCCGAAACAAATTTAAATTTCTCATTCAGCATGTGTGAAAAATAAAGCAAAATCAATCAAATCACCTGCTCAATTTTTTATAAATGGGTTTTCATTCACTTTCGCTTTTTGCCGCGTGTTGGACAGCTGATTTCGGAATGAAACACTTCATATCTACTTTGTGTCTGAATGAGAACAATCATCAGAACTAGTTACCATCTGCTCTACACATCTACGGGAAAATAAGCCCACGGTTGAAGACACACACTGAAGCTGAATACTGAGTCCTGTTGTTTTAATGTACGAGCTACTGTAAGAAGAACCGTTCATCAAAGTGAGACATCTGACCGCGACAGATAACCTCTGTGGACTACCACTGGGCCTGTGTGTTGCCGTGTTTGATGGTGAAATCTCAGTGACTGTGGATACACTCGGAGCTTCCTACTTTCAGATGCTAAAAGCTTTTCAGGATTTCATTTTTGGTGGGGTTTGTTTCTTTGAACAGACCACAATATAGGTAATTTAAAGCCTGGATTGAACAATAAACACACAATCTGTCATTAGAGCTGCAACGATTCGTCAATTAATCGATTAGTCGTCAGCTATTAAATTAATCGGCAAGTATTTTGATAATCGGTTTCAGTCATTTGTTATAAAAATAAAAAAGGGGAAAATTCTCTGATTCTACTTAAAGGGAATATTTTCTAGTGTCTTCTCTCCTCTGTGACAGTAAACTGCATATCTTTGAGTTGAGAAAACAAGACATTTGAGGACGTCATTTTGAGCTTTTGGTGGACATTTTTTTGTAGTTTTCTGACATTTTGTCAGTTAATCGATCAAATAATCGACCGATTATTGAAAATAATATGAATATAAATCGCTGGTTGCAGCCCTATCTGTCATTGTTCTTCATAAGCAGCCTGTGGGGCCTGTTAAGTGTGTATGTTGGATGCTGAAGATGCTCCCTTGCGGCTGCAATAAATAAAGAGAAAACAAACGCTTGCAAGATAAAAAAAAAAAAAGATCCAATTCGGATTATTTGCAGGTCTATCGATATCCCAGTCAAAGCACTCGGAGCTGCGGGTGTCAGCTTGTGGGCGTGCAAAGACAGATGATCGCATAAATTAATGGGACCGGCCTGCGTTTACAATAAGAGACACATTCGAGCTGCCGCCTCCCTCCTTTGTTTGAATATTCTTTTACGGAAATATCATTGAAGACTAAGGCTGATTGACATTTTTTTTGGTAAACCTGAAAACTCGAACACAGGCTAAATGTCTATAATATTCCTGTGATACACCTCAGGGACTCAAGATCTCCTAAAAACTGAGTGTGTGATGATTTATTTTGTACTTTTGTCCACAAATGTGATCCTATAATATCCCTATGGTGACTTGAAAGTGCTGGCATCTAATGAAATTTATTTGCTGTATGTATTGTTACATAAAGTATATTTATATAGTGACTTAATGTCTCTGTGGTTCTGAATTATAAATACAATTTTCTTATTTCATGTTTTCTTCTAATAAAAAGGTCGCTGTACTAGTTTAGAAATATATGATGAGTTTACAGGGATGTTGGACATCTTTGATACTTGTACACTATAATATTTCTATAGAGACTTTAAAAAGGTATTTATGATATACACAAATATATAGCCAAAACACCATTGCAAAATATTGCTATTGAGGCATATTATCTGTCTGTGGTTCTCATTTCTGACATAACAGTGATCTTATGTATGTCTTTTGTTCAATATCTCACAATAACAGTCCTATAATATTCGTATAGAAACCAGAGACTATCACGTTTTAGTGAGGTTATAGTGAGTTAAAATAATCAATTGTTTGAGTGCTCCGATATTGATGAATAAAATCCCAAAATCTGTCTTCCCATTGATTTTTTATTACATGCCACTCTCTTTGTTTTTTTTTTTACCATGGATGTGGTGATGTAAACATTAATCTGGTGCATTATAAAAAAAAATATGTGAAGGCTGCTTTTTGCTTGTACAATTTCAACCTAATTGAATGGGAAATGTAATCCAAACGGGACCTTGTGAACCGGAATCGATTCACGAAATCATTGGCGATACCCAGCCCTGGTACATGAGTTGATATACACTATATAAAAAGATTCTATTGGAAACAATGAAAAACCTATGGAACTTTTTGACTAGGGCTGTTTATTGAAACATCACTAAAATGCAGCTAAAGGGGATTATTGTGGCAGATTATGACATTTTTAATAGCTTTAGAATTCAAATCTCCTCTAATATCTTGATACTGCTTCTATAACGCTCCTAGAGCAGTGTGCATGTATGTGGGCCTCATCTGTGATCTCGGGATATTTCTTTATTGAATTAACATTCCAATGGAGTTTAAAATGTAACCATCAATGGTAATTATATCTATTTTTTTTTTACATTTTGTGCAGCATCCCTATTCTAATATTTCATTTAATATGCTAATAGTGCCTCCTATGATATTCCCAGACTCGGTCACTTGCATTGTGCACGCAGGCCTCAGCTGTGATCTTCTTCTCTATATTGCATTAACATTCTTGCAGGAACTTACAATAGGCCTTCTGCAAGAAAATGTACTGTAGTGATTTTTTTCCCCCTCCTATATTTGCATGTCATTCAGTATCAGGAGCCTCATTCCCACTGATATTTTCTGATTACATTATGTTCAGGCTGTCTCTCTACGTTTCACGGGAATATTACTCAGGTTTATTTCTCTATCTCTCTCTCTCCCTCTCTCTCTCTCTCTCTCTCTCTCTCTCTTCATTTTGGGGTGTTTCAGATGGGTTTTTTACCCTCCTCCTCTTCAGACCAAAGTTGCTCCCAGAGGAGGAGAGGCGCACAGAAAACATGGCCGAGAGCGGGGACACTATTTACTGTGCGTCAAGTTCATAACATAGGCTGTTCTTTAAAAAAAAATTAAAAAAAACTTTTAACTTTGAAAGCGAGTCATGAGTCGGAGCATGGACCAGCCTGCTGCAGGACTGCGGACAGTAAAGTGACATCTGAAAACATTGTGTCCAACACGGTGCAGAGTGGCATGGAACAGCCTCAGAAAACTCACACTGACAAATAGAAAAAGAAAACATTTTCTAACATCCTATCATGGGCAGAGAAAAGCAGGCTACACATGAAGGGTAAAAAAAGGACTTAAAATGAGATATACTACCATGGATGTTGGGAACATTTTCAAATCGCTGTTTCGCATCTATAAGACAACAAAATTACCAATGCAGCATCACAATTCTCTGCACACACACACACACACGCACAAACAAAAATGAAATTACAAAACCAATAATATGCATTGACTTTCCTGCAAGTTACTCTACTGTACATGAACACACTTTTGTGCAAACAGTTGAAAGGCTAAAAAATAAGCGGCTTATGTGCCGCGCAACTCCTATACATGTAACAATGTAAACAGTGGTCGCTGTAGGGACGTCTTTATGTTCTCCTACGACTCTCAATGGTACTAGTCATTCTAATCATGTTAACATTTAAGAACAAGAGCGGTTTCCTTACCGCGCTGAAATCCAGTAAGTCACTCAGTTCCTTGTCTGTCCCCAAAGCTGCCATCCGCTGTTGATGATGCATTTTAGCAAAATCTCACGGACCTAAAAGCAGAGAAACAAATGAAGAGATAGATAGATAGACAGACAGAGCAGGACAGGTAGACAGATTGATAGATGGAGAGATGGAGGGAGGGAGAGGAGAGAGGAGAAACGAGGAAGACCTCGGCTCGTTTTTGCGCACCGCACCGCTCCGCTCCGCTCCCGGATCTCTTCTCCTCCACGGCGAAATAAATCCAGTAAAACAAGCTCGCAGCTTCGATCGCGATTCTAGTTCATCCTCGGAGCACGGGCTCAGTCCCGGGGTTCCTGCTTCGGCAGCACGAAAGAAATCGCAAGAAAGAAAAAAAAAAAGAAAAAAAGCTGACAGGAAATAAAAGAAGAAGGGGAGGGCGACAGGAGCGGAGTCTTTTCGCGTGTGTTTCGGTGTTTTGTTTTTTTTCTCCAGCCAAAACAAGCCCGAGCTTTGCGCGTTAACAACGCGGTTTGTCCGCCGTCACTGACTGCCAGCAGGCGCACACTGGCTAGGAAGGATCTCCGCGGAGCCTCTCGGGGAAGGGAAAAGGGAGACGGTTTGTGCGTTTGTCTGTGTGTGTTGTGTCAGAGGAAGAGTCCAGGCAGACCGCGGGCTGAGGGTCCCCCTTCGCTCGGCTGCGGCTGCTGAAGATCCCCGGGTAGAGGCAGGACGGAGCCCATGTGCGTCTGGCACAGCCTCGGTGCGATACATGTGTTGGTGCGGCCACCTAGCTTACACTCTACAGTCCAACACCACCGCGCCGAGCTGCTGCCTAACAGGACAGAGCAGAGAATCTGTAGAGAGATGCATTGATTTTAAAGAAAAATTGGATTGATTGATTGATTGGCCGGTTTGATTGGGTAAATTGGGGTAGGGAAAGGTGATTTTTACTTATTTTTTTTAAATCTTATGAAATAGTAATGGTGTTAAAACCTAAACAATACAGAACTTTTTTTTGCAATTATATAAAAAAACTATATGTCAAATCATAATTTATTGCGATGAGGATTAGGGCCGTGTGATAACTATATTTGAGTTTCCGGTTTAAAGTCAGAAGTGTGACATTATAGTCTCAGCATTCTGATTTTAAACTCAACATTTTGAGGGGAAAAAAGTCAGAATCCCCACTTTAAAGTCAGAATTCTGACACACATGCATTTTTTTTTCACATTGGCTGTAATCCTCTTCAATAGTTTATTTATATTTTTAATTTAAATTATTTAGGTGGTCTGTTTTTTATGTAATCATTTAGTTGACATCCCTACATACTGTACGTCTTATGCATTTCCAAATCTTTCTTGATGTATTTTTTTTTGGTTTGCCTAACAAGTGCATGTAACAAGTTCAGTGCTTGACCTGTATGCTAACCCCCCCATGGGTCAACACTTAAATCACAACAGCGCCAAACCCCACCCCTCTGGAAATACTCTTT
>NC_045748.1:21000924-21001887 GCF_008692095.1 Etheostoma spectabile | reverse complement strand
TTTTTTCGTGCAGCCCACAGCCTGCAGGTATAAAATGACTGGCCTATTTCTGCAAATTACACCCTGCATGTGCAGGTTTCTCTCAGAGAAAAAGCCAACTAAAAACACACAGGTGCAGGTAGGACATAAAGGCTTTTTTGTTGCAGTGTGAAGTGGTGCTGCCTGTTGGCCCTTCACAGCCTTTCACTCTCAAACAAACTACAAGCCGTGTAATAGCACAGACCCACTCGCTGTTCCAAAACACATGCGCGCAAGCATGTTTTAATATGTGTTGTGTTCTTGATCTGAGGTAGATTTTATCAACAGTTATGATATTGAAAGGGTTGACCGGACAATCTTGTCCCACATGAAGTGGACAGTAAGCACGCCACAGTTCTCTTTATGCTCTCTATCGAGGCAGCATGCACCTGGCAGACCAGACTGTCCTCCCCTCAAAAAACGCTCCCATAGGTCGTTTGTTTAAGCAGTACTTACGCCTCACATCTACATTTACAGTGACAACTCCCTCTAGTGGCAGTATTAGTTATTAATAGGATTATAAGGGTGCAAAGCAGGAAGTATGAGTGTTCCAAATTGGGATAGGTTGGGTTGAAGAGTCCCGTTTGAATATAAAACAGCGAGTATTTTTTTACTTTTTACGAACATCACGTTCACGATCACGTGCGTTAACCCAAACCACGATCTTTTTCGCAACTTAACAAAGTTGTTTTTGTGCCTAAACGTAACCAAAGTAACCGTTTCACAACGCTAAAGACGTATATTTAAAAACGCTCCCGTGGGTCATATTAGAGGGTAGGGGTAGGGGGAAGAAAAAATCAATACAACATAGTATCGCAATTTCATCTCTGGCCATATTGAATCGATACACAGACGCCAAGTATGGATCTTTTTTTATATATGTGTTGGTCAGTTTGTGATTTGATAAAAGATGTTGACAAAGTTTCCTTTTGGGGACATCATTTG
>NC_045748.1:20994754-21000914 GCF_008692095.1 Etheostoma spectabile | reverse complement strand
AAAAATTTGAAGTTGGAAAAAAGGTAATAAATTGCAATACATTGCAGAGTATTGCAATATGTTGAAAATCACAATAATGTATCATGACATAAGTGTCGAGATGATGTCGTATGGGAGGCCTCTGGTGATTCCCACTCCTATTAGAGGGTAGGAACAAGGGACCCATTACGTCATAGGCCTGGAGGAGTTGTTGGGACAGACACTTGCGAACTCTGTGTGAGCCCCAAATTCATTCATAAAGCACATTTTAAAACGTAGACGAAAGCGCTGTACAATCAAAAATATATGAACATCAACAGATCACAGTAAAGATACAAGGACCAGTTTAAAGACAAAATGACACTAATGTAGCAAGGCAACTATCATAGTGTGTTTAAAGCTTGAGTATACTGTATATGTAGATGTGTTTTAAGAAGGGATTTAAAAACAGGCACTGTAGAGGGCAGCCTAGCATGTAGAGGCAACTCATTCCAGAGTTTGGGGGGGACTACAATTGTAGAGGTGCGCTCAAAGATTCTCTTAGGTACACACTTCTCTTAAAGGGTCCTAGCCACGTTTGAAAGTACAGTGAACGTCGTATGGATGGATGTAAAGTTATCTGCTTAATGTAATAGTGTTGTTTTTTGCTAACATATTTACACAGCTAAAGAAAAAAGTTGCTTTGTGAAAAGGTTTAGGGCGTTGGTGAAGTTTCCTTAGCTTTGCTCATGTTGCCAGATCACATAAGAGTGTGTTCTAGAGACACAAATAGGTCTAGAATAGGAATGGAATTGTTTTTCCTCATGTGTCCATTTGAAAAATGCCATTTCATTGTCAGAATTTTTGGGAGATATCTGGTTTGTGAAAAATTCCTTGAATACCATAAAGTACAAAAAGCAAGCTAAAAGCAGTCAACCTGAAGAGATGTTTGAAATGGAGACACATCGTGCCTTTTGAAGGATACAACACTGTACAAATACTTGTACTGTTGAGTATAGTGTGAAAAATGGTTCTTATGAATTTCTCAGCTAATCTTAATCTGTAAAAAAATTATTTTGTGCCAGCCCCTTGAGTGCAATATGTGTGTGTGTGCATGTGTGTGTGTGTGTGTGTGTGTGTGTGTGTGTGTGTGTGTGTGTGTGAGTGTGTCCCAACCTGCTCCTTCCTTATACAACTTCCTGACAGATTTTTTTTTTTTTTTTAATTCTGCACTTTGTCTCAAATAAAAAAAAAAAGTTAAATTACACTCTGTTCATAGTTATTTGTCCAAACTTTAATGTTTTCTGAAAATACATGTATTACCTATTAAGTCTTGTTGTTATGTATGAGATGTTTTTTTCTGTCCTGGACTCGGTCTTGACTCAGACTCAAACCTTTTTGGACTCAGTCTTGTCTTGGACTCGAACCTCTTTGGACTCGGTCTTGACTTGGTCTCAACTCCTGTTCTGGGACTTGTCTTGGACTCAAAGGTGATCTTGACTACAGCCCTGCCCTATGTCAGGCTGACCGCCACGTACCCTCACACATTTGGGGAATGTATGATGCAGGCTTAAGAGAGGCAAATACAGAAAGGAAATACACTGATGTGCCATTGGAGGAGATTCTGACCACAAACCGAATCAAAAGTGGGCTTCGCTATGACATTTTGAAAGCTGCACCAATCAATGCTTTTGTATTGAAAGTGACACTTTTTTCACTGCTTGTGCACATGTATTTCAGGTATCTGGACGGCCTACCCCACAAACTGTGAAATAAGACAACACAATCCAGTTACTGTGGCCTGCCTAAAATCAGGAAACATGGGATTCAACAAGCCATTCAGATTTAGCTCCCATACCTATGTTACATGCAGGCTCATTAGAATATACCGCCCCCCTATCTGAGTAACTCCAACCACGCCATATTTTCTTGTAAACAAATTGGAGCCGAGCGAATCAGGTTTTTTGTTAGGGAGGTTTAAAGAGACATGCGCTCAGATGGAGCGTTTTAGACAGAGGGTGAATACAGGTATATTCAGACAGACGGTATGAGAAAAATAATGGTGTTTTTGAACATTAAAGCATGTAAACATATTCTAGTGGAACCCCAAAATACAAATGTGAACCTGAAAATGCACAACACATGTCACCTTTAATCAGAGGTGTTGCTTAAGGAGATAAACCCACAAAAAACACTCTAAAGTTCCCCTCATCCACGGAGCTCTTAAGATGTAAATTGGTAAATTGAATAAAATGTAGTTGAATATACGGTTTGGTTCACCCACAGTGCTTTCCCAGCACCAACAAGCTGTGGAAGAAAGTGAAACATTTAGTCGCTAAAGAGAGCAAATATTTTCTCAGGAGGTGGAGACCAAAAACAGAGCTAAAAGTAGATTTACATTCATCAGGTAGACACAAACATGACTCCAGTAAGATGATAATATTCTCTGTTGTAGGATGTAAAACAAGAAATCATAAGAAAGAAAGAAAGAAAGAAAGAAAGAACAAATGAACAACAAAATCAGGGAGAAAAGAAAATCTGTTAAGCTGTTTGTTGGGCTGGTGGCCTGTGATCAATTCTCAGTGGCTAATAGTGAATGAAATGTGAGCACATTATTACAAACAGGTTTCTTTCTTCACTTCTTTCATTCTTCCATTAGTTCAGCAGTGTATGACCTTAACTCATCTTCAGTATAACAAAAAGCCATGCTGATCTGTTAACTTCTTGTTGCTGCTCTTTCATTATCAACATGTGAACGCCGGAACGAGTTACATAACATTCAAACAACATATCCTGGTTTAGTCTGAGAGTGTTAACCTTGAAACAGAGCAGGAATGCACAGTTATGGTCTCACACAGTACATCTGTCACATCTGGGTCAAAACTGAGCTACAAAAGTCATCCTGGACGATTAGCTGGAAAGAAGGTGGTGCAAGGGACATTTTCCCTGGTGTGACTCAGTTGGTGGAACAGCCGCATAGTTCGAAAATACTAGCCTATTTAACAGAAAAAAGAGAAATATAACCAGTGCACAAAAACAGACACTGACAAATGATGTCTTATACCTGAATTCGTTGGCATAAACAAGGATGACAAGTTGTTACTGTATGATTTAAATACAAATTATTTTAGCATTTAAAGTAAAAAGGTAAGTTGTTTGAGCAAATCCAGCCTCTCTCTTTTAGTCAGCAGCAGTATTCAAGTTTCCATCCAAATCTAACGCAATCTTTGAACAAATGTACAGAGCAGAATGTACCAAGTTGCAGCCACATCATGGGGGCATAACTTGTGTGCAAGGTTGGATTGTGTGCACTATGTGGTTTGTTTCCTATATTTGGATCGGATTACAGTCTCAAAGTGAATCCAACTCTATTGCACTTGAAAGAGAAGCGAGACACACGTTTTCAGGCAGCACCAGAGTTTGGTTGGTCCTCACCAACATTTGAATGAGCTATTAAACCACCATAAACCAACCAGACTATCCGAGAAAACGTTACAGGGTTCGGTTAAAACAGACCGAGCAGCTCAACTTTGAGCCCTTTTCCCCTTGGTTTGGTTTATTTTTCCACAAAGAAAAGTCTGAGCAAACCAAAATACATCACTACAAACCATGTGAGAACGTTCACTAAGGTTTTGGGGCTTATGTGTCTGGGTAAATACAGAAAGATGCATATTTCCGAGAGAAACGTTGCCAAGTAATTCTCCAAGTAGCTGCCTACTATTATGCACAACTGTCCGTTTAGCTCAAACTTGCAGAGTACACCTCAGAGTTGGGTCGGCTCAAGGTGAAAACCAGCTTCCGTTTGGGACTGGACTCAGGGCGTTTTCACACCTGCAGTTCAGTTTGCTTTGGTCCGAATCAGTTGGTGAGTTTATAAACTTGGAGCGATTTGCCCTTACACCTGGAAAAATCTAAGCGTACCCAAATGCATCATCACAAATCACGCAAGAAATTCCACTCTTCTTATTAGTCGGATGTTTCTGGGGGCGGGAGCAAGAAAGTAAATGTAGGAACATGTCCTGTGTTCTGGACTAGTGCATGTTTCTCGCATCTCTATGGTCAAACCAGCTCATTTCATTAAAATGATCAGACGTTTTGCGAGAGACGTTACTACGTCTGCTCTGGTCACTGAGACTTCGCTCTGCTCTAGTAGCTGGTTTGACCACGGAGATTCAAGTGATGGACGGCGAGCTTGACCCCAGTCCGCTCCAGAGCTGGACTGACAGCGTACCGAGACCACCTCTTCAAGCAGGTCTCGGTACGCTTGTTTGGTCCTCTTTTGGTGTGCACCAGAGTGCGATTGCCGAGTTCTCACCTGCCCAAACGAACCGCACCAGCGGGACAAACAGACTCTAGCTCGATTCACCCGAACCAAAGGCTGTAGGTGTGAAATCGCTCTGAGATCCACTCCTCTAAATGGTCTGCACCCAAATGTGGTCACCGTGTTCACACCTGCCCAAACAAATTGCAGCAAGTGGGAAACAACCAGAGTCTGATTGAACCGGACTAAAATTGCAGGTGAGAAATTGTCCTGTAGATGACAATGTCAATCTGTCAGTCTGTCAACTCCTCAGTGGGTAGCTCAGTCCACCACTTTGGTCCAGTATAAAATATCTAGCTAGCTAACAGCTATTGGATCAGATTGCTGTGTACAGACAATAATGCTACCCAGAGGATGAATCTTCATGATCTTGGTAACCCTGACTTTAACTACTGGACTACTGGATAATTACTGGACTAACCTAACGTTACCAGGACAGGTTGGATAACTACTGGACTAACCTAATGTTACCAGGACAGGTTAGATAACTGATGAACTAACCTAATGTTACCATGTTACTTCTTCCAGAAAGTAACTAAAGTAGATATCAGTACAATTATAAAAAGTAGTGACTAGTTACTTTAGAAAGTATGTAATGCAGTACTTTCAAATACATTTTTAAATGCTCAAATGTGACCCACCCTCCCCCCTCCCCCATGGTACTTAAAATACATGTGCATGTCAAATATGTATGATAAATCTGAATGTTATATGAAATGAACACTTAATACAATACATTCTTAACACAAACTGTACACAACATCTTAAGTATTTTAATGTTGCTGGGGACAAAGTGAGACTAGCCTCCAATCAGATGCCATGTACAGTCTCTGACAAAAGTCTTGTCGCTTGTGTACAAATTGACCTGAAGTGCCGCTGAATATATTTCTAATAAGATTTATTTACAAAAATGGCTCATTTTAATCCAACAGCTTTTGTAATAATGTTTCAGTGCAAAAAGAAACCCTCAAAAAGTATTCTAATATCACAGCTTGGTAAAGCCCATTGAGTCAATTTTTGCAAAGACATAATGTGTCGCCTTGTCATATGAGCTTTACCTGTGACTAAATGGATCAATCAGGTCTCAGGTGTTAAAAACAACCCAGTACACTAGACCTTCACATCTGCAACTAGACTCTGCAAACAGCCTAAGATTCACCCTGAGACTAAGTTTTGATTATCAAGAGGCTGAAGACCAGATCCACTGGATGTGGCAGACACCTTCAATGTGTCTCAGCGTCAAGTACAGGGAAAAAAAAACATTTGAGACACTGGAGATGTTTTTGACAAGCCCAGGTCAGGTAGACCCCGCAAGACAACTGCTCGAGAGGACCGTTTGTTGGCTTGAAAATCCAAGGCCAGACCATTTTCCACTGCAGCAGAGCTCCACCAGACCTGGTCCCCTGAAGTCCCTGTGTCAACCAGAACGGTTTGTCGGAATCTGTCTCAAAATGGCCTCCATGTTCGAATCAGTGCCCAGAAGCCAGCACTAAACAAAAGACAATTGAAAAACCGTGTGGCAAGTCCACAGCCTGCTAAAAGGATAAACGCTGGAGAGTGGAGAAGTGGATTTTTCAGATGAATCTCTGTTGAATTACACACACGTTGCCACCAATATTGCAGGAGACCTATGGAGCCCGCATGGATCCAAGATTCACCCAGAAAAAAGTGAGTTTGGTGGCGGAAAAATCATGGTCTGGGGTTACATCCAGTATGGGGGTGTGCGAGAGATCTGCAGGGTGGAAGGCCAACATAATACCAAGAAATCTTAGCTACCTCTTATATTCCCAACCATAAAAGAGGCCGAATTCTCCTGCAGGATAGTGCTCCATCGCATATTTCCATCTCCACTTCAAAGTTCCTCAAGGCGAAGAAGATCAA
>NC_045748.1:20980679-20994729 GCF_008692095.1 Etheostoma spectabile | reverse complement strand
GGAGAGATGGAGGGAGGGAGAGGAGAGAGGAGAAAACGAGGAAGACCTCGGCTCGTTTTGCGCACCGCACGCTCCGCTCCGTCGATCTCTTCTCCTCCAGCGGAATAAATCCAGTAAAACAAGCTCGCAGTTCCCGATCGCGATTCTAGTTCACTCGGAGCACGGGCTCAGTCCCGGGGTTCCTGCTTCGGCAGCACGAAAGAAATCGCAAGAAAGAAAAAAAAAAAGAAAAAAAGCTGACAGGAAATAAAAGAAGAGGAGAGGGCAGACGAGCGGAGTCTTTTCGCGCTGTGTTCGGTGTTTTGTTTTTTTTCCCACCAAAACAAGCCGAGCTTGCGCGTTAACAACGCGGTTTGTTCCCCGTCACTGACTGCCCGCAGGCGCCACTGGCTAGGAAGGATCTCCGCGGAGCCTCTCGGGGAAGGGAAAAGGGAGACGGTTTGTGCGTTTGTCGTGTGTGTTGTCAGAGAAGGTCCAGGCAGACCGCGGGTGGGGTCCCCCTTCGCTCGGCTGCGGCTGCTGAAGATCCCCGGGTAGAGGCAGGACGGAGCCCATGTGCGTCTGACAGCTCGGTGCGATACATGTGTGGTGCGGCACCTAGCTTACACTCTACAGTCCAACACCACAGCGCCGAGCTGCTGCCTAACAGGACAGAGCAGAGATCTGTAGAGAGATGCCACTGATTTTAAAGAAAAATTGGATGATTGATTGGCCGGTTTGATGGGTAAATGGGTAGGGAAAGGTGATTTTTACTTATTTTTTTTAAATCTTATGAAATAGTAATGGTGTTAAAACCTAAACAATACAGAACTTTTTTCAATTATATAAAAAAACTATATGTCAAATCATAATTTATTGCGATGAGGATTAGGGCCGTGTGATAACTATATTGAGTTTCCGTTTAAAGTCAGAAGTGTGACATATAGTCTCAGCATTCTGATTTAAACTCAACATTTTGAGGGGAAAAAGTCAGAATCCCACTTTAAAGTCAGAATTCTGACACACATGCATTTTTTTTTCACATTGGCTGTATCCTCTTCAATAGTTATTATATATTTTTAATTTAAATTATTTAGGTGGTCTGTTTTTTATGTAATCAGTAGTTGACATCCCTACATACTGTACGTATGCATTTCCAAATCTTTCTTGATGTATTTTTTTTGGTTTGGCCTAACAAGTGCATGTAACAAGTTCAGTGCTTGACCTGTATGCTACCCCCCCATGTGGTCACACTTAAATCACAACAGCGCCAAACCCCACCCCTCTGGAAATACTCTTTTTTTTTTTTTTTTTTTTTTCGTGCAGCCCACAGCCTGCAGGTATAAAATGACTGGCTATTTCTGCAAATTACACCCTGCATGTGCAGGTTTCTCTCAGAGAAAAGCCAACTAAAAACCCACAGGTGCAGGTCGACATAAAGGCTTTGTTGTTGCAGTGTGAAGTGTGCTGCCTGTTGGCCCTTCACAGCCTTTCACTCTAACAAACTACAAGCCGTGTATAGCACAGACCCACTCGCTGTTCCAAAACACATGCGCGCAAGCATGTTTTAATATGGTTGTGTCTTGATCTGAGGTATTTTATCAACAGTTATGATATTGAAAGGTTTGACCGGACAATCTTGTCCCACATGAAGTGGCAGTAGCACCCGCCACGTTCTCTTTATGCTCTCTATCGAGGCAGCATGCACCTGGCAGACCAGACTGTCCTCCCCTCAAAAAACGCTCCCATAGGTCGTTTGTTTAAGCAGTACTTACGCCTCACATCTACATTTACAGTGACAACTCCCTCTAGTGTCGTATTAGTTATTAATAGATTATAAGGGTGCAAAGAGGAAGTATGAGTGTTCCAAATTGGGATAGGTGGGTTGAAGAGTCCGTTTGAATAAAAACAGCGAGTATTTTTTTAATTTTTACGAACATCACGTTCACGATCACGTGCGTTAACCCAACCACCGATCTTTTTCGCAACTTAACAAAGTTGTTTTTGTGCCTAAACGTACCAAAGTAACCGTTTCACAACGCTAAAGAGCGTATATTAAAAACGCTTCCCGTGGGTCATATTAGAGGGTAGGGGTAGGGGAAGAAAAAATCAATACAACATAGATCGCAATTTCATCTCTGGCCATATTGAATCGATACACAGACGCCAAGTATGGATCTTTTTTTATATATGTGTTGGTCAGTTTGTGATTTGATAAAGATGTGACAAAGTTTCCTTTGGGACATATTTGAAATTGGGGAAAAATTTGAAGTTGGAAAAAAAGGTAATAAATTGCAATACATGCAGAGTATTGCAATATGTTGAAAATCACAATAAGTATCATGACATAAGTGTCGAGTATGTCGTATGGGAGGCCTCTGGTGATTCCCATCCTATTAGAGGGTAGGAACAAGGACCCATACGTCATAGCCTGGAGGAGTTGTTGGGACAGACACTTGCGGAACTCTGTGTGAGCCCCAAATTCATTCATAAAGCACATTTTAAAACGTAGACGAAAGCGCTGTCACATCAAAATATATGAACATCAACAGATCACAGTAAAGATACAAGGACCAGTTTAAGACAAATGACACTAATGTAGCAAGGCAACTATCATAGTGTGTTTAAAGCTTGAGTATACTGTTATGTAGATGTTTTTAAGAAGGGATTAAAAACAGCACTGTAGAGGCAGCCTAGCATGTAGAGGCAATATTCCAGAGTTTGGGGGGGACTACAATTGTAGAGGTGCGCTCAAGATTCTCTTAGTACACACTTCTCTTAAGGGTCCTAGCCACGTTTGAAGTACAGTGAACGTCGTATGGATGGATGTAAAGTTATCTGCTTAATGAATAGTGTTGTTTTTTGCTAACATATTTACCAAGCTAAAGAAAAAAAGTTGCTTTGTGAAAAGGTTTAGGGGTTGGTGAGTTTCCTTAGCTTTGCTCAGTGTGCCAGATCACATAAGAGTGTGTTCTAGACACAAATAGGTCTAGAATGGAATGGATTGTTTTTCCTCCGTCCATTTGAAAAATGCCATTTCATTGTCAGAATTTTTGGGAGATATCTGGTTTGTGAAAATTCCTTGATACATAAAGTACAAAAAGCAAGCTAAAGCAGTCAACTGAGAGATGTTTGAAATGGAGACACATCGTGCCTTTTGAAGGATACCACATGTACAAATACTTGTACTGTTGAGTATAGTGTGAAAAATGGTTCTTATGAATTTCTCAGCTAATCTTAATCTGTAAAAAATTATTTTGTGCCAGCCCCTTGAGTGCAAATGTGTGTGTGCATGTGTGTGTGTGTGTGTGTGTGTGTGTGTGTGTGTGTGTGTGTGTTGTGTGTGTGTGTGTCCCAACCTGCTCCTTCCTATACAACTCCTGACAGATTTTTTTTTTTTTTTAATTCTGCACTTTGTCTCAAATAAAAAAAAAAGTTAAATTCACTCTGTTCAATTTATTTGTCCAAACTTTAATGTTTTCTGAAAATACATGTATTACCTATTAAGTCTTGTTGTTATGTATGAGATGTTTTTTTCTGTCCTGGACTCGGTCTTGACTCAGACTCAAACCTTTTTGGACTCAGTCGTCTTGGACTCGAACCTCTTTGGACTCGGTCTTGACTTGGTCTCAACTCCTGTTCTGGGACTTGTCTGGACTCAAAGGTGATCTTGACTAAAGCCCTGCCTATGTCAGGCTGACCGCCACGTACCCTCCACATTTGGGGAATGTATGATCAGGCTTAAGAGAGGCAAATACAGAAAGGAAATACACTGATGTGCCATTGAGGAGATTCTGACCACAAACCGAATCAAAGTGGGCTTCGCTATGACATTTTGAAAGCTGCACCAATCAATGCTTTTTGTATTGAAAGTGACACTTTTTTCACTGCTTTGTGCACATGTATTTCAGGTATCTGGACGGCCTACCCACAAACTGTGAAATAAGACAACACAATCCAGTTACTGTGGCCTGCCTAAAATCAGGAAACATGGGATTCAACAGCCATTCAGATTTAGCTCCCATACCTATGTTAACATGCAGGCTCATAGAATATACCGCCCCCCTATCTGAGTAACTCAACCACGCCTATTTTCTTGTAAACAAATTGGAGACCGAGCGAATCAGGTTTTTTTGTTAGGGAGGTTTAAAGAGACATGCGCTCAGATGGAGCGTTTTAGACAGAGGGTGAATACAGGTATATTCAGACAGACGGTATGAGAAAAATAATGGTGTTTTTGAACATAAAGCTGTAAACATATTCTAGTGGAACCCCAAATACAAATGTGAACCTGAAAATGCCAACATGTCACCTTTAATCAGAGGTGTTGCTTAAGGAGATAACCCAAAAAAACACTCTAAGTTCCCCTCATCCACGGAGCTCTTAAGATGTACTTGGTAAATTGAATAAAATGTAGTTGAAATACGGTTTGGTTCACCCACAGTGCTTTCCCAGCACCAACAAGCTGTGGAAGAAAAGTGAAACATTAGTCGCTAAAGAGAGCAAATATTTTCTCAGGAGGTGGAGACACAAAACAGAGCTAAAAGTAGATTACATTCATCAGGTAGACACAAACATGACTCCAGTAGATGATAATATTCTCTGTTGTAGGATGTAAACAAGAAATCATAAGAAAGAAAGAAAGAAAGAAAGAAAGAAAGAACAAATGAAACAACAAAATCAGGGAGAAAAGAAAATCTGTAAGCTGTTTGTTGGGCTGGTGGCCTGTGATCAATTCTCAGTGGCTAATAGTGAATGAAATGTGAGCACATTATTACAAACAGTTTCTTTTTCACTTCTTTCATTCTTCCATTAGTTCAGCAGTGTATGACCTTAACTCATCTTCAGTATAACAAAAAGCCATGTGTACTGTAACTTCTTGTTGCTGCTTTTCATTATCAACATGTGAACGCCGGAACGAGTTAATAACATTCAAACAACATATCCTGTTTAGTCTGAGAGTGTTAACCTTGAAAAAGGACAGGAATGCACAGTTATGGTCTCACACAGTACATCTGTCACATCTGGTCAAACTGAGCTACAAAAGTCATCCGGACGATTAGCTGGAAAGAAGGTGGTGCAAGGGACATTTCCCTGGTGTGACTCAGTTGGTGAACAGCCGCATAGTTCGAAAATACTAGCCTATTTAACAGAAAAAAGAGAAATATAACCAGTGCACAAAACGACACTGACAATGATGTCTTATACCTGATTCGTTGGCATAAACAAGGATGACAAGTTGTTACTGTATGATTAAATACAAATTATTTTAGCATTTAAGTAAAAAGTAAGTTTGTTTGAGCAAATCCAGCCTCTCTCTTTTAGTCAGCAGCAGTATTCAAGTTTCCATCAAATCAACGCAATCTTTGAACAATGTACAGAGCAGAATGTACCAAGTTGCAGCCACATCATGGGGGCATAACTTGTGTGAAGGTTGGATTGTGTGCACTATGTGGTTTGTTTCCTATTTGGATCGGATTACAGTCTCAAAGTGAATCCAACTCTATTGCACTTGAAAGAGAAGCGAGACACACGTTTTCAGGCAGCACCAGAGTTTGGTTGGTCCTCACCAACATTTGAATGAGCTATTAAACCACATACCAACCAGACTATCCGAGAAAACGTACAGGGTTCGGTTTAAAACAGACCGAGCAGCTCAACTTTGAGCCCTTTTTCCCCTTGGTTTGGTTTATTTCCACAAAAGAAAGTCTGAGCAAACCAAATAATCACTACAAACATGTGAGAACGTTCACTAAGGTTTGGGGCTTATGTGTCTGGGTAAATACAGAAAGATGCATATTTCCGAGAGAGAAACGTTGCCAAGTAATTCTCCAAGTAGCTGCCTACTATATGCACAACTGTCCGTTTAGCTCAAACTTGCAGATACACCTCAGAGTTGGGTCGGCTCAAGGTGAAAACAGCTTCCGTTTGGGACTGGACTCAGGGCGTTTTCACACCTGCAGTTCAGTTTGCTTTGGTCCGAATCAGTTGGTGAGTTTTAAATTGGAGCGATTTGCCCTTTACACCTGGAAAAATCTAAGCGTACCAAATGCATCATCACAAATCACGCAAGAAATTCCACTCTTCTTATTAGTCGGAGTTTCTGGGGGCGGGAGCAAGAAAGTAAATGTAGGAACATGTCCTGTGTTCTGGACTAGTGCATGTTTCGCATCTCTATGGTCAAACCAGCTCATTTCATTAAATGATCAGACGTTTTGCGAGAGACGTTACTACGTCTGCTACTGGTCACTGAGACTTCGCTCTGCTCTAGTAGCTGGTTTGACCACGGAATTCAAGTGATGGACGGCGAGCTTGACCCCAGTCCGCTCCAGAGCTGGACTGACAGCGTACCGAGACCACCTCTTCAAGCAGGTCTCGTACGCTTGTTTGGTCCTCTTTTGGTGTGCACCAGAGTGCGATTGCCGGTTCTCACCTGCCCAAACGAACCGCACCAGCGGGACAAACAGACTCTAGCTCGATTCACCCGAACCAAAGGCTGTAGGTGTGAAATCGCTCTGAGATCATACCTCTAAATGGTCTGCACCCAAATGTGGTCACCGTGTTCACACCTGCCCAACAAATTGCAGCAAGTGGGAAACAACCAGAGTCTGATTGAACCGGACTAAAATTGCAGGTGAGAAATTGCCTGTAGATGACAATGTCAATCTGTCAGTCTGTCAACTCCTCAGTGGGTAGCTCAGTCCACCACTTTGGTCCAGTATAAAATATCTAGCTAGCTAACAGCTATTGGATCAGATGCTGTGTACAGACAATAATGCTACCCAGAGGATGAATCTTCATGATCTTGGTAACCCTGACTTTAACTACTGGACTACTGGATAATTACTGGACTAACCTACGTTACCAGGACAGGTTGGATAACTACTGGACTAACCTAATGTTACCAGGACAGGTTAGAAACTGATGAACTAACCTAATGTTACCATGTTACTTCTTCCAGAAAGTAACTAAAGTAGATACTCAGTTACAAATTATAAAAAGTGTGACTAGTTACTTTAGAAAGTATGTAATGCAGTACTTTCAAATACATTTTTAAATGCTCAAATGTGACCCCCCTCCCCCCTCCCCATGGTACTAAAATACATGTGCATGTCAAATATGTATGATAAATCTGAATGTTATATGAAATGAACACTTAATACAATACATTCTTAACACAAACTGTACACACATCTTAAGTATTTTAATGTTGCTGGGGACAAAGTGAGACTAGCCTCCAATCAGATGCCATGTACAGTCTCTGACAAAAGTCTTGTCGCTTGTGTACAAATTGACCTGAAGTGCCGCTGAATATATTTCTAATAAGATTTATTTACAAAAATGGCTCATTTTAATCCAACAGCTTTTGTAATAATGTTTCAGTGCAAAAAGAAACCCTCAAAAAGTATTCTAATATCACAGCTTGGTAAAGCCCATTGAGTCAATTTTTGCAAAGACATAATGTGTCGCCTTGTCATATGAGCTTACCTGTGACTAAATGGATCAATCAGGTCTCAGGTGTTAAAAACAACCCAGTACACTAGACCTTCACATCTGCCAACTAGACTCTGCAAACAGGCCTAAGATTCACCCTGAGACTAAAGTTTTGATTATCAAGAGGCTGAAGACCAGATCCACTGCTGATGTGGCAGACACCTTCAATGTGTCTCAGCGTCAAGTACAGGGAAAAAAAAACATTTAGACACTGGAGATGTTTTTGACAAGCCCAGGTCAGGTAGACCCCGCAAGACAACTGCTCGGAGGACCGTTTGTTGGCTTGAAAATCCAAGGCCAGCCATTTTCCACTGCAGCAGAGCTCCACCAGACCTGGTCCCCTGAAGTCCCTGTGTCAACCAGAACGGTTTGTGGAATCTGTCTCAAAATGGCCTCCATGTTCGAATCAGTGCCCAGAAGCCAGCACAAACAAAAGACAATTGAAAAACCGTGTGGCATTTGCCAAGTCCCACAGCCTGCTAAAAGGATGGACGCTGGAGAGAGGGAAGAAAGTGGATTTTTCAGATGAATCTTCGTGTAATTACACCACAGTTGCCACAAATATTGCAGGAGACCCTGGAGCCCGCGGATCCAAGATTCACCCAGAAAAAAGTGAAGTTTGGTGGCGGAAAAATCATGGTCTGGGGTTACATCCAGTATGGGGGTGTGCGAGAGATCTGCAGGGTGGAAGGCAACATCAATAGTCTCAAATACCAAGAAATCTTAGCTACCTCTTATATTCCCAACCATAAAAGAGGCCGAATTCTCCTGCAGGATAGTGCTCCATCGCATATTTCCATCTCCACTTCAAAGTTCCTCAAGGCGAAGAAGATCAAGATGCTCCAGGATTGGCCGGCCCAGTCACCAGACATGAACATCATTGAGCACATGTGGGGTAGGATGAAAGAGGAAGCATGGAAGACCAAACCAAAGAATATTGATGAACTCTGGGAGGCATGCCAAACTGCTTTCCTAGCTATTCCTGATGACTTCATCAATACATTTTGTGAATCCTTGACAAACCGCATGGATGCAGTCCTTCAAGCTCATGGAAGTCATATAAGATATTCAATTTGAATCTCACAGCACCACTATTTAATTTGCTGACATATTTTAGTATTTGTAGTAAATTTGTTCAATTTATGTATAGGCGACAAAACTTTTGTCTTGCCAAAATTTGACCTTTCTGTCTTGTTTAAATAATAAATCTTTTTTTAGTGAAACTCATTTATTTCAGTGCATTGAACATCATTTGGGAGGGTTTTAGCTTTTCATATGAGCTATTTCTTACACCAATTGATTAATTAAAAGTCAGGTTAATAGCAGGTGTTTCTACAAAATAGATGAGCGACAAGACTTTTGTCAGGGACTGTATGTAGATATTATGTCTAGTGGATCGATAAAAATAACAGATGTTTTGGAACTTTTGATATTTATTGCTCCTCAACAGGCCACAACTGAGCAAAATTAAATAATGCTTGTTAACCACTGTAGCAAAAATATATAACCTCTGTCTCCCTGCTGGTCTTTTGCTTTCCCATCCTCGGTGATTGCCTCCATTTGTTCCTTTAGCTAGTTAGCTAACGTTAGCTTGGGGTGTACCTACCTAATTATTGTAGCAATTTGTACCAATATTAAAGCACTAAGCTCTACATTGATGTAACACATTAAAGGTGATAACAAATGTATGGCACACACTAAAGATACTTACAATGTAATGATTACCTTGGCGTCAGCGTTGCCGTTGCAAGTCAGTGGACAGCTCCCGCTAAGGTCCGCCATTTTATTTTTGGAACCAGCCGTGAAAGCCGCATTACTAGGATTGTGGGCAATTTGGGAGAGCAAAGGATACACATTTGCACCCTTTGCTCTCTAAACGAAGGACTCAGTCCTTGGAGGAAATCGGAGGATTCTCGACATTGGAACGGTCCTTCAACGGACGTCGATGACGTAGCATCCTCCAAATTCTGCCTTCGGAGGATCCTTTCATCTGTGCTTTCTGTGTCTGTAGTTGGTTGATTGTCTTTTGTGACTCGTCAGTCCTTTTAGTTCCCTTCATGTGATTGAGCTGTATTTCCATGTTCCTGGACTTCTCTGTGTTTCGGTATCATTCCTCAGCCTACGGGGTATGTAGGTTCTCAAAATCTTAGAAATCCTGACACATTTCTGTCAAAATAATGACATTCTCATCAGCCTCAGCTAAACTTTGTGTTGTGTTAGGATTGCTAACACACTAACTAACTAAGATGTGAACATGGTAAACAATATACCTGGTATCCATTCTACCACCTTCATACCAGGGACGTTGGGTTGCAATGTGTCTCTGTCCACATGGCAAAGGCTTAATTTACAGTGGGGGGACACAGGGGACTCTTTCAGAGTGCAGTTTTGGACCACCACCCCATTTTTTACAGCGCGTAAACTAACCTTATATTTTTTTAAAACAGAAGCAACTTCAAGCACTAAGACCACTCCCCCTCAACCTAAACTGCCAGCCAGCAGCTCAGCAGAAATGTTGCAATGTCCAAACCCTGAAAATTATATAAAACAGAGGATATACGAAAAATGTATTGAAGTCCCGCCCACAGACCTGCCCGCCAATTACAAGTCAATCACAGCTGCCAATTATGACGTTTTCCCCCATTTTGGCATCAAATAACTAACTGAAACATATCGGGAAAATACACACTTGAACATCAGCGTAATTACTACCTAAAATGAAAGAAACCATCTTTTGGAAAAAATTATTTAACATGTACTTTGTTTAGTTTGGTCCATGGAATATCTAAAACTAACATGGCGGTTGTTGGATTTGTGACCTATATTGTGGCCAGCGGTGGGGGGCAATCAAAATGTTTTGGCTTCACTTTTGGGGAGATGTAATGTCATCCATATTTATATACAGCACGATATACAGACCCCGACTCTTGAAGTCACCAGCTATTTTTTTTATAGAAAACTCCAGACATGAATGAAGACTGACAGATGGGAAGAAAAAAAAAAATGCAAGGAGTGAATTTAAAATGTGATAGTGGTGTTCGAGGAAATAACAGGGCTAAGTCACTGGGAGGAATTAATCACACACACACACACACACACACACACACACACACACACACACACACACACACACACACACACACACACACAGTGTTTTTGCCAAACACCTGTGTAATCGTACAGCTGTGGAGAATGCTGGGAAAGGACCGGGGGAACTGAGCACCGCACAGCTAATACCCTTTGATTCCACCCGGATCACTGTGTGTAAGTATGAGTGCGTAAAAGTGTGAGTGCTCCTGGAGATTGGAGAAAAAGAGAGAGAGAGAGAGAGGGAGGGAGGAAGAGTGGGTGAGTGTTGGCTGAAGTTTGTTTTGTGTGTTTTTTTTTGTGTGTGTATTCTGTCCCCAGTATCAGCATTCTGGAACATTCCTTCCTCCTACTCCTCCTCTTCTAGTTGAACTCATCAAGTGCCCCGTTCCTAAAAACAGTAAAACAATCCACCACAGAGGAAGAAGCTGCTATGACTTCCTTTTTTTGTAGCAGAAACCTCTCTATAATATGTCAACTATTTCAAATCAGACTTCACTCATCCAGGATCAATCATTTCTTCATCCTGGGTAGTCTGCCTGTCTCCAAGGTTAAAAAAAAAAAAACTTGTACTTGACCTGAAATTATAAAGCTTTTCTGAATTTGTTTGAGCAATAGGCCTCTTTTCCTGTTTCTACCTGAGGTAAAGTTGCAGTCTGGACTATTATGCTCACTCACCAGTATATGATGGTTTATGTAATACAAATCATATAGAACGGCATCATCAAACCAATGAATGAGTAGCTGTCAGTCCATATGATAGCAAGTCTACACTTTTTTGATTTGATCCACTGAACCAATCTACAGGTAAGAGACTATAAGTGGATGTTTTCCATATGGATGGGACGGAATGTGAGAGACAAAAAGCCTTGATGAAAGATGATCAATGAATACAAAAAACTAAAAGAAAAATTCACAAAATACAGAATAGAGCCCGGCAGATAAAGGATTTTTAAGGGCGATACCAATATATCGGCCGATATACAGTATATTAAAATAAAAATCCAGAAACGCGTAACAAAACATAAAACAGATTTTCCTAACATTAGTTTTTTGTAGTTATGTATGAGCTCTCACAACAATGATATGATAATAATTTGTTATATTGTCACATCAGAACAGAGGAACATCAAAATATATTAAAATTCTGATGAATAAAATGTATGAAAATACAAACTTAACATTAGAAACTCAAAGTCCTTTGAACAAAAACACAATAACAAAAAAACAAGTGCCTTGCCAACAAGGACATTGTAGAGCGCCCTCTGGTGGACAAACCTCATGACACGGTTGACCATCCATTTTTATTTTATTTTTTAAATATTCATCTATCAGAATCATTTATTTGTCATTATAAATGATTCTGAGGAATGAATAGAATATCGGCCGATAATATCGGCCCGCCAATATATCGGTCGGGCTCTAATACAGAAATAATAAGACATGTTTCTTCTATGATATTTGAATTAGACTCATGTAGTTCACACAGAGGTTGTATTAGTAGTAGTAGTAGTAGTAGAGGTTTGCAGCTTCCACATGTGACTGGAATGTGGCGAGCGGTCCCACCTGCTCACTCAGGTACAAGTGATGATTATTAAGAGTTAAAGACCGGAGGAGGAACTGAGGTTCCTTCAGTGGGAGAAGCTCAGCAGGTGTCAAATCTCACGCGTTTCAGTTTTTTCTCCTGCAGAATTCTGGGTTGATTCGGGTTTGAGAGTGTGAGGGTGGATGTTTCTGGAAGCCTGTGTGTGTGTGTGTGTGTGTGTGTGTGTGTGTGTGTGTGTTGAGAGGATCCCGTCCTGGGTGTTTTTGGGGATAAGGAGGCGGGTGCCAAGCAGATGGTTTACACGGTGTCCAGTAGTGTGTGTGTGTGTGTGTGTGTGCGTGCGTATAAAGAGAGAAAGAGGGCTTGGGAGAGGCAGTTGAGGTCAAGTTCAGGCCACTTCCTTCTGTTTATAAAGTAAAAGTTGTTCTCTCAGTTAAGTACAGTTGTATCAATGGTGTTTATGTGCATGTTGAATGTACCCATAAATCTTACTCTTACTTTAAACCCCCGCAAAAAGTTCTTACCCTTGGCATAGGTAAAATTTTTTGTCATTATCAGTTCTAGCTAGTTATATTTGTATTGTATCCCACCCCTACCCAAAGCAATGATGAGATATGATTTACGTCATAGGAAGAGAGCCATGTCAAGAAACCCAGGTAGATCAACAACTCCCATCACTTTGTTTCATCGCCTTATGCAAAATCAACATCACTCCACCATATGGTGTTTTTATTTCCACCAGTGCCTTTGTCCTAACTTCATTACCGTCCTCGTCGTCATGGCCGTTAGGCATGTGGATAATTCAGGAATCATGTGGCCATTTTTAATGGATTATTTCAAATGAAAGGTCGTCTGCTCTTGCCTCTCGCATCCTTCCTATGTGCTGAATCCACACTCACATAGCAAGTCCTAAAAATGATCTTTAACAGAAATAAGGGCTGATTATTTTTACCTCCTTTTGATTTATTAAACACAAATGTAGGTTGCCGTGTTCGACTTCAACTTATGCTGACTGGACATGGACGACTCACAGTAGCCATGTGGGAGCACATTTGAATATTGCTATTGTGCTTAAGAGCAATGTTGAGGGGTGTGTGCATGTGTGCGTGTGTGTGTGTTGAGAGGTTAAAAAGGAAGGCAGAGATGCCGAGTCAGCAAACAGAAAGGGGAGAGAGAGAGAGAGGGTAAAGTTGAGAGATATTCTGGGAGAGAGAGGGGAAAGAGCGAGGGAAAGAATGACCTAGAGGGAGGGAAAAGTAAAAATTGGAAAAAGAAGAGAGGGGAGAGAGAGGAAGATGGGGAACCACGGATTTGTTGGTTTTCACCAAACTCAAATCAACACACAGATGAGGAGAGGCTGCTTCATTTTGCCAACACATGCAACGCTGAGGTCTGGTCTTTGTGGGGAGTATGTGTGTGTGTGTGTGTGTGTGTGTGTGTTCAGATGCTGTATAAAAAGAACACATCCACTTCAGTTGCAAAGCTTGCTCTCTAATGCTTCAGTTGATACAAGGAGTGTGTTTGTTGGAGCCGCAACACACACACACACACACACACACACACACACACACAGCTCCCCTATGGGTGCACTCAGCGTTTTGAACTACAACCTTTACATCCTGCGAAAACAAACTGGTCAGCGGTGCTGTAAATCTTTGAAAATTTAAAGGCCCCTGACCGGCAAGGCGGTGCGCGACCGTTGCCCTAGTTGGCAGGGGTGTGTCCCACCGGCTGAAAACGATGGTGAGTAAAGAAGACTAAAAAACGACTGCGCACACAGAAAGTTCTTCTCGTTTTTCGTTTTCATTTGATCAATCCAAGGTACATAAGAAACTGGCCTTCTGTTGGAATAACTAGTTTTGCACATTATGGCAAATGTACGAGACAGACACTCACCTAAAGGATTATTAGGAACACCTGTTCAATTTCTCATTAATGCAATTA
>NC_045748.1:20980256-20980658 GCF_008692095.1 Etheostoma spectabile | reverse complement strand
CAGTTGCTTCAATGCATTTAGGGGTGTGGTCCTGGTCAAGACAATCTCCTGAACTCCACACTGAATGTCAGAATGGTAAAGAAAGATGATTTAAGCAATTTTGAGCGTGGCATGGTTGTTGGTGCCAGACGGGCCGGTCTGAGTATTTCACAATCTGCTCAGTACTGGGATTTTCACGCAGAACCATTTCTAGGTTTACAAAGAATGGTGTGAAAAGGGGTAAACATCCAGTATGCGGCAGTCCTGTGGGCGAAAATGCCTTGTTGATGCTAGAGGTCAGAGGAGAATGGGCCGACTGATTTGAGCTGATAGAAGAGCAACTTTGACTGAAATAACCACTCGTGACAACCGAGGTATGCAGCAAAGCATTTGTGAAGCCACAACACGCACAACCTTGAGGCG
>NC_045748.1:20979980-20980242 GCF_008692095.1 Etheostoma spectabile | reverse complement strand
GCAGAAGACCCCACCAGGTACCACTCATCTCCACTACAAACAGGAAATAGAGGCTACAATTTGCAAAAGCTCACCAAAATTGGACAGTTGAAGAGTGGAAAAATGTTGCCCGGTCTGATGAGTCTTGATTTCTGTTGAGACATTCAGATGGTAGAGTCAGAATTTGCCATAAACCAAATGAGAACATGGATTCATCATGCCTTGTTACCACTGTGCAGGGTGGTGGTGGTGTAATGGTATGGGGGATGTTTTCTTGGCACAC
>NC_045748.1:20979835-20979970 GCF_008692095.1 Etheostoma spectabile | reverse complement strand
TTAGTGCCAATTGGGCATTGTTTAAATGCCACGGCCTACCTGAGTATTGTTTCTTACCATGTCCATCCCTCTATGACCACCATGTATCTATCCTCTGATGACGACTTCCAGCAGGATAATGCACCATGTCACAAA
>NC_045748.1:20978052-20979825 GCF_008692095.1 Etheostoma spectabile | reverse complement strand
TTTCAAATTGGTTTCTTGAACATGACAATGAGGTCACTGTACTAAAATGGCCCCACAGTCACCAGAACTCAACCCAATAGAGCATCTTTGGGATGTGGTGGAACGGGAGCTTTGTGCCCTGGATGTGCATCCCACAAATCTCCATCAACTGCAAGATGCTATCCCATCAATATGGGCCAACATTTCTAAAGAATGCTTTCAGCACCTTGTTGAATAAATGCCATGTAGAATTAAGGCAGTTCTGAAGGCGAAAGGGGGTCAAACGCAGTATTAGTATGGTGTTCCTAATAATCCTGTAGGTGAGTGTACATAACTACTTGTGTTGGTAGTTATTTCAACAGTAACATGTCTTAAAAGATCTACACATCTACACCAAATAAACTAAAATCCTATACTGTAAAATGTAACCCTTGTATTGTCTTCACTTTGGGACCCTCTCGTATCCCTCGGGTCAAATTGACCCGTGACATATTTGGGGTTTTAAAAGCAATTCTGAAATAAAATTTTACTTCTACACAATCTATTAACAAATATTGTCTTTTAACTGAGATGACATGTTTAGGGAATCCAATCACTCAGTCTCTACTAGCACACACATAAAAATGGAAGTGTGTTTCGTTTTTTGTCATGAGGTTATAATTCATGTTAAAAATCTACTATGGGAAAAAACATAGGAGATCATATCCAGAATAATTTTCGGAATTGAGTCAGGAATACATGTTTATCACAGAAAAAAAAGGTAAGGCTGTTGATTTTCAGGTGGAAAAAAAATGCATACTTTTGCTTCTTGTAAAAGTTTGAAATTGGTCAATTTGACCCGAATATCACACAAGTGTTAATATAAAGGCTCTTATAGACCTCCCTCTCTCTGCACCGCTAATCAATAGCCCCAAAGCAAGCAAGCTAGATGTAAAAAAGGAGCAACAATCCAATTTTATTTGTTAAGCACTTTAAAACAACCAACGTAGACCAAAGTGCTGTACAGAAAAATCCAAAAAGAAACCTAACATTATAACACTAGTAAGAATAATACCTGCACACTAAAAAACACTAAACTGAATAATTACATGCAGTAAGTGAAGTTGACATCTTACCAGGTGTCGAAGGCCACAGAGAAGAGGGGGGTTTTAAGACGTGATTTAAAAAGGGAGAGAACAGAAGAAGAGATCAATGAAATGGCAGAGTTTGAGGTTCACATTGAACGCGACGATGAGTGGCTGAATTTCAAAGTACCTATTCGAGCCTAAAAACACAAAACAACTAATAATTGAGGAGAATCAGGCAAGTGCTATTTAAATAAACTCCTGGACGGAGCCTACACACAATAAGGGGCACACTCTTGACTTGATTGTCTCCAATGGTCTGAACATTTCCAAGGTTGTGGTGCCTTGACGTTGCTCTCTGATCGTTCCTGTGTTTTCTTTAACGCCACTATCTCTGTGCACAAAAGTGTCCAAACAAAGTTAATCAGAAAACGGTATATCACTGAAAACACCAGTGAAACATTCATTCAGCTTTTCTCCTCCACACCCGCCCTCTTTGGGGTCTTAGTCACTGAGCTTGTATATAAATTCAACTGTAAAATTACAAATGTTATTAATGCCATTGCTTCCACTGTGGTCAAAGCTGTCTCTGGTTAGAAAAGATCTCCATGGAGAAATGTCCTACTGGTGAGAACAGATTTACAGAGTCTTATTGCCAGAGGACTATAATCCAATACAAAAAACTGACTAAGTGCATTGAACAAATTAACGGCTGGATGTGCCAGAACTT
>NC_045748.1:20977949-20978042 GCF_008692095.1 Etheostoma spectabile | reverse complement strand
AATGAAGGAAAAACTGAGGTGGTTGTTTTTGGAGCAAAAGAGGAACGATTAATAGTCAAACAACAATGTTAAAAACAACAGACAAAGCCAGAA
>NC_045748.1:20977296-20977939 GCF_008692095.1 Etheostoma spectabile | reverse complement strand
AGTCATGGACTCTGACCTGAATTTTAACAGCCACATTAGGACAATTACAAACTCAGCCTTTTATCACCTTAATTGATATCAAGGTTTAAAAGGACTTATGTGTCAACAGGATTTAGAAAAACTTGTCCATGATATCATCTTGAGTTGACTTGACTACTGTCTTTACAGGTCTTCTTAAAAAAAAATCAATCAGACAGCTGCAGCTGATTCAGAACGCTGCTGCTCGAGTCCTCACTAAGACCAAGAGACTGGATCACATCACTCCAGTCCTCGCTTAGACCAAGAGACTTGATCAAATCACTCCAGTCAACACTAAGACCAAGAGACTTGATCAAATCACTCCAGTCCACACTAAGACCAAGAGACTTGATCAAATCACTCCAGTCCTCACTAAGACCAAGAGACTGATCACATCACTCCAGTCCTTACTAAGACCAAGAGACTTGATCACATCACTCTAGTTCTCACTAAGACCAAGAGACTGGATCACATCACTCCAGTCCTTACTAAGACCAAGAGACTGGATCACATCACTGCATTCCTCACTAAGACCAAGAGACTGAATCACATCACTCCAGTCCTCAGTAAGGCCAAGAGACTGGATCACATCACTCCAGTTCTGAAGTCTTTACACTGGCTTCCT
>NC_045748.1:20963980-20977271 GCF_008692095.1 Etheostoma spectabile | reverse complement strand
TAACATTAGAAACTCAAAGTCCTTGAACAAAACACAATAACAAAAAAACAAGTGCCTTGCCAACAAGGCATTGTAGAGCGCCCTCTGTGGACAAACTCATGACACGGTGACCATCCATTTTTATTTTATTTTTAAATATTCATCTATCAGAATCATTTATTTGTCATTATAATGATTCTGAGGAATGAATAGAATATCGGCCGATAATATCGGCCCGCCAATATATCGGTCGGGCTCTAATACAGAAATAATAAGACATGTTTCTCTATGTATTTGAATTAGACTCATGTAGTTCACACAGAGGTTGTATTAGTAGTAGTAGTAGTAGTAGAGGTTTGCAGCTTCCACATGTGACTGGAATGTGGCGAGCGGTCCCACTGCTCACTCAGGTACAAGTGATGATTATTAAGAGTTAAAGACGGAGGAGGAACTGAGGTTCCTTCAGTGGGAGAGCTCAGCAGGTGTCAAATCTCACGCGTTTCAGTTTTTCTCCTGCAGAATTCTGGGTTGATTCGGGTTTGAGAGTGTGAGGGTGGATGTTTCTGGAAGCCTGTGTGGTGTGTGTGTGTGTGTGTGTGTGTGGTGGTGTGGTGTGTGTGTGTGTGTGTGTGTGTGAGAGATCCCGTTGGGTGTTTTTGGGGATAAGGAGGCGGGTGCCAAGCAGATGGTTTACACAGGTGTCCAGTATGTATGTACTGTGGTGTGTGTGTGTGTGGTGTGTGTGTGCGTGTATAAAGAGAGAAAGAGGGCTTGGGAGAGGCAGTTGAGGTCAAGTTCAGGCCACTTCCTTCTGTTTATAAAGTAAAAGTTGTTCTCTCAGTTAAGTACAGTTGTATCAATGGTGTTTATGTGCATGTTGAATGTACCCATAAATCTTACTTACTTTAAACCCCCGCAAAAGTTCTTACCCTGGCATAGGTAAATTTTTTGTCAGTATCAGTTCTAGCTAGTTAATTTGTATTGTATCCCACCTACCCAAAGCAATGTGAGATATGATTTACGTCATAGGAAGAGAGCCGTCAAGAAACCCAGGTAGATCAACAACTCCCTCACTTTGTTTCATCGCCTTATGCAAAATCAACATCACTCCACCATATGGTGTTTTATTCCACCAGTGCCTTTGTCCAACTTCATTACCGTCTCGTCGTCATGGCCGTTAGGCATGTGGATAATTCAGGAATCATGTGGCCATTTTTAATGGATTATTCAAATGAAAGGTCGTCTGCTCTTGCCTCTCGCATCCTTCCTATGTGTGAATCCACACTCACATAGCAGTCCTAAAAATGTCTTTAACAGAAATAAGGGCTGATATTTTTACCTCCTTTTGATTATTAAACACAAATGTAGGTTGCCGTGTTCGACTTCAACTTATGCTGACTGGACATGGACGACTCACAGTAGCCATGTGGGAGCACATTTGAATATGCTATTGTGCTTAAGAGCAATGTTGAGGGGTGTGTGCATGTGTGCGTGTGTGTGTGTTGAGAGGTTAAAAAGGAAGGCAGAGATGCCGAGTCAGCAAACAGAAAGGGGAGAGAGAGAGAGAGGGTAAAGTTGAGAGATATTCTGGGAGAGAGGGGGAAAGAGGAGGGAAAGAATGACCTAGAGGGAGGGAAAAGTAAAAATTGGAAAAAGAGAGAGGGGAGAGAGAGGAAGATGGGGAACCCCGATTGTGTGGTTTCACCAAACTCAAATCAACACACAGATGAGGAGAGGCTGCTTCATTTTGCCAACACATGCAACGCTGAGGTCTGGTCTTTGTGGGGAGTATGGGTGTGTGTGTGTGGTGTGTGTGTGTCAGATGCTGTATAAAAAGAAAACATCCACTTCAGTTGCAAGCTTGCCTCTCAATGCTTCAGTGATACAAGGAGTGTGTTGTTGGAGCCGCAACACACACACACACACCACAACACACACACACACAACAGCTCCCTATGGGTGCACTCAGCGTTTTGAACTAAAACTTTACATCCTGCGAAAACAAACGGTCAGCGGTGCTGTAAATCTGAAAATTTAAAGGCCCCTGACCGGCAAGGCGGTGCGCGAACGTTGCCCTAGTTGGCAGGGGTGTGTCCCACCGGCTGAAAACGATGGTGAGTAAAGAAGACTAAAAACGACTGCGCACACAGAAAGTTCTTCTCGTTTTCGTTTTCATTGATCATCCAAGGTACATAAGAAACTGGCCTTCTGTTGGAATAAATAGTTTTGCACATTATGGCAAATGTACGAGACAGACACTCACCTAAAGGATTATTAGGAACACCTGTTCAATTTCTCATTAATGCAATTATCTAATCAACCAATCACATGACAGTTGCTTCAATGCATTTAGGGGTGTGGTCCTGGTCAAGACAATCTCCTGAACTCCACACTGAATGTCAGAATGGTAAAGAAAGATGATTTAAGCAATTTTGAGCGTGGCATGGTTGTTGGTGCCAGACGGGCCGGTCTGAGTATTTCACAATCTGCTCAGTTACTGGGATTTTCACGCAGAACCATTTCTAGGGTTTACAAAGAATGGTGTGAAAAGGGGTAAACATCCAGTATGCGGCAGTCCTGTGGGCGAAAATGCCTTGTTGATGCTAGAGGTCAGAGGAGAATGGGCCGACTGATTTGAGCTGATAGAAGAGCAACTTTGAACTGAAATAACCACTCGTGACAACCGAGGTATGCAGCAAAGCATTTGTGAAGCCACCAACGACAACCTTGAGGCGGATGGGCTACAACAGCAGAAGACCCCACAGGTACCATCATCTCCACTACAAACAGGAAATAGAGGCTACATTTGCAAAAGCTCACCAAAATTGGACAGTTGAAGAGTGGAAAAGTTGCCCGGTCTGATGAGTCTTGATTTCTGTTGAGACATTCAGATGGTGAGTCAGAATTGGCATAAACCAAATGAGAACATGGATTCATCATGCCTGTTACCACGTGCAGGGTGGTGGTGGTGTAATGGTATGGGGGATGTTTTCTTGGCACACTTTAGGCCCCTTAGTGCCAATGGGCATTGTTAAATGCCACGGCCTACCTGAGTATTGTTCTTACCATGTCCATCCCTCTATGACCACCAGTATCTATCCTCTGATGACGACTTCCAGCGGATAATGCACCATGTCACAAAGCTCGAATCATTTCAAATTGGTTTCTTGAACATGACAATGAGGTCCCTGTACTAAATGGCCCACAGTCACCAGAACTCAACCCAATAGGCATCTTTGGGATGTGGTGGAACGGGAGCTTTGTGCCCTGGATGTGCATCCCACAAATCTCCATCAACTGCAAGATGCTATCCCATCAATATGGGCCAACATTTCTAAAGAATGCTTTCAGCACCTTGTTGAATAAATGCATGTAGAATTAAGGCAGTTCTGAAGGCGAAAGGGGGTCAAACGCAGTATAGTATGGGGGTTTCTAATAATCCTGTAGGTGAGTGTAATAACTACTTGTGTTGGTAGTTATTTCAACAGTAACATGTCTTAAAAGATCTACACATCTACACCAAATAAACTAAAATCCTATACTGTAAATGTAACCTTGTATTGTCTTCACTTTGGGACCCTCTGTATCCGCGGTCAAATTGACCCGTGACATATTTGGGGTTTTAAAAGCAATTCAAATAAAATTTTACTTCTACACAATCTATAACAAATATTGTCTTTTAACTGAGATGGCATGTTTAGGGAATCCAATCACTCAGTCTCTACTAGCACACACATAAAAAGGAAGTATGTTTCGTTTTTTGTCATGAGGTTATAATTCATGTTAAAAATCTACTATGGGAAAAACATAGGAGATCATATCCAGAATAATTTCGGAATTGAGTCAGGAATACTGTTTATCACAGAAAAAAAGGTAAGGCTGTTGATTTTCAGGTGGAAAAAAAATGCATACTTTTGCTTCTTGTAAAAGTTTGAAATTGGTCAATTTGACCCGAATATCACACAAGTGTTAATATAAAGGCTCTTATAGACCCTCCCTCTCCTGCACCGCTAATCAATAGCCAAAGCAAGCAAGCTAGATGTAAAAAAGGAGCAACAATCCAATTTATTTGTTAAGCACTTTAAAACAAACAACGTAGACCAAAGTGCTGTACAGAAAAATCCAAAAAGAAACCTAACATTATAACACTAGTAAGAATAATACCTGCACACTAAAAACACTAAACTGAATAATTACATGCAGTAAGTGAAGTTGACATCTTACCAGGTGTCGAAGGCCACAGAGAAGAGGGGGGTTTTAAGACGTGATTTAAAAAGGGAGAGAACAGAAGAAGAGATCAATGAAATGGCAGAGTTTGAGGTTCAAATTGAACGCGACGATGAGTGGCTGAATTTCAAAGGTCCCGTACCTATTCGAGCCTAAAAACACAAAACAACTATAATGAGGAGAATCAGGCAAGTGCTATTTAATAAACTCCTGGACGGAGCCACACAATAAGGGGCACACTCTTGACTTGATTGTCTCAATGGTTGAACATTTCCAAGGTTGTGGGGCCTTGACGTTGCTCTCTGATCGTTCCTGTGTTTTCTTAACGCACTATCTCTGTGCACAAAAGTGTCCAACAAAGTTAATCAGAAAACGGTATATCACTGAAACACCAGTGAAACATTCATTCAGCTTTTCTCCTCCAAACCCGCCTCTTTGGGGTTTAGTCACTGAGCTTGTATATAAATTCAACTGTAAAATACAAATGTTATTAAGCCATTGCTTCCACTGTGGTCAAAGCTGTCTCTGGTTAGAAAAGATCTCCATGGAGAAATGTCCTACTGGTGAGAACAGATTTACAGAGCTTATTGCCAGAGGACTATAATCCAATACAAAAAACTGACTAAGTGCATTGAACAAATTAACGGTGGATGTGCCAGAACTTTCTGAAATTAAATGAAGGAAAAACTGAGGTGGTTGTTTTTGGAGCAAAAGAGGAACGATTAATAGTCAAACAACAATGTTAAAAACAACAGACAAAGCCAGAAATCTTGGTGTAGTCATGGACTCTGACCTGAATTTTAACAGCCACATTAGGACAATACAAACTCAGCCTTTTATCACCTTAATTGATATCAAGGTTTAAAAGGACTTATGTGTCAACAGGATTTAGAAAAACTTGTCCATGATATCATCTTGAGTTGACTTGACTACTGTCTTTACAGGTCTTCTTAAAAAAAAATCAATCAGACAGCTGCAGCTGATTCAGAACGCTGCTGCTCGAGTCCTCACTAAGACCAAGAGACTGGATCACATCACCCAGTCCTCGCTTAGACCAGAGAGTTGATCAAATCATCCAGTCAACACTAAGACCAAGAGACTTGATCAAATCACTCCAGTCCACACTAAGACAAGAGACTTGATCAAATCACTCCAGTCCTCACTAAGACCAAGAGACTGGATCACACACTCCAGTCCTACTAAGACCAAGGACTTGATCACATCACTCTAGTTCTCACTAAGACCAAGAGACTGGAACACATCACTCCATCCTCACTAAGACCAAGAGACTGGATCACACATCCAGTCTTACTAAGACCAAGAGACGGATCACATCACTGCATTCCTCACTAAGACCAAGAGAGAATCACATCACTCCAGTCCTCAGTAAGGCCAAGAGACGGATCACATCACTCCAGTTCTGAAGTTTTTACACTGGTCCGTGCCTCAAAGAATTGATTTTAAAGTACTTGTGCTAGTTTATAAATCACAAAACGGTTTAGGGCCAAAATACATTTCTGATCTGCTACTACACTATGACCCCCCCCCCCCCCCCCCCCCGACAACCTCTCAGGTCATCTGGGACAGGTCTGCTTTCTCTCCCCAGAGTCAGAACTAAACAGAAGGAAGCAGCGTTCGGTTTCTATGTTCCACATATCTGGAACAAACTGAAGATCTGCTGCTACTCTTACTTCTTTCAAATCAAGGCTTTGATTTATGGTGTTGCCTTTCTTTAAATGACTGTCGATTTCTTTAATGTTTAATTTCTTACACTGCACTGTAACTTTTATTCTTTTTTTTTATGTAAAGCACTTTGAATTGCCCTGTTTGTGAAATGTGCTATGCAAATAAAGCTGCCTTGCTTTGTTGTACTTACAAACTTTCTAATGCCTCAAGTACAGAACCTGTTTGTACTACTGTAGAAGTTTGGTACCATTCCGGACATTATTAGTGGCGTAATTTACAACATCCAGAGTTGGTTCCATTAGTGCCCACACCAAGTCATTCGGCTGATAATGCTAACTCGCCCAATGTTAGAACAAGGGAAAAAAGCCTATGGGGTGATGTTTGGCTTGAGCTGATGGTGCAAAGAACCCTAGGGTAAAAGTACTTCAAACCTTCCCTTTAAAAAAACTAATTTGTTGATGAATAGAAGGAAACGCCGGATGTCCCTCGCCTTCGGTTCTCTGTGTGTTGCCTTCGTTAAATGCTGTCTGCTTTGGGAACAACAACAAACTAAGAGCAAGTAAGTTATACGCTGAAAATAGTTTTAAAGAAAATTTAAATCGTGCAATCAGGAATGATTGTAAAGATTTACAAAGAATATGGTTGTGGCATTTACTATTTAACTGGGACATTTTAGGACCAATATGAGAGGATTCCTATGGAGGAAGTACCCTTATCAATACATTACGGTTTTACGTTTATGTTAGGTATTACATTTTCTCATACCTGTGTATGCCATGCCGGTCGAGTTCACTTGTGTGCAATGACAGAGACGGATTAACAGAGCTGTGCACATGTATAGAATAAATAACTATATGGAACCGACGCGCCACTTATACTTTCACATCAAGTTAAGCCTGCACAAGTCAGTTAACTTAACAATGCAAATGTTCCACCAAATCCAAGTTCCTTCCCGAGACCATTTTGCAAAACCACTGTCGCTGTAATTTGTTTAAAGAAATGCAAACAACTCAGAGTCATTTTTCTCACATCCCACAAGATATCTGCGGTGTGGAACATACAACATTGTAGAGTTGTGAGACTGCAAGAGGTGTCTTTCACATTCCTCTCCTGAAGGGGGGGGATGTGTGAGCCCTTCCCTCAAATCTGAGATTCAGACATCCCCTGGACAAGCTAGATTAAGTGCGTCATAGATTCAAACGCCAATTGCTGTCTATGAAAAAGCCAGAGGAAACCTGAAACCCACAGACTGTCTCTACAAAGAACGAAAACACAGCGTCATTGAAGCTGCCAAACTCTGCCGGTTAAGCTAACAAACCTAGCCTACACTTCCATTCTGATTTTGGTGGGCAACAGACTCTTCATCAGAGTCTGACTGAGGCTCAAACATGGATGACTGAATCTCTCCAATGTTTCTCGCCATCTGGATGCGCACTCTTCTTTCACCGGTCAACTTAGCACAAGCAATGGTGGTGGGCGGGCGCGAGGCCAGATCCAGATTTTTTAAGTTCTTGTGGGCAAACTACAACAAAACATTTACAGGAGTTTACAGTTACGAGTCTGAAATATGTCTCTTTATAAACTGTAAAATTATTGTCACAAGCTTACTAACTAACTAACTGGTAACTGACAGTTAAGGTTGTAGCCTTGAGAGCTTGCATCCCTCCTCAGTAACTCTTTATTAAATGAAATGATGTACAATCCTGAGAACGCAATGCCAGATAAGAGTAAACAGCAAGCAAGAAGCTCAGAGCTTGCTATCATGTTTGTTTCCAGGATTGTTCAGGTGCCGCTGTAAATTCTGCCAAATGTCCTTAATTTTCAGCCGGCTGTGTCACCATCCGCTTTCTTGTGATGGAATTCTGTGTGGTGGATTTATGAGAACTATGGTCAAGTCCTCCTCAGATCTCTGCAGGGTAAATCCAGACAGCTAGCTAGACTCACGTGTTCCACCAAAACAAGTTCCATCCCGAGGCGGTTTTACAGCAGCAACGCAGCTCTGTCCGGCAAAGATGATTCTGATTCCGGTTTAAAGACATGCCAATAAACCAGTGCACGTTTTTCTTTCATCCCGGAATATTTTGTGGACTAGGCAGACCTATAGGCGCTAGGGAATTCCACTGTGCTACGTCCTTTGGAGGGGGACTGAAGATGTGGAGTTACTCGGCTGAAAAATCTGTCTTTATGACCTTCTTGGTCTCTATCGGAATCCTTGCTTTGAATCAAGCTTGCATCCCTAATGAAGAAGCAAGATCTTGTGTGTGCAAACGCACTGCCTTTTTGGGGCCTTTCACAACTATCTCATTTGGTTTGGACTTTTAGACTTTTCAGTTTGATCACAACCAAAATTACAGGTGTGAAACCTCCCCGGACCACTGTCCATACCAAAAATGTGGTTGGATCAAATTTGACCACAAGTTCATTTCTTGTGTAAAAGCATTTTTTTATGGGTCAGACTTTGAGACCAAATACAGAAAGTTCTGGCAGGCTATCAACGTGCTATGAGTCCAGGGAAGCTCCTTAAGGAACAACTCAGTGCTTAGTGAGTTCATGAGAGAGAGAGAGTGTGACGGTGTTAGCACTCAGAGCTGACAGTTGCATAGTATGTACAGTTATTTAGTGCACTTGCACAACTGCAGTGTGAAACCAAAACCTACTCTATCAAATGTATGCAATGTAACAAAACATGAACCTTAGTTCAGACTTTTAAAATGAGTTTAGATACACGTCACTACTGATTGGCAAGCATCTCTGACACTTCAACAAAATGAGAGAAAACATACCTCAAAGCCACACCGTTCCTTGGAAACATGTCGTTCAACCAGAAAACCGTAGCAAAACGCTGCACACCATTTTGAGATTGAATGTGCCGCAGGAACACTAGGAAACATCACCAGATATGCCAGATATTACATACTGACACCAGACAAAGGGAGCACACAGACTAAACACACAAGGCACAGGTTGTAACGGGTGTCTGGTGACATGAGGGCAGATGAACAGGTGAAAGACATCAGGGGCTGATCAGACTCAACAGGAAACAAAACTAGACCAACACATGGGAAATCCAACACTACAACTTAATACAGGAAGAAGTGAAGCATGCAAACATATAGAAGGATGGATCTAGGAAAACAAAACAGAGATAATACAAAAAAACAATACAGCAGGTTTAGTGAAAACTCAGAGTTTCCCATCTCAGGGTAAATTAACTCAGAGTTCAAGGTTAGACTCACAACCAATGGTCCCAGGTCTGGTGGACCCACCACATTATAAGACTTTTAAATCAATACAGCCATAACAATTTATGTAAAACAAAGACTTAATTTAGCTTAACTGTAGCTCAATAACCAATGATATACAGTATATCAGTTATGGTTCATAATTGACATTGTTTTCAAATTCAATTATAAAAAAGGTAAAAGTAAATAAAAACAAGATTTTTGATCATTAGTGGTGCTTATTATATTAGAACATAATCAGAACAGGTGAAAGTGCTTGAAATGTTGTAATGTTGTAACTTTGCTATCTTTGGGATAGCAGTTGTAGAAATACAACATAGTTTCATAGGACCTACATTTAACCCTTGTGTTGTCTTCCCGTCAACCATGAAGAAAAAACCTTTTGGTCACTTTTTTTCAACTTTATTATCACTTTTTCTGACATTTTGGTCACTTTTTCAATGGTTTGGGTGCTTTTTTAAATGTTTTTTCATATTTTTGTCATTGACATTTTCAGCACTTACTTCGACAGCTTATTTTTTGTGTAAAAAAAAACAACTAAACAATTAACTGATAACAGGTCAAATTTGACCCAAGGACAACATGATGGTAAATACACTTGGGTCCAGTAGACCTGAACACATCATATGTAATAGTTATGTGTAGGGGGGTGTACCGTGTACAGACTGTTCTTACATAGCGCGATTCTAGTCTCAATGACTACTCAAAGCGCTTTTACATAGTACAGGAACCATTCACCACAGCTTTGGGGGCAAGTTGGGGTTTGGTGTCCTGCCCATGGACACTTTGACATGGGACTGCAGGGCCAGGTTCGTCACAGAAAATGAGCCCAGGCCAATGAGTGTGAGTTACAAGAAATGATAAATAGCATAATTTTTAATTTTGAAAACGGGTCCTACAGACCCAAACACCATACACGGGTTGAGACAAGGGTTGTTGCCGATGTCAGCAAAGACAGATGTTAGTGGACGAACGAAGAGACAAGAGACTTTTTGAATTTAATATATCAGGAACTTGTGAAGGAAATGGCCGACAAAGATTAAGACAAGCTGTAGGACGTCCTCCGGAGTAAATGGAAGGCGCTCAAACAGAGATACATGTCCCAAAAAAGAGTCTCGCAGCGGGGTCGGAGGGACCATAAAAGGCAAGTTGCATCTGCATCATTATAGCAAAATGTTGATAGCGTTGTTTTCTTATTATAGCTTGATATGTTGCTATCAGCTGGCACATGAGCACTATTACAACTTGTGCAATATTGATCATATGTTTTGTAAAATGTCGGTGTATGTTGTGCGATTCATTGCAAAAATGAATGGAAAAACCTTAAAATGTCTCAAATCAATTCCATATACCAATTTGATCGCAAAACAGCATGTGACGTCATTACATACACGTTTTAATTCACTTTAAAGCCGTTGGAATGAAACACACTTTCACCAGCTTTATTCACATGAGTTTTTTACCAAAGTGGATGGAAACTTAGTCAATGTGTAACTCACACTACGTAGTTCTTTTAAAAATTATACTTGGATTATCTTTTTAGAAAGGCCTGACCAGGGACCGGGGTTGCACATTAGCCTATTGGCTAAAAACCTTTCATGTGACACATCTACACATATTGTTATGGCCTTGACTGTAATAATTATGTATGTAATAATGTGCGCTACATTGTCCCTGACAAATAAACTGATAAAAAAACACATGTTAACATCAGAATTCCGACTTGAAAGTAATGTTTTAGAAACATTTGTTACTAATTTAAAAAAAATATTGATTCCATCCTCTCTTCAGCTTTTCTGTAAAAAATCTGGAGTATATCAGCAGTGTTGTGTAGAGCGTTAGTACAGTATTGTTGGGGTTTAGTTAGCACCTTCCACTATTGGACCGTCATAGGAAATATTTATTTCCTACTTTACTTTAGTTCCTCTGTCTTATAATGAACACACACCTAATGAACGGTCTCAGGCAGCTGTGAACCTGAGCACCTTCTGTGTGTTGATATTTACATAAAAGGTCATTTATTGTTGGAAAGCTTGGCTTCCAAAATCTAATCAGAATATGCGTGGGAGTCTGTGTGTGTGTGTGTGTGTGTGTATGTGTTTCTTCTCATTGAACAGATTGCAGCATAATCTCCTGTTGATCCTTTTTTTTGTCCGCGTTCCCACACTGAAATAATTCTCATTAATTACATTTGGACTTTTCATAGCTGAGTGTTGCTCAGTTTCATCCTGTTAAATGTTTAAGCCCTGACTAATGCTGTGAATAAGGACAAGTGTAGTGTCTGTAGACCTGCAGTTTCACAATGATCTGTAGTAGCTTGATTGTTAATATAAATATATGATATAACATTGTATTATTAGAAGTAGAGATCCACATGTCCATTTTTTACCCTGCGGCATGCTCGGCCAGGGGGGAATTGCGTGCATTTTAAAGTTAAATGCATCAAGCTGGTGCACACTCTGGAGCAAAATGAAGAGGCTAGATCTATGAAGAACTTTCTGTGCTTTTGTAAGCAACTTTATCATAAACACATAGGTTTAATAGATATGAACGCTGATGACACGACAAAGAGTCACACCCACAAAGCACAAGACGAGTTTGACACAGTGGCCAAACACAAATGGACAAGAGCCAGTAAAGAAAACTGGATCAGACTCTACTTGAAGGTATCTACATAAGAGTGACATGACACTGTCATGAACGTGTCATAAACATTACAAACACCACTTCTTTTGGTAATTGTCATTAGATATTGATACATGTGTCATGTGTTCATGACAGGGTCACTCTTATGTAGATACCTTCAAGTAAATTGTTAGCAAAACTATAGTTTTCTTCAACAAACAAGCCAGAGCTTAAGCCAATGACTTAAATCGATAAGTAGCTAGGGAGAAACAACATCACTTGTCGGAATCAGTTGATGAGCTTAAACTTGGATATATTCAAACATTAATTTTTTGTATTTTATCCTATTATTATTTCATGTATATTGTACGTATGAATATTGTATCCGAGTATTCAGTGATAAGAATAACAGCGTCACAAATAACTGCGTTATGTTTTTTCAGTAAGGAGTAATGTAATTGATTACTCTTCCCATGTTAATAAGGCTGTTACCTTTACTGGCAAAAAAATGCAGCACATTACTATAATTGAAGCATTTTGAAGCAACTAGATCTCTGAGCCGAGAGGAAAAGATAATTTACTGTCCTTCCTTGGTTAGTGGGCGTGCATGAGACAAGTGCATAAATGCTGACGATTGGCTGAGCAAAATTTCATGGTGAGCCAATCAGAGGTAGAGTTGGGCGGGTGATCATAAGCACGCATAGTCAGACGCACAACGAACAACTCAAGGAGTCAGTCAACGAGAGACAGGTATGGCGTTATGAAATCAAGAGGGGGGGGGGGGGTAACTTTTCCTGCAAAAGATTTCTACAAAGATTAGATTTGTGTACAGTTTCTGTTAATAATGTATTGTCCATTTCATTATACTATTCAGATTTACCATACATTTTTGAACATGCACATGTATTTTAAGTCTATTTTAAGTTACTTGAGTGAAACTTTCTGAAGTAACTAGTTACTTTTTGGAAGTAGTAACTAGTAACTGTAACGAATGTAACTTATATTTATATTCTGTGCTGTGTGACTGATTTTGCTGCTGTAACACTATAATATCCCATTTTGTTGGGATCAGTATCTATCTATCTATCTATCTATCTATCTATCTATCTATCTATCTATCTATCTATCTATCTATCTAAACTTGAGACATTTTCCCCTTGGTTTGGTTGCACACGGAGAAAAAAATAAAGTGAACCAAAATGCATCACTACAAACCACACAAGAACATTCATTCACTTATTGGTCAGAAGTATCTAAAGGACTAGTGCATAAATCTCACATCTCCTTGGTCAAAGCGGCTCATTTCATTCAAATATTCAGGCGAATTTTTGCAGTGTCGTTACTACATCTGCTCTGGTCACCTGAACTTTTAACTCCAACTATAGTGGCGTAGTTTTGAACTATATTAGTTTTGAGAAAGTTAGCTCAGACGGTTGGAGATCGGATCGCACTCTCACTACAAACCGCACAGAGGGGGGGAAGACAAGTCTAGTGTGATTCAACCAGACTAAATGAGCCAGGTGTGAAAGCCC
>NC_045748.1:20947986-20963970 GCF_008692095.1 Etheostoma spectabile | reverse complement strand
TTTAGACAGCCCTTTGACCAAGTTCCAACCAAAATGTCCTCACTCTCAAAGTATAGAACTCTAATTGGTAGGGTAGAAGTACAAGGAAACACACACACATGTACACACCACCCCCTCTCACCCTGTTTCACACACTGCTGACCTTCTGACAGACACCCACAATATGTCTGTTTTTGTCACACTGAAACATTGTCACTATCACACACACGCAATCACAAAGACACAACATACATTCTCTATGCAACACAGTTACAGAAAGCATCTGTTGTCTCAGTGGAAACACATAGATAGTTCATGTCATGGGTGGAATCTGTAATGTCTTTAAGATGAGAACAGTGCGACGTGTTTCTACAAGGCTACGCCTGAAAACGTACAAAAGCACTTACAAAAGATAGAAAAGCACAAAACACAAAAAAAGAGAAACCGCTCAAAACTGTGCCTTGTTCATTATTTTGTGCATTGATTTAATCAGTGCATTGAGTGTGTGTATGTGTGTGTTTGTTTGTGTGTGTGTGTGTGTGTGTGTCACCCTGGCAAAATGTGGTCCTGGGTACACTTACTGTAGCAGGAAATACCACAGAGGTGGTTTTGAGTATTTTCCCAGATAGTTTTTTGTCTGTAAGTCTGTCCGTTTGTCCCTGCTTTGCTTTGGGACTACTTGACTGTGCAAGTCAAGCAGTCCCATGGGATGGGCGGGGTCATAAAACACGGGGCTTTCAAGGGGAGTGGAGTTCTTGTCCCGGGGTAAAACAAAACTTGAACCCGAGACGCTTGTTCATTTCCCGGGAGTACTAATTAACGGGGCTGGTGTTTTAATCCAAACCACAATCTTTTTTCTAATCTTAAATAGTTCTTTTGGTTGCTGAAACAACCGGGACCTCATGGTGCCCTGAACCCGGCTTACAGTAAGCTTATCTTGGCCAAATTTAACTGTAAAGACTGCTTATGTGACCGGTAGTCACATCCCTGGCCGACGGTCGCTGGAGTTTGCCAGGATATCACATGAACTTGTTCATGAGAATGCGTTGTGTATATTGATGGTGAACTGGGTGCATATGACTGAGGCCCCTGTTTAACCCTCTGAGCTCTATTTTAATCATATATAACCTAAGACTTTGTGAAACTAATTTCAAGCACCAAAACAATTCGTACAACACATCGTAAGCACCAAATGATTTCTTTACACATTGCTCTAGAAGCTCATTGGGCATCACTATACAGAAAGCTGAGTTTGTACCTGGATTGGATTTATGCAAATACCCTAAAAAGGTCAATTTAAGAAGACATGTGAAAATGCCCTCAACTCCCACCTCCAGAAGAATTTCTCATGCATCCCGGGGGAAGGTTGGGGACTTGAGCTCTGAGTGGACCATGTTCAAAGCCTCCATTGCTGAAGCAACAGACAAGTGCCGGTAGGCCAGAAGGGCTGCGGCTACAATGAGTCCCAAAGCAAAAAGCTAAGTGTGTTCAGGGAGAAGTTCAGGGAGGCTTTGAAGAAGGAATTTCAGTTGGCCTCAAGGAAATGCAAGCCAACCAGAGATTAAAGATACAGGGAAAGTCTTAGCCACATCCCTGGCAGAGCCCGCTGAGATAGTTGCAAGGTGCCAGATTTGGAGGATATTCACCCTGAGATGCTAAATGTTCTTATTTTTCTCCAAATAATGGGGTTTAACAAGGCTCAGCCTCTCTGGAAAAACAGATGCCAGTTTTGCAGGTATTTGATCGTAAACAAAAGTATTGGATAAATTGATATTTTGACCTGATGGGAAAAGAAAAAAGTCAAGGAATCACCACAGTTATTAGGCTACGATTCTCTGGGGACCATGAATGTCTGTGCAAAATGTCATGACAATCCATTGAATCGTTAGGGTTAAATTGGTGACCTGTCCAACATTGCCATGAATAGAAACGGTACAGATCATTTACTGACTCAAAAACATAGATTTAGAGTTACTTTTAAAAGCTTGCTACAAGTCGCTTAATCTTTATCCTAATTGTGCAGCAAGAACACAACTAGAAGCAACGGTGCGAAATATAACAGCAACAACACAAGCTATAAACATTGTGGGTCAGGTAGTAGAGCGGTCACCTGCCAATTGGAAGGCTGCTGGTTCCCTGGCCCTGCAGTCCCATGTCCAATTGTCCTTAGGCAAGACACTGAACCCTAGTTGGCCCCGATGCTGCACCATCGGAGTGTAAATGTGCGTGAGTTGTTCTTGTACTATGTTAAAGCACTTTGAGTAGTCGGTAAGACTAGAAAAGCAATATATGAAAACACTCCATTTACAAAGCTTTAAACCCAGTGAGGACTACGCATTGGCAAGATCTATCAAGGATGGAATGCACAGCGCTAAGAAGTCATCCATGTTCTCCCCGCTTTCCAAGTTGTCGTGATTTTGACAAGGTTCCAACCATGTTGTGCGTTGGCAGAACGCCACCTACTGAACAGGATGTAGAGTTACTCCCGTTATAGTTTATACCCACGAGAACACAACTACAATGTCTGCTCCCCATTAACCTTTAACTTTTATAGGTTAGCATGTGCATTCCTTTTCGCTGGTCAGAACAGAAACAAACACACACACACACACACACACACACACACACACATACACACACACGACTGCCTTAAGGCAGCTTTGTTTCAGCAACTAATGGTTTTAATAATGTGTGTATGTATGAGTTGGTGTGTAAGTGAAATCAAAGCACTTTGCCGAGATTGCAGGCAGATGCTGGGAAAATACCTTAACGCACACACACACACACACACACATTCGCGCGCACACACACACACACACACACATACCGGGCCTTTGAACAACCAGATGTGGCTGTGCGGCAGGTTGGGAGCATCAGTGCACCAAAAACAGCATGAGAGGAGGGCTGGGTCTGAAGCTAAACTAGTTAATAGAATACAGATTTCCTCAACCTGCTTCAGCCTGAGGAAACACACACACACACACACACACACACACTGAGCTGTTTTGAGAATAGTGGGATGATCCTACAGGGTAATTCCTGTTTATTATGATTTGGGTCTAGTTTTTTTCTGACACTTTCAATGCTCACTGAATTCATTAGTGAGATCTGGGAACGCAGCAACATCGCTTTGCAAGAGATAATGAAAGCAAACAGTGTTTTCTTCTTTACGCTAACTGTCCATTTCAGACATCCTTCATAGTTTGGAAGAATCTCGAGGGACCACTAATACCCGCAATGCGAGGATAATGTGACCAATGGGGCGAACCAAGCCAGCACCAGGCTAGTGAACTAATCTGCTAACATGGTTACTGCCAGCGGACCACTGATGGCTGTGCAACGTCTTATTACAATGTCACTTTAGAGACCACAATAGCTGTGAGTCTGACGACATTGTTTTCAGAAGTTCTTATAACAGAAAATGTGACGATGAAAATATTTTAGAAAGTACTGATTACTAAAAATTACATTTGTTATCTATTTTGTTACTACTGTGGCAAAGCTGTGGCCTCGCCATAAGCAGATTTTTTCCTATTAGCTGGGTGGTCAGTCTGTAGGGAGTTGGGTTGGGAACCGGAGGGTTGCTGGTTCAAGTCCCTAACCCATTTCCTTTAATGCCAACTAAATGTTCCAGGCTCTGTAACAGGATGGTGTGGTCATTAGTGTTGAATGCAGCCCCAAGATCTAATAAGACAAGTACGGAGACTAGTCCTTTGTCTGAAGCAGTTAGAAAGTTGATTGTTGGGTTTTTAACCCTGTGAATGCTGGAGGACGAGTATTAGCCGCTTCAGGGCTCTTATCAGAGAGCACGAGTCACCAGATGGAGTTCAACTTTTTAATTGGTAGAGCGTAGACAGGCAGTCACAAGCTGTACATTGTTGCTTGTATGAATGGTTGAATGAATGAATGAATGATTGAATGAAGGAAGGAATGAATGAAGTTTCTGAAATTAATCCAAAACAGAAGGTACATTAACGTCACCACTGATTTACTGACTTACAGGGTAAAAACGGTTAACATTTGCATAACATTTAAGACAGAAACAACTTAGGGATAGCTTTATCTGCTGTTACAATAGCTAGATATAAGTACCAACTTACATCATCTCTGACTTCAATACAGGCGACTGCCGTAATAAAACAACACAAAGTGTTGCGGCAATTTCTAACGTACGTAATAAACGTATTCCCGTAACTAACGTAACAAACGTAACTGTAACTACACAGTCTCTGTAGCATGAGGAATTCACAACATTGTTAGTAATTTTCACCAGTGTGTCTCTGTGCTGTGATGCTTTCTAAATCCTGACTGAAAACTATTGCTATGTAGAAAATCACATAACTGATTAGAGACTACTTTCTCGAGGATCTTGGAGAGAAAGGGAAATTTAGATATACTGTAGGTCTCCAGTCTGCCCAGCTAGCTGAATGATGAGGACAACAATTTCATTTCTGAGGACCATGGTTAACTGCTCCTCAGATCTTTGCAGGGCAAATCCAGACAGCTAGCTAGACTATCCGTCCAATCTGAGGACTATGGTTAACTGCTCCTCAGATCTTTGCAGGGCAAATCCAGACAGCTAGCTAGACTATCTGTCCAATCTGAGGACTATGGTTAACTGCTCCTCAGATCTTTGCAGGGCAAATCCAGACAGCTAGCTAGACTATCTGTCCAATCTGAGGACTGTGGTTACCTGGTCCTCAGATCTTTGCAGGGTGAATCCAGACAGCTAGCTAGACTATCCGTCCAATGTGAGTTTTCTGTAGCACAACTAAAACTACTTTTGCACGCACACATGTTCCACCAACACAAGTTCCTTACCGAGGCGATTGTGCAGTTGCACCATGGCTCAGTGCGGCACTAAGTGCCTCCCATGAAGACTGTGATTGGTTTAAAGAAATCACAATAAACCAGAGCATGTTTTTCTCCCATCCAGGAATGCTTTGTGGACTAGCAAGACCCTCCTCCGCAGTACTGTGGAGGACGGTCTGGCAAAGTGAGACTACTCCCGACATTCTTCCCCGCTCATGTATACGCGGAGAACTGGCATGTTTACTGCTGTGCAGGTAGACACACTGAGGGATGAAGATATCACTGGGACTTAAACAGAAAATAAACACATTGTGTAGTGATGTTCTTCATCAGGGAGTCATACATCAGGATGTTTTATTACGATGTTCAGTTTCATCCTTTTTCAGACTTAAGTGTCAGGAAACAGGTAATGAGCATCTCTTGGTACATACAAATATACACGCGCACACACATCTCTTTTTAGACATGTATGTCACCTTTCACACTTCAGCTTTTAGCAGAGAACAAAGCAGTGTAATTAAAAGTCCACACAGTCAATTAAGACTTATTTTGAGGTGTGCATTCACAGAGCTGGTTCTCGCAGAGAGAGGAGAGGGAGACAAGGGGGAGGCAGGTGACACGCACTGAGCTCTAAAATGTAAATGACGCACTTTCTGGGTAAATGTTTATCTTTTTCTTCCATATACTTATTCTCCTCCTCATCCTTCCCTTAGTGTTGCTCTTTCTTTCCCTCTCTTCCCTGATTCCGGGACTTCTGTCTCTTCATCTTGCTCTTATTTTCGTTATTATGTAGCTTATCCTCTTTTTTGTCTTTCCTATCCTATTCAGAATTCTGTCATTGTGTTTTCTCCTTTCCCTCCACTGATGTTCTTTTCCTACTTTTGCACCTTCCCATCTTTGTTTTTCTCCTCTTTTCATTTTTTCCCCTCTTTCTCATTCTGGATAAGCCAAGACAAGATAGAATTTTTCTTTTTTTTGTGCCCCAGGTGCCCAGCATACATAATAAAATCTACCAACCCATGGCACAACACCAGAATGTGGATAGTTGATGACTCTTGTTACCGCCTGACTCAAGGCCGGCAACAAAAAGTACGTCATGGACAGATAGATTAGTCAAAAACTAGATTATTTAACTAATTAGACTAATAGCACAACTTAACTCAACATAAGTGAGTAAAGCATTCACACACTACTACTGGCCAGGCGTCCATGCTTACATGCACAGGTCCTATCCCCTCTTCAATTGGCTATCCTAACCTTAACCACTCAAGGTGTCAATGCCTAACCCCAACCAATCAACCTGCTATTGAAGGACGGGTCTTGGCCTGGCCTTAGTAGGATTCATAATTTTGCCAGGAGGACAGTCCTTTATGCCTTCTGTAAGCCACGCCCAGATGGCCAGGGACAGACGACCTTCCCAGCTCCATCTACCCGCTCACTCCCAGTACCTGCAGACAAAGAAGCAGTAGATGACAGGCAGGCAGATTGGGAGGGGTTGTCAAACGCTGCTAAACCAACTGGATTATATTCAATGACAACACGTTCTTACCAGTCCCTCCAGCACCAATTCACACAAATGTAACCAATTGTGCAACTTTGGTGCGACCCACAATTTTGACCAAATACCCGCAACTTTTACTTTTTTTTAAATTTGACCAATAATGCTTGGATTGGTTGAGGTTTCCTGCAACGTCTACCAATCCCAGCAGTCCCACGTGCCAGACTTTTTATCAGTATGTGTCTCTGAGAGCCAATGACCAAGCGGGAGTGAGAACAGGTTGACGTCACACGTATGTCGCCAAATTAATTTCCTCGTTTCTGATATGAAGACGAGACGTGTGTAACTCGAACATCTCACATTTGCCAACAAAACATGAAGCGAAAGGCCGCACAAAACATGTCAGAATGTCCTTCCGATCTGAATACAGTTTAACTTTTTAACATCAATGTACGCTGTAATGATTTTTCACTCTGATTTTATTATTATTCTCATATTACACCAACACTTGCAGTATCTTGAGCCTTTTTGGTAAGGTTACTAGGAAAACTCAGCCCAGAGTAGTTTTATTCTCCTCAAAACATGTTTTCTTTTTTCTTTTTGAAGAACTATAAAAACTATAGAACTAAACAAGAAACTAATAATTTTTTTCACAACTTTCTCTGTCTGCCGCAACTTCATTGCAACAAACAAAAACCTACATACAACATACAAAAACTTTTTTCGCAATTTTTTACAAAAGCTCCCGCAACATCAAGCATTTTGGGCCGCAACAATCTCAAAAAAAGTCTGCGAAAGCTCGCTTTCTACATATATCTGTGGATGATAACTACGGTATGGTAGAAAAAGAACAATTTAGCTTTGCCCACCTGTAACATTGTCAGACTCATAATGGACAGTAGCAAAAGATCTAGTCAAAGCAGCAGAACCAGAGATATCTTCTTTTTTTATTCCACACATTTGTCTTCTTAGTGCAAACATTGCACATTACATACACTACTGTACATTACCCGCAATGCAACTCAACAACTGACAGTTCAGTTAGGGATTTGGATGTGCTGGGTCGTAGGCTGGTCAAATTGAGCTGCTAGACTCAAGCAGAGATGCTACAGAGGTCTGGTGAGGTCACTTCTTTCTAACTCCACACCCCCAGATTTTTCTTTTTCTTTTTAAAACTTTTAGTCTTCAGAACCCAACAGAGGCTGACTCCAGTGACATCCCTTGAGGTACTTCACACAGATCCCTTTGGAGCCACAAAAGGCTTTTGTACAACTTTGTTTTTTGCTTGCAGTCGCACTCCCCAAGACTTACTTTAAGCCGTGCACACTGCTCTGCCACAGAACATTGGTATATTGCTTGCTCTGGAGGAAACTACTAGAACTGTTGGGTCCTTGTAAATTCTGGAGAGTGGTCTAGACCTACTCTATCTGTAAAGTGTCTCGAGATAACTCTTGTTATGAACTGATACTATAAACAAAATGGAATTGAATTGAATTGGTTAATACATTATAAGCAGTGTAATGTATATCAACAACGTTTTATTTGTCTGGGATTGTTCAGGTGCCGCCGGATATGAGATGTCCCTTATTTTTGGCCAGATGTCCATTTCCTATAGTGAGACTAAAACAACTTTGGAACGTACACATGTTCCACCAAAACAAGTTCCTTCCCGAGGCATCGTTGCTCCATCCCAAGACGATTGTGATTGGTTTAAAGAAACCAGAGCACATTTTTTCTTTCTCCGCCCCACTATGGAGGAAGGTCTTTGCAATGAAATACTATAAGCAATGCACACTGTACAGAAATTAGTGCATTAGTATTACATCAATGTACAGCCTGATGGTCATTGGAAGGATCTCCAGTGGAAGGCCAGGCACCAGGACAAAAAGGGGACTGTGACGCCTTCACAGCGCTAAATTTATCTTGTATTGCAAGCAGCGTTGGACAATAGCAGCAGAAATATACAGAAAGAAATATAGAAACACTGTTTACTTTGCATGCTTAGATGAACTCCCGCTGTCATATTAATTACATTAACAAACCAGCAAAGAGAACAATGTAACAACGGCAGCATGAGAGGAGGAGCAACAAAAGAAGACAAAAGCTGTGAAAGTGAGAATTTCTCACCTTAACAGCCTGTTAAACAAAAGAAGAAAAAAATAACATACGTTAAACTGGCATTCAAAGTTCAAATGATCCTCCAAAACGTTCTGTCTGATCAGACTTTTTAGTCAAATTAGGTGCAGATGAAAAAAAGCTAGATTTTTTTTTCTTACTTGTTACAAAATCTGGCAAAAGTTTGCCTTTGCAATTATTTTAACTTCTGATTCTTTACACTTACAGTATAAACCAGACAGTATGAAAAATGAAAAAAGAGCTGCAACATGCAACAATAAATGCAACATGTGATTCTTTATTTTGTTACACAACGCCTCTAAGTCTGGAAATAAATTAAACAGGTGATAACATTTTCTTCTAAGCTCGTTACCATTTCTTGGGGCACGTCAGCGAGCTACAGCACACCTTTGGGGGGGGGGGGGACTTGGCAGAACTGATGAGGAAGGTGTGAAGACGAGTGAAGGAAAAGAGCGACTCCCTTTATGTAAACTACACCTTTGATGAAGGAGGAGGGTGGAAAAGAAGCGGTAGAAACTGAAGACTAAGTAGAATAAAAAGCTGCAATGTAAGCTAACATTATGATGTCGGCCAGGGAATTATGTATTTCCCCTTGATGATGCTGTTGTGAAGTTGTCATAGAATAATTGTCCACACTGCTCACCTGAGTGGAAACCTGTTTATTAGACACAATAATAAGAGGGTAACCACCTTTAAATATACAAACAAGCCTCTGGCTGTGAAGTGTACGTTTCTTCCATTCACACTTGTACTGTTTCAAAGAGATGAACCCCTTCTGTATATGTAACAGGTTCTCTGGGACGGGATTTCATGCTAATCGAATGTGACCAGTTGACGTATGCAGGCAGGCGCCATTTTGGGAGAACATTCACTGATTTCCCAAGATGGCGCCATACGTGCATACGTAAAAAGTATTTTTTAATAAACTGTCTGTACACTTACAAAGTCCTCTCTCTACCGTGGAAGTGTGGTGCAATTTTGAGCCTCGTTAGTGGTATAGAAATAGCGATTTCTTTTTACGTTACCCATGCCCCGATGACTAGCGCTACAAGGTAATGAGCGGTTTGCTATAAAACTGGTCACATTTGATTAGCATGAAAACTTATCCCGGAGAACGGTCAAACTCGGTTCACATGTGTTATTAACCCCGAGGTTCATTTTGCGCCGGATTTGTCCTTTAATTTTCCCATTGCCACGCCCACAAAATGGGCCAATGGAAGTGCATTAATCAGAGTAAATACAGTTTGCAAATCGTTCTCTTCCTCTATGCAGTGTCTTCTGGGTAATTGTAGCGCCACCTTGTTTAAATGTCATTTTAAGTATGAAAAAATAATACTAATTGATAATCTTTGTTGATCCCCTATGAGTAAATCACAATGTACACTCTGTTGTTTTCACACACAGGCCTGAAATACACACACACGCTCAGGTTCTTTACAGGCACTAATGGAGAGATGTCAGAGTGGGGGGGCTGCAACTGCTGAACAGGCGTCCTGAGCGGTCAAGGGGGGGTTCAGCCTTCCTGAAGAGCACCTTGGCAGGGCCCAGGAGGTGAACTGGCATCTGAACTGTCATCTCTCTCTATCCACACTCCTTACTTTGGTCCCTAGGGGGTCTTGAACCAGCAACCCCCCCGGTCCCTAACACAACTCCCTACGGACTGAGCTACTGCCACCCCACAAAACGTACTGATTCCACAATGTTTCCGGAGAGATGTCTCACTCAATGTAGGATTAACCGTATACGTGTTTTTTCCCAAGTGGTTTTAGTTTTAGAGAAAAATACTAACTCAAGTAAAAGTCCCCAGAGGCGAATTAAACAAGCATAGCCTTTTGTTGTGACTTGTTTTATTAATTGATTTTATTACTTTCTATTTCATTTGCTGTGTTTTTATGAAGTCTTGGGCAACTTGTCTCTAGCTGCCCCTCCTGTTGAGTGCAGCTGTAATGTCAACTCCTGTCACTTTTTAGCATCTCTTCCATTTGTATATTCTGTTTTTATTTACCTTTTGGTTATTTAAATTCCAGGCATTAGTGTTTTACATTTAGTTTTTCCTTGACATTTTCACAGATTATTTGAATACAGTACAGTCGGGCCCCAAAAAATTGGGACATGGACACAATTCTAATCTTTTTGGCTCTACATACCACCACAATGGATTTGAAATAAAACAAACAAGATATGCTTTAACTGCAGACTTTCAGCTTTAATTTGAGGGTATTTACATCCAAATCAGGTGAACGGTGTAGGAATTACAACAGTTTGTATATGTGCCTCCCATTTTTCAAGGGACCAAAAGTAATGGGAGAGATTAACAATCATAAATCAAACTTTCACTTTTTAATACTTGGTTGAAAATCCTTTGCAGTCAACTACAGCGTGAAGTGTGGAACGCATAGACATCACCAGACGCTGGGTTTCATCCTTTAGATGCTCTGCTAGGCCTCTACTGCAACTGGCTTCAGTTCCTGCTTGTTCTTGGGACATTTTCCCTTCAGTTTTGTCTTCAGGAAGTGAAATGCAGCAGTTTTGTCAGCAGTCACATCATCAATAAATACAAGAGAACCAGTTCTATTGGCAGCCATACATGCCCACGCCATGGCACTACCACCACCATGCTTCACTGATGAGGTGGTGTGCTTTGGATCATGAGCAGTTCCTTTCCTTCTCCATACTCTTCTCTTCCCATCACTCATTGTCTCATCTATTCATAGGATGTTGCTCCAGAACTGTGAAAGTTTTTTTATATGTTGTTTGGCCTTCCTGTTTTTGGGGCTAACCAACGGTTTCCATCTTGAGGTGAACCCTCTGTAGTCACTCTGGTGAAGTCTTCTCTTGATTGTTGACTTTGACACACACACACCTCCCTCCTGGAGAGTGTTCTTGTACTGGCCAACCGTTGTGAAGGGTATATTCTTCAACAGGGAAAGAATTCTTTGGTCGTCCCCCACTTGTTTTCCGTGGTCTTCCGGGTCTTTTGGTGTTGCTGAGCTCACCGGTGCGTTCTTTCTTTTTAAGAATGTTCCAAACAGTTGATTTGGCCACATCTAATGTTTTTGCTATCTCTCTGATTGGTTTGTTTTGATTTTTCAGCCTAATGATGGCTTGCTTCACTGATAGTGACAGCTCCTTGGATCTCATATTGAGAGAAAACAAGGTGGTGTTTTCAATATGTTTACCTGTAATACAATTTAAATTCAACTTTTCACGTGTCCGTTTTACATTTACAGTATATTATAGTATAGTATCTGTAACTCACTAATACTGCATTAGCATTGCATTATAGTACAGTCCCAAAAGGGATTTTAACATGGTACTTGTAATTGAGCTTTTAGATTTATTCTTGACCTTGGAATTACTTTTTGATCTCTCAGACTTCAACACATGGATGTATTAAGCTTGAAAAACAGATGGAGTTTGCTCAGTTGTCATGGAAATTGCTCAGCTGACATCCTGTGACCTAAGTTTGGAATTTAGAGTTTCATAGCCCCTGTCCATCTCAAAGATGATCTTGCTTATAGAGTAAAACTTTTAAGGGCTTTTCACATGGGGAGAGATTCAGTCAGGAGAGACATTTATTGTACATTGGAGCCCGAAGACCAGACTGAAAGAGGCCAGTCAGGCCAGACCAGTCAGCTGGAGTAGAGGACTGGAGGTGGAAGGAGGGGTGGAGGGTTGCACGCTTTGCCTGAAACAGCAGCTGATAGCAAAGGGAGAAACTGATTTAAAGCAGCGTTGTGACTCTGTGATTGACCCTTGCCATTGTGTAACAACAATTCTGATTGGTTTAGCAGGAAGGTGAACGCCTCCAACAGCTGCTTCAAGTTAGTTAGCATTGATTTAAGAGTGAGGCCTTCCTGAGCGGCTGTACACTGAGATACAGTTCAATCAGAGATGATACTTTATACTTTACACTCAGCGGGGAAATTCCTTTGTTACAGTAGCATTCTCAACAATAGCAGCAAAAAACAGACAAACAAACAAACAAGTAAACACACAAGAAAAACAGGCAAACAGTAGACAATAAGCAGAAGGTAGACTGAAGTAAAGTGGCGTCAAATAAAGGTTTTGTAAAGTAAAGTGCCATAGTAAAAAAAACAGTATTGCAGTGTAAGTAAGTGACGTTAAAATTAAATTGAATATTTAATTAAAGTAATAAAGCAAAAGTAGGTAACCATCATATAAGTTATATTTACCTGTGACCATAAATAATATTGAAAAAGTAAGTACTTGTAATGGAAAAATATAAAAACAGATAAAGATATACAGAGAGTATAATATCAGGAGAGACTAGTTGCAGATATGTGACAGTTATACACAGCATGTTAAAATGTACATTTATTGGGATATGTCCATTTATTGGGATAACAGCTGATTTGATAAGAGAGCATCGATTAAAAGTTAGGTCTTCCTGAAAGAACTACACTCAGCAACATTTGCCATGCTTTAGGCAATCTGAAATTGGGGCTGCTGGATGAGCTAGAGGTTTCCCCAATTTGTGCACATTAATTGAATGTATACTAATGAGCGCGAAAGGGGGAATCATTCTAAAGTGTTGGGATCAGATGTAAATGTGCTGTATTTATAAAGCGCTTTTCTAGTCTTAACGAGTAGTCAATGCGCTTTTTTACATCATACAGGAGACATTTACCATTCACACACATTCATACACTGTGGCCGAGGCTGCCGTACAAGGTGCCACCTGCTCATCAGATACACACTCACACATTCACACTCCAATGCACAGCATCGGGGGCAACTCGGGGTTCAGTGTCTTGCCCAAGGACACTTTGACATGGGACTGCAGGGCATGGGATTGAACCCTCTACCTTTCGATTGGCAGGCAACCGCTTTACCACTGATCCACAGCCGCCCAGATCTGCTGCTGTTGCTGTTGTATCAGTCAGTGGTTAGATCAGTGGGAGAAGGGGGGTGGGGGGGGTCACCTATGGGACAAATAAATTGGGCCCAAATTAAGGGAAGTCATGGCTAATACGGGAAAGCTGGCAAACCTAGAACCAGGGAAACTTGGCTGTATCTTAGCCCCCAATAACATGGCCTAATGTAGCCAGGAGACCGGGTGACTGTCAGAAAGAAGCCAATCAGGTCTCAGATCCACGGAAAAGAGACGGAAAACTGGTTGTAATTAACGTTAAATTAATATCACAGTTCCGAGTTAGTTAAAATGGCTTTAATATAGGACTGTGCGTAGGAAAAAACAGTCGCCGATCATTCCTTCAATCAACACCATACGATCTGATCACCAATCGGTGCAAGCCTAGTTAAAGGGCACAATAAAGTTACATTACACATGCCATGGGATAAATATGCTTTATATAACCTACTACAGTATGATGTACCTCTAAAGAATAATTAAGTTCTAGAAAATAAAAATGTCAATCTGTGGTATTATAATTTAGTCCTACAGTATAATAATATGTACTTACATTATGTTTGTATACTGTAACGCTTTTGTCCACCTGACAGCTCAGTTCATCCCTTAGTCAGTCTGTCAAAGAGAACTTTATTAAACCACAGACAAATGACAGGCTACAGACCATCTCTGCGTGTGTGTGATGTGAAGTCCATATGAGAGCTCTAATAGAGTGGAGTGTGGGATCAAAGGGGCTCTGCAGGCGGCCTGTGGTCTGGTTCATCGATACTGACGTCAACACACAGGGAGATGGGGGAGAGGGGTGAGAGAGGGCATAGAGAGCAGGTGAGGACTCCCCACCAAGCTCTTCCTCAACACACACACACAAACACAGTTTTTGTCTACATAACTCCTATTTTCTCTATAAAAAATGTGTTACAGGAGAGAGAAAATGTGAAATTCATTTTGAAAGGTGAATTTTACACATGCTTTTCATGCAGTTTATCAAGATTCAGGACTTTATATTGTAAAATCTGATTAACAGGCTATACATAGTACAGTTGAACACAGTTCATATCTAAACAGTAATTTGTCTCACTTACAACCTACACTATATATACTAAGACATGCTTACATTTGTACAAATCCTTGGTTGTTTTCACTTGTTTTCAGGCTTCTTCAGCTCCATTCGCAAAGTATTCTGGGAAGTTTCTTTTACCACTGGTTTTGGTTTGGAGCCTGCATGTGGAACAGCTCCGTTTGGAAGAACATCTGCAGGGCTGAATGACCAAAATGGTCAAAATATGAGAACATGAACTATAACACAAAACTATAAAGCAGGACAGATACGCATCAAACACACAAACCACACAGTGAGACGTCTAATGAAAACACACACATACACACACACACACACACACACACACACACACACACACACACACACACAGAGACTGCTGTCCACAGGTGGCTGCTTCACACCAGAAAAAAAGCTTTATTTTAGACTGTCAACCTGGGCCCTGGGCATTCACACACACACACACACACACACACACACACACACACACACACACACACACACACACACAAACCCACACACACAAATGAAAAAGTTACACACAGCGAGTTACACGAGGCAAGTTGAAAGGTTTTAAATCTGTAAAAAGTCCAATTTCTTTTTCCCTGCAAACTCAAGTCATTACAGTGCAACTACAGGTTTTTTTCCACCTGGATCCTATTTTCTTACGTTTTTGTGTGCTGATGGGAACAACAATCTTTGAAACTAATGTTAAATTGACAAATGTCAAATTGTTTGTCACTAAAATGATCTGAGCGCCTTAAAAATCATGTCCGTAATGTTGTCAGACACTTACAATCATAATGTAAGCTTTTTTAATGTAAATACAAGTGGCACTATTGCCCTATTAACTAACTTAACTTGTATTTTGATGTTTTCTTTCCAGGTTGAAAAAAGCGGTAGTCTAATAAACTCATCCTATGCAGATGCTGGGTTCAGACCACACATATCTATTTTTCTGTTTAAACAGCCTGTGTCAGTATAGACAAACATATTTATTATGATATTATTATAAATGTCAATGGACTTCTCAAAGAACTGTGTAAAATATGTTTGTTTTCCATCGTCCCTGGAGTCACATGAGAATATGGATATTAGTTTAATCTCTGTGCATCCAGTACCAAGATAGATCCACGGCACGTTTAGCCTAGCCTAGCACAAGGACTGTTTACCTAACTCCCAAATAATGCCGTGCGACTAGAATACACTTTTTAACTTTTTAATTTACAAAAAACGTATGATAAATGATATTGAAATTGAAAGAGTAAAAGAACTTAAATTTCTGGGCGTCATAATCGACGAAAAATTATGTTGGAAGCCACATATACGCTATATTAATGGTAAAATATCTAAATCAATTGCTATACTGTATAAAACCAATTATTTATTAAACCAACGCTCATTATATATGCTGTATTGTTCCTTCATACTTCCATACATTACTTATTGTTTGGAGATATGGGGAAACACTTACAAAACCAACACTGAACCTATAGTCATTCTTCAAAAGAGAGCCTTAAGAATTGTAAATAAAACCACTTATAGAGGCCCACTAATCCACTGTTTATTAAATTAAAAGCACTAAAATTCAGAGATATTGTTGACTTT
>NC_045748.1:20945652-20947976 GCF_008692095.1 Etheostoma spectabile | reverse complement strand
CACAAATTATGTACAAAATAAATAATCATCAGCTGTCAAACAGTGTCCAAGGGAGGTTCCAAATAAGAGAGAGCAAACATCATTTAAGAGGAATATTTGTATATAAAACGAAACCTATGAGAACAAATGCTAAATATCACTGCATCTCGACTAAAGGAGTTACTTTATGGAACAGCTGCAGTGAAGAGATGAAATCATCTACAACAATGAGCAATTTCAAGAGATTATTTAAAATTAATATATTAAAGGGATACGAAAAGGACTTAAAGTGATGTTATTGTAGTAGACTGTATGGTTTCTTGGCATTTATATGCTGGTTGTCATATATTAATATACTATACCGATACGTCTATATACTGGTTGTTGATATGCTGGTGTGTCCATATGCTAGTGTATCTATACTAGCATGTCTATATCTAAGTCTAGTATGGCTTGTGTATGTAATCTGCTATAGATGGTATAGAAAGTAGAAGAAAGGGAAGAAAAAAAAAAAAGAGGGTTTATAAGTTTGTGTATGTATGCATTTGTGTCTATGATGTGAAATATAATGTGTAATAACTGAAGATAAGATTTACTAAAGGGTAAAAGTAGAGAAAGGGGGTCGGACTTGATGAGTTGTTATCAACTTCTTCCTACTCCTTTTGAACATGGAATTTTTGTTCCTTTTGAATGACTTTCAATTTGAAAGATTGTGCTAATAAGTACATGACCTTATTTATTGTCATTTTATTTATATGTATGCAGGAATGCATGTATATAAATCTTTTATTTAATGTTGGTGTTTTTTTTTTGTTTTTTTTAATGTTCAAAAACTTTAAAAGTTCAAATAAACTCAAACTCAAACTCTTAATTAGAGTGCTAAAATTAAAATAAGCTTGATAGTTAATGTAAGCATGGTCATAATGGCAGACGTATCATGCTTGCCCCCCCCCCCCCCCCCACACACACACACACACACACACACACACACGCACACACACAGGGATAGGCATTGGCTGAAGATTTGCAGAGCCGCAGTTTCCTCTAGCTGCATCTAGTCTTGTGGAAAGTAAAAAAATTAAATAAATAAAAAATAACAAATAAATAAATAATACAAAAAATAAAGAAAATAATGAAAAAATACATATATATAAACAAATAACACTAATAAAAATAAAAATAAAAAAGATTTAAAAATAAAAATAATAATAAATGGAAAACATTCAGACAACTGCGAGCACCAAAATCAAATACTGGAATTTAACGGACAATACCTCACTGTAGGTTTCATTTGAAATGATATTGTGTGTCTTTTTTGGCTTTTAATGTTTAATAATACATATTTGTTGTTGTATTTTTATTCCTATTATTATTTAATGTATATTGTACGCATGTATGTTGTATCTAGTATTTCATTTATATTTATATTCTGTGCTGTGTGACTGGTTTTGCTGCTGTAACACTGTAATTTCCCTTTTTCTGGGATCAATAAATATCTATCTATCTATCTATCTATCTATCTATTTAATCAATGAATAATATTTGAAATCTCATTCATTCATAAAACATTTCTTACATTAGAAAATTAGTTTTACCAGGTGTTAAATTTCCTAATTTAAGAAATGCATTTAAAGAATGGACTTGATTTTAACAGTTTAATCTAATCAATACAAGATACATATTTGTGAAATGATGAATATGAAGAGACAGTCCTTTTAATAGTCTTAACAGCTTTTTCATGTTTTTTACCAAAGACATGTAAATACACAGCGTGTTCTTTGTCTTTTTTTTATATGTTCGAGCTTTTAAAAAAACAAACAGGACAAATATGTGAAATGAAACAAAACAATTCCTAAAATAACTTTTTACAGTGTATGCAAGGTAAAAACACAACCTAGACTTGTCTCCGTCCTGGATGCACAAAGATGAAACTGATCCATTTACTCCTGTTACTCGGGGGAAATGTCAGGAAGCTTCTTTGCTTTGCTCCTGTGCTCATCTTTGCATCAGTGTTGCTTTTAAATGCTCTGAAGCTGATATGTTTTGTTCATAACAGTGTCCTGGCAAGTGGCAGCAGCACGGTTTCAAATAGACAGAGACACTTCCAGGTAAATACATAAACACACTTTAACTCATATTCAAACAAAAATGTCATCATAAAAAACCTGGGTCCGAAATCAATTTAAAAACAGTGACATACAGACTGCCTTTCTGCAAGGTCCTTTAAAAATCTTTTAAAAGACTACCAGAGACCAACTCCTTCAACTGTAGTTCATTCTGAAGCTGATTCCATGCAGATGGTGCAAAATTAAAAGCCTTTTTGCCAAAGTCAGTGCGGGCTTTAG
>NC_045748.1:20934583-20945642 GCF_008692095.1 Etheostoma spectabile | reverse complement strand
TGTCAATAAAACCAGATCCTGTGAGCGCAGGTGATATGTCCCAGCAGACCTCGGGAGGATGGGAGCTTTCAGATAAGGAGGAAGAAATCCTAATACTGCCTTATAAATAAAAAGATGCCAGTGCATCCAACGCTAACGAGATTTGAAGTTTTAATGAATCTCAAGGCTCCATGAAACACAGTGTCCAAAGCAGGAAGACACTGGGAGGTCAAATGCATGTAGGAAATACCACCATAGTCCAAGACAGACAAGAATGTTGCATTTCCAAATATGATCATCATAAATCATACATTTTTTAACAAACAGCTATTGGCTGGTGAAACTTGCCGGAAATCATTTTTTACATCTTTTTTTGTGGAAATGTTAGCTTTTATTGATATAGGACAATGTTTCCCAAACTTAGGGTCGAGACCCAAAATGGGTCACGGACACGTTTTGTTGGGTCGCCAATTGGTAAAGTAAAATGCATATCAATCTTCTGTGAATGAGCGTTCTTTTTTGCTACACTGGTCTGTTCAGCTCAGATGCTGTGGGGGGTTTTCTCTCTCTCTCCTCTCTTATCCTAGGAGGGGAAAAGAAAATGAGTTGAGAAAGGGGTGAGACACAGAAAGGAGAATGGAGACCTTTTCTGTTTTTGTTTACTTTTATAATGGAATAAATATACTTCATGTACATTTAAATTCATGTTTTGTTCCGTCTTTTGTCCACAGTTTAAAAATGTAGATGTTACAATGATTCATGGTGTATTTTTGTAAATTTGGGTCCCGGGGAGACACCAAATTTCTCTTTTGGGTCTTGAGCTGAAAAAGTTTGGGAACCACTGATATAGGAGACAGAGAGAGGGAATGACATGCAGCAAAGGGCGGAGTCGATCTCCCACCACTGCGTAACCCTCTATATGTCGGCACCTACCCAGCTACCCAGCTACCCAGCTACCCAGCCCCCACCCCCGTTTTAAAATCTTGATGCAGTTCCTGCTAGCCACCAACAGAGCCAATGCATTTCAAAGATCAATGGGTGAACCTTTGCAGAACAGAGCTGAGGGTTGTGAGAGTGTTCGCTTCAACACACAGCTACAGAGAGAGCACGCATCCTGCTGAATGGTGACCAGATGGGGACAAAAATGTGTGTGTGGGCCACAAGTCGGGTTTTAGCTGCCGTGAAGTTCTCTTTGAAAGAATAAATGCTTTGAAAAGAATTCAAATGGGAACAAGAGATGATGATCGGGATGTACGGTGGAGTTCAGGGGTGTTTTGTGTTTGTGTGCGAGTGTGTGTTTGCATGTTCATTAGCACGCATGTGTGTTTGTTGTGATGACCGTGAGTGTGCGTCTCAGTGGGGTTGACGTCAGGTGCAGCGCAGGTGGGCGGCATGGGGAAAGGATGAAAAGGTCTACAAAATAAAAGCACCTGATCCCATTGGACTTGTAACAGAATGCTGAAGTAATACTTGGATGTGTATTTTTAACTGAAATCATAAAAATTATATATATATGTATAAAAATTCCCACTTTGCTTCCGACTAAGACTCTAAAGAGCTGCTATATTCCTCTAGAGGCTGCCGTGTTCAGAAATCCGAAATACTTTATTGATCCCCAAAGGGGATTTCTGTCATAGTTGTACAAAGTATATAAATATCAGAGTTGAAATACAAATAAAGAAATGTGCGGAGTGTGGTTATGCACGGTATTTACATAGTTAAAGGAATTTTTATGATACAGCATTTACATGATTAAGGAGTTGTAATGGTGAACAGTAATAATGACTAAATAGTAGCAGCAGAGTATATCATATTGTGTTTGTTAAAGCCCAGACAATATAAAAAGTGTCAATCAATATGCTGATGATTCAGTTATTCTCATAGCTAAAAATGTCAATTTTGTCCTGAGGGGGGTGCTCGAGGAAAGTTCATAAAGTTCATGGGGGTCATACAAATCTAAAGACTTAGACTGAACTAAAACCAAAAAGATAATTAAAAACTATCATAACCTCCCTTTCCATTTTTTAAACTATAAAATACATGTTTATGCTACTTTATTATCATCAATGTTAGCATGCTGAAGCATTTGGCTTAAGTACTTTAGCATCAAAAAGCCACACGGGGGGCTTTAAAAACTATGTTTTCGTGCTCTTGTAATTATTTTCTCACCATTTCCTGGATATCTGCTCTTGTGTCTGCAGGGGTGAAACATAACTTAGTATATTTAACTCAACTACTGTACTATTGTACCGTACAATAACAATGTTGTGTTACTTTATGCTTCTACTTCACTACATTTCAGGGAGAAATTTTGTACTTTGTGGATAAAACATACAACGATCAACTCATTAACAATGTCCACATAAAATATGATTGATCCTTATAGATGAAACGACCAGTATTTTACAGTATTTTTACAATAAGTCAATATAGGACATTTTATCCTTAACTTTAAGTGGAAACAACTTGACAACAGGAAGTTGGTTTATTTTTTACCAAATGTATTTTTCCCTTGTTTTTTCTTCTTTCTCTTTTTCTCTTTCTTACTCTCTCTCAGTTTGTGCGTGTGTGTGTGTGTGTGTGTGTGTGTGTGTGTGCTTGCGTGCGTTTGGTGTGTGTGGTGTGTGTGTGTGTGGTGTGTGTGTGTGTGTGGTGTGCTTCCATTTGGTATGTGTGTTTGTGTGCATGTTGTGGTGTGTGGGTGTGTGGTGTGTTTGTGTGTGTGTGGTGTGTCTTTGTGTGTTTGTGTGTGTTTGGTGTGTTTGTGCGTGTGCTTGTGGTGTGTGTGCCTGCGTGGTGCGTGTGCACATATGTACTTGTGGAGTGTGCTGTATGTGTGTGTGTGTGTGCTTGTTGTGTGTGTGCATGTGGAATGAGGTGAGTGTGTGGTGTGTGGTGTGTGTGTGTGTGTGTGTGTGTGTGGTGTGTGTGTGTGTGTGTGTGTGTGTGGTTTTGCTACAAGGACAAACAGTGCCCCCTGGGGATGAGTCTCCTTCCAGTCTCCTCTCCTGTTTTTTCTTCCGTTTTACAGCTTCCCTCTCTCCTCCTTTATGTTTTCTCCTTTTCCCCTCCCTCATTTTTTCTCTTTCCTCATCTCTTTCCTTTTTTTCATCCTCCTTTCCTCAACAATTTCCTCTGTCCTCCTTTTTTCTCCTTTGGAACCCCCTCTGCCATTTTCCATTCATGTTGGCAATACAAGAGGAGGAGAGGAAGTGAGGTTGAGAGGCGGAGTGAGGAAGACCCACAATGAAAGAGGAGAGAGAGAGAGAGAGAGAGAGAGAGAGAGAGAGAGAGAGTTAGGGGTCATCTGGCCAACAAAAATCCACTTGCTGTCTCAGCAGACTGAAAACATCATCTCAGTCCTCCCTTCACTTGTTTTTTATTCCATTCCTCCAATTTCAACCTCATTTTTACTCTAAATGTGTGTGTGTGTGTGTGTGTCTGTGTGTGTCTATGCGTGTGTGTGTGTGTGTGTGTGTGTACAGGTATAGGACTAAATGGAGTAAATGGAGGGAAGGGCAGAGCAAATTTCCTCAAAATTGACATTGGTTCTACTATACAACACACACGGAGTGCACACACACACACACACACACACACACACACATTCTGATTAGAAGCAGCTGAACAAACTGACCTGAAGAGGGTCAGAAATGATTACGGAGGACAAGCAACAAAAAGGAAACATTTCATCAACATGACAGATTGATTGAGGAAATATTTCATTTTCAGAACTTATAATACACATAGCACTAATAATATTCAGAAAGGAGAGGATGAAAGAAGAGAGTCAGAAATCAAGAGATTTCAGCTAGGGATGGAGTTTTAAAATTGACTTTTTCAATTAAAAGTCAATTTTACAAAAGCAAACCAACAAATGAAGCCATTCAAGACTGGACTGAAGAAAGGGAATCGTCCTTTCATAGCGGTTCTAATGTTCACTTCTTGTGTTATCACTTGGAGAATGAAGTTTGTGGAGCTGCTTCTGTTATTTAGCCTGCCCTCATTACTATACATTGGTGGACAAAATAATAGAAACACCCATCAGTACAACACATCCTCAAACCTAAACGACAGAATACTTCAATTGTAAATGACTCCCAAAATGACATACACAGCCTGAGCGATGTATTTCTTGCTGCACGCTGGCCATTTGCAAACATGTGACTGTAACATGTGACCGCGGTGGGAATTTCAATCATGTGACCGATCTAGTTCAGGTAACAGGCACAGTTTTAACCACGTAGTTAACGTTGTGAAATGGGAACGCTATAGTGCGTAGCTTCTGCCGCCCCCATGAAGAATTCTAAGTAACAACAACAACACTGGCATCCACGTGATGCAAGCCTTCCGTGACCTCGCACCATCCCCCAACCCCCCCACTCTCCCACCTCCCCGTCCATGCAGTTACTAGTAGCCAAGGAGGACACAGAGGATTGAAAAAACACGATATACTCTTCAATAGAGGTCATTATCTTCAGTTGACTGTCAAATCTTCTGAACATAGCAATCTTTGAAAACAAGATGGCGGCCCTACTGTCTTTCTAATCTTTTTAATATACCGCCTGTACACTTACCAAGTTCTCAATGCTTCGGTTTACATGTAGTGGCCCTCATTATACTACCGCTGAACTGTGGTGCTATTTCGAGCCTTGTTAGTGGTATAAAATAGCATTTTACCCTCTGAAAGCTAGCATTACAAGCTAATCATCGGTTTGTGCTAGCTTGTTTCAAGCTAGAGACACATTCAGTTAGCATGCACACATGTCCCAGAGAAAGGTCGACCCAGTGCACATATGTTAGTAACCCCTAATTTAATTTTGTGCCAGAATTGTCCTTTAATTAGTTTTGTATCAACTCATTTGGCAATGGCTTGAATTTAGCCGACGTTCATTAATATGAAATTGTTACACACTAAAGCTTTAGGGAACAAAAATACGTGGGGTTAGTAACTATGGAGGATATTTCCAATAAAAGTCAGAAAATGGACAGAAATATAACACTTTCAACAATATGAAGCCATTGTCTCCCTACAACCCTGCTCACCATTGCAGTGTGCTGTTCGACAGTAAGCCCCCCCGTAGTCCATACGGGGCCTTTGCACCCTAACCGTTTCAAACCCCTCCCTCCAGCCTTTGGCCACGCCCCCTTCTTCTCATTTGCATACACCGTGGAACCTTAGTTTACATTTTGACTTGTTTCGTTGTCGCTTTAGATTTTTAAACTTCCATTTTCCATTTTAACTTTGTCTTGCCTTGTAGTCAAAAATAACCTTTGTATTTGATCCCTTTTCATTTTCTCTTTGGACTTTCAGTTTTTCTTTATAAATAAAAATATCCTCCACGAGTAACACATCAGGGCTTGAAATGCGTCATGTAAAACTACTAAAAGGAGGACGTCATCAATTTGTAAAACTCAATCAATAATTTCAGCTAATTGTAAAGTGCCAGTCCTGTCTTCCTTTGACCCATCCACCACCCACGACCAATTTCTATACAGCCTTTTAATTTAATGTTGGCCACTTTCATTTGAGTGTCTGAGATTTGTCCTTTTTTCTGGTTAATTCTTAGGATGTACTGAGCGTTATTGCTATTTTTTTGTACATACAGACAGCCCATCTATAAAGGAATTCATATTGGTTTTGGAATTATGGTGTGGATGAACGGATGAGAGGCTGAGGATGGAGTGCAGACAATCATGTAGATTTTGGGCAATGAGGGAGAAAGGGAGTGATGTAAGTGAGGCAAAAAAGAGGAGAAAGAGGAGGTGCAGCCCCTCTACCCCCCCCCCCCCCCCCCCCCCCCCCCCACCCTCGCCCTTAAATAAATTCCACTGGCGTCTTGTAATTTTTTATTTTTGTGGCGCTGCCGCTGCTGCTTTTTTGGCTGCGGGCCCCATCTGTTGGCCAGCTGCTAGATGTTTGGGAGAAGGAGTGTGTGTGTGTATTTTCTTCCCTTAACCCTTCGCACACACACACACACACACACACACACACACTAATACAGGGAGGGATTAAACGCTATTGGATGGGAATGTTTGCAGGTTTATGAATATGCATAACGGGCGAGAGAGGTTTAAATGGGTAGGAAGGAAAGATGGAGAAGAGTAGGGAGAAAGTGAAGGAGGGGAGAGAGGGGTAGGAATGAAGGATGAGGTAACTAGGTAAGGAGAAAGAGGGAAAGGGGGGAAAAGAAGGGGAGAGGAAAAAAATGAAGAATTCAGAGGAGAGAAAAGAGGAAAAAGGGAGAATAGGGATGAAATGATGGAGGAAGGGAGAGGAGACTGATAGAAGAAAGAAAAGGCATTGACATGTTGGGGAGGAGGGCGATGTAAAGGACAGAGAAAAAAGAGAGAAAGAGGAGATCACTAAGAATAAAAATTGGGGAAAAAGGAGGAGGAGAAGCAGAGGTGGGGAAAGACAGAAGAGATGATGGGGAAAGAGAGCGAAAATGGTGTGAAGAAGAAGAAGAACATAGAAGGGGTGAGGAAGGAAATGGGAAGAAAAGACAGAAGGGACCAAGTGGGAGACAAGGAGAGCAAGCGAGGATGAAGAAGAGAGAGGAAGGAACAAAGGAAGGAGAGAGGGAGCACAAAGAAGGAGAATGTAGAGAAGGCATGAGGAAGAAGGATAAAGAAGGGAGGATAGAAGACAGAAGGGAGGGCAGAGGAGCGAGAGGGAGACGAGGCGAGGAAGGGAAGAGGAAGTAAGAAAAGAAAGGAAGTGGGTAGGGGAGGAAAAGAGGGAGAAAGGGATGAATGGATGTGTTTGGGCGTGGTGCCAGTCCCAGGACGGGGGGACCGTTGGGCAAGGCATCAGGGGGAAAGAGGAACAGATGGTTTGCGAACGTTTTATTAGGCGTTATTAAAGAAAACAAAATCCACCACCAACAAAAAAAAAAAACATGAATCAAGCACGCCCTGGAAGCGACAGCTACTTTCTGTCGCTGTGCCGTTTTTTTAGAGGTGCGTTCGTTTTTGTTGTTTTTTTATAATTTTTTTCCTCATTTTAATTTTCCTATTTTCCCTGACATGATGTTAACTGAAATGAAAGACTAACCCCTAACCCTTCTGGTTTTTATCAACAGTAGTTTAGTAATTTACTCCCATGGGCCATTTTTGCGAGACAGATTTAACAAAATAAGGTGCAAAATCGAAGCAGCAGAGGCCTTGATATCCTTTTTCCTTATTATCAAGATCCAAAAAGACTACATTTATCAATAATGCAACTTGATGATCTCATTTTAAGACCCACTTCTTTCAAACGCCACATCTCTAGTTTGAAACACATTGTTCCAACTGGTCTGAGACCCAAGCTGTAGTGACCCTTATGACATCACAATGACATCATCATGGATCTTCACCGACTTGACAAAGCTCCTCTAGAGCCGCAGAAGACATGATGCACCTGTTTTCCAGATTACTGAATACTATACTCTGGAAAATGAACCAATCCCCATGTGTAAAATCTGTGGAGTGCTTCTTTGTAACTGATAGAAAAGGGACTAAATTATGAAAAAACAAACTGAGGATTTATGAACTGCAATTTTAACCTTAAACCTAAAGAACTTAAACCTTAAACAGCCCCTTGAAGATATGAGGACTGGACATAACGTCCTATATTTTAAAGAATGTCCTTTGTCGAAAAAAAACTATTCCCAAACTAGAAAAAACAAAACAAGTCCTAACACATAATGTGTAAAGCTGAAGCTTGTGTACTGAAGAGTCTTCCAACATGAACATTCCATGTTCAAAAATGTCCCTATTTTCCACAAATGCCCACACTTTTCAGTGCGCTCAGGTCCCAAAATGTCACTCTCCAAAATATGTCCTCACTTTCCAAACACGTCCTAACTTTTCTGAAATGTTACCACTCCCTAAAAATATCCTATTCCAAAAATGTCTTCACTTTCTAAAAACGTCCCTAGTCTCCAAAAAACTAAATATACTCACTCAAAAGGGGCAAACTTGAAACTGGTCCAAGCAAAAATAGAAATGCAAGAGCACGGAAACAAACAGATATGGCCTACACTAGGGCTGTAATGATACGGAAAATAAAACCGAAATAGCGACACTCACCTTCAGGCATCTGTGTCACGGAGTGAGAAGGCAGAATCGCAACTCCCAGAGTTATCCTTATTGTCCACATCCAGTGCAACCACTTCTTTTAATTACTAGTAGTCTTTTTCGTGCCTTATTCCTGTTTTGTCTGGTAAATTTAGCTAACTGTGCCGATGGCTAACAGCAAAAGAGGGGGCACCGGTAACGCTAACGGAGGTGTAGCTAACATTGCGAGTGGCCTATGTTCTGACTTGGGTGCCTGGGTCTGTTTCCTGAAAGTTCAGTAAACTGCCGTTAGCGTCCTTAGCACCGGAGGTAAGTGCTGACTGGGATGGTTGCTAGCTAGCTGGGGGCTGACTGTGGATGTGTCCCATGGGGGTGAAATGATAGTGGATGGCTGCTAGCTGGCTGGGGCCTGACTATGGATGTGTCCCCGGGCCGGGGCTGTAATGATAGTGGATGGCTGGTAGCTGGCTGGGGACTGACTGTTGATGTGTCCCCGGGGCTGTAATGATAGTGGATGGCTGGTAGCTGGCTGGGGGCTGACTGTGGATGTGATCCCGGGCCCAGGCTGTAATGATAGTGGATGGCTGCTAACTGGCTGGGGACTGACTGTTGATGTGTCCGGGCCAGGCTGTAATGATAGTGGATGGCTGCTAAATGGCTGGGGACTGATGTTGATGTGTCCCCGGGGCTGTAATGATCTAGTGGGTGGCTGCTAGCTGGCTGGGGGCTGACTGTGGATGTGATCCCGGGCCCAGGCTGTACTGATAGTGGATGGCTGCTAGCTGGCTGGGGGCTGACTGTGGATGTGTCCCCGGGGCTGTAACTAATGATAGAGGATGGCTGCTAGCTGACTAAGGGCTGACTGTGGATGTGTCCCCGGGGCTGTTGTCAGCTCTCATCCCGACTGAAGCCTTGCAGCCCCTGGAGAGTGAGGCAGAAGACAGGGGTGTGCTAGCTAGCTAAATTACCATTAGATCAGTCGTCTATCTATGCAGTTAACATTACTGATGAATTGGTGGGTTAGCCCAGAGTTGTGAACCGAGGTCAAAACAATCGTGCTAAAAATAACTGAGCATGTTGAACAGTGTCGAAATATTATGTTACCCACCAAGAATTACATTAGCATTAGCTACTTGTCAACCAGCACCTTTACAGCAGGCACCAAAGCACTTTTTCTCTCCGTTCCCTCTACAGCTTGGGAGAGGAATTGTTACCATTATTCTTATGTCTCATTCACACGAGTTAATGAATCAAAACAAATTTAGAATTTGGAAAAAAGAATCAAGGATTGTATAGAATTGTGGGTCAAATATCGTGAACCAAACCGAACCAAAGTTTGGTGTATCGTTACAGCCCTAACCTACACACACACACACACACAGACACACACTATCTTTGACATAGCCCCTTTACCATAACCTTAACCATAATCTAATTCTTACCCTAATCCTAAAACCAAGTCTTAACTCTTAAACAGCCCTTTAAGTTGTGGGGTCCAGCATTTTGGCCCCACAAAGCTGTCTGGACCCCACAACACACACACACACACACACACACACACACACACACACACACAAACTTTTGGAGCTTGAGCTTGTAGTGCAAAACATATTTTATTAATCAAACAAATAAACATAATGTGTGTGCATTTATTTGTGTGTGTGTGTGTGTGTGTGTGTGTTTCATGTGGTGCGTAGCATGTGGATGCTTTATATGTTTTATTGTCCGTTCAGACCGGTTTGTGTTGCTGGAAGCGTGAACCTACCTATTTAATCTGAACGGACATCCTAAAACACAACATCCTCTTTCTCTCTCGCAGTGGGTTGATAAATCTGTTCTTAGTTCTCTTTCCTTTTTTGTTCCTCTGTTGTTGCTTTAGACAGCAGTGGACATTGGTGTGCTAGTGTGGGTCTGGTGTGTGTGTTGGTTGTGTGGTGGTTTGTGTGGTGTGTGTGTGTGTGTGTGTATTTGCAGCCCTATTTATGGGACAAAGCCTTCAGTGACCCAATAAGTGAAACTGAAATCCGAGCATTTTATTGTGAAACAGCTCTGCTGCTTTCAACAACAAAACCTGTTAAAAGACTTAAAAACAAAAAAAAAAAGATAGAAACAGCCATGACACCATTTTTTCCTTAGGGTATCTTAAGATTTGCCTATCTGATGTATAAAATATCAAACAATATTGTTCATCAATAATATTATTACTATAATGTATAATATGTGCATTATTAATAGGCTATATTGTTATGATGGTGGAGAAGGTGTGGCCCAAATGCAGAGATGACAGGCGAAGTAATGAGCTTGAGACTTTATTCAACAAAAAATCCATAGAACAGGTGTTCAAAAACAGCCGGTCAAAAACCGAAGAAACAAGATGAACTGGAACCGAGGAAAAAAAATCCGGAAACAGGCAAAGAAATCCACAGCGCGCCGGGAACTACAACAATGATCCGACACAAGGGAAGGGAAGCAAAAAGACTAAATAATACTAATACTAATACTAATAATAATAGGTAACGAGCAAACAAGGGACAGGTGATACAGCAGGTGAAACACATCGGGGGGGCAGGACAATCAGACAGGAGGGAAACCTCGAGACAGGAAGTAAAACGATAAAAGATTAGACAGAAAAACAGACACTGTTTCACTGTGGTAAGTCGAGAGCAGATATGAGTCGCGCATGCGTTATTTTGCAACAACTAGCATACAAGATGCTAACGAGAGACTTTTGTGATGTCAATACAGTAAAAATGGACCTACTTAACAAGTTGGTTCACTGCTGGCTACAAGTTAGCATCAAACACAACAAAGGCTGTCAGTTGAATGGCGTTTTGAGCTAACGTTAGCAATCAAACAATCATAGATAGCTAAAACATGTTTTGAAATGACTGCTAGCTTAGCTACAAGGTAGCAATCAAACACAACAAAGGCAGTCACTTGAATGGCCTTTTGAGCTAACGTTAGCAATCAAACAACCATAGATAGCTCAAATTGTTTTTGAAATGACTGCTAGCTT
>NC_045748.1:20920284-20934573 GCF_008692095.1 Etheostoma spectabile | reverse complement strand
TAGCAATCAAACACAACAAAGGCAGTCACTTGATTGGCCTTTTGAGCTAATGTTAACAATCAAACAACCATAGATAGTTAAAACATTTTTTGAATTGACTGCTAGCTTAGCAACAAGCTAGCAGTCAAACACGACAAAGGCTGTCAGTTGAATGGCGTTTTGAGCTAACGTTAGCAATCCAACAACCATAGATAGCTAAAACATTTTTTTAAATGATTCCCATCTTCTGTTATTGTTTGTTATGAGAAAACTATTATTTCATGGATTAAACTGATTTCAGCATGACACGTTACGCTGTAAACCGTTTAAATCTGAACGTGCGCAACCAACATCAGCACTCGACTTACATTGGGGAGTGACACAGACTATTAAAACTAAACATGAAACAGAACATACAACAGAAACATACAACCATGACATACATAACAATAATTTACTTAAACAGCAGTCAAGAACGAGTTAAGACATTTAATACAATTCCAACAGTTTTCCTCGTTTCTGTTTTTCTTTCCGCTCTTGTTCTTTTACATTTTCCTGTTAGCCCACTTCTTCATTCCTACATATTTTTTTGTTTTGTGCATGTGATGCTGTGGATACAAGGAATAAAATGTTAAAACTACATAAAAAAAACTAGTATGACTGCAATTATATGAAATTAACTCAACACAACAAGAGTTATCTCAGGACACGTTACAAATACTTTGTGTCAAATAAAAATAACATTTGTTAAATTACACTTTGTTCATTGCTGTTTAGCCAAACTTTACTGCTTTCTGAAAATACATGTCTTTCCTATCAACCCACGTCCAAATAACAATAGAATACAATATTTTTTAGGGAAGGCATAAACCAACCATAGGGGTACACTCTGTAATACTGGTCACTATTATGCTATTATGAGGTCTCACTATATCTCATTCTGGTTTCTTTATATTATATGATATCAAGGGGAATGACTATAAATACAAATCCTGGGTGTTGTGACACTGTTTTTGCTTTTATATCAACAAATAACCCAAAATGATTGTCTTGATACTGTTATGTATGATACTTTTTTTTCCCATCCCGGACTCGGCCTTGACTCGGACTCAAACTCCATTGGACTTGACTTGGTATCTGCTAGTCCTGGTCTTGGACTCAACAAAGGTGGTCTTGACTACAGCCCTGTACGCAACAATTTCCCAATAGCATGCATTTGGTGGCATTTCAGTGGCTAGGAAAAAAAATTACAGTTACCCACTATTTGCAGTCAATCACTTCTTAAAGGGTCCTTACACCAACATTACAGAAACCGAAGAAACAGTTTTTTCTCACTTCCCTATAGCAGGTATTGTGCAGCATTTTCTTTTCTTTAATCTTTATTGTGTGCCTTTTAGGCACATATGGAAAGCCAGTGAGGGTGACTCCTACTGGTTGCTCTCAAGGCTGCACCGTTGGGGGACTATTCTAGACAGATTAGTGTGAAGCTCCCAGGTGTTAGAGTACTCCCTCCAGGTGTTTCTCCTCGTAAGCAGGTGAAGAGAAGCAGCTGGAGACCCCATGTGTGACAGAGGTAGAACATGATTGTCTGTAGCCTCCACAGGATGATGGGACAGTTGGGGCCTGCTTCAACCCAGATTTAACATCTGTCCTGAGTGATCTGATCACAAGTGGACAGCTCTGTAAGTGTGTTTTCACATGGCAGTAGAATGTCTCCATATGCATCTTGACTGACCACTTGTGATCAGATCTAACTTCCTGACTCTATATGCAAATGTACACATGCATCATTTCCGTTTGCATATAGGCTGGTCGTGTGTGTGTGTGTGTTTGTGTGTTTTTGTGTGTGTGTGTTTGTCACTTTCACATAATCCATAAATTAGAAATGTGCGCTGACTAACATTAATGAAAAAGAGCTGTCTGTGTGCCAACATGAGGTCTACCGATGGCGCCGGAACCTGTGTGGCAATGCAAGACTAATAAACAACAAAAGGTGATGATGTAAGAGCAGGAATGTTTGTAATAACATCATACTTATTTGTGAATTCTGGGACATTTTGTGAAACTAAAAATAACGTTATTGTTTACTGGCGACTGCCTTTTCCAGGTCTGAGCGGAGCCCAGAGCTCCAGACAGCCGGGGATATAAAAGCAGGCAGCACCGGAACAGAAAATGCGACACATCCTCTGATAATAACATCCAAAACGTACAATTCCCTCTCAGTGGATAACTCTGTGGAGAATTACTTTAAATGAGAAAGTACTTCCGTTCACAGTTGAGTAGGCGGTCCTTAATGTGTCCCAGGACACATTCCCGTTCTCACTGCTGTAATAATGTGGACACTAAGACCCTTGAATGTGGTTTGAGTGCTCTGATCTCAATGCGTTGATCTCAAGTGTGTTTCCACCTGTATTTATAGCTGTGTGTCCACTTGTGATCCAATCACTCAGATAAGATATCACTACCAGGTCAAGATGGGGCTGCAGCAGGGCTCAACAGTAACAGGTGCCCGGTTGCCCCTGGAAACCAGATCGAGTCAATTGGCAACCATTTCATGGCCTCTGGTTGAACCCTTTGGCAAACATCTGTTCAATATTTTTTTTTTTTTTAATACAACACAAAAACTTACAAACTGGAAAATCTCATTTCAAAAGAAGTCAACATATTATGTGGTTGTCTTCGTAAAGTTTAAACACTACATATGTACGCCACACATCATTTCAGATGTCAAATGCTTTCCACACATTCACGTTTGCAGTGAAAACATAAAGGCAACACAATTTTCTGTTGACGTTCATAAGGTGTCAACTAAATGTCTGCGCTGCTCTCTGATGCTTTGAAACCTATGTTACAGACAACAGAAGCATGGGACGCTAGTGTTAGAAAAAACTAACTGTCGCGTGTTCTTTGATTTGATGAGGACGAAAAGAGACTGAGGTTCCAATTGAGAATTAAGAAAAGGTTTAATGAAAGAGCATTATGAAGATGATAAGACAAAGACAATACGACACAAAACATGATAACACTGCAGCTGACATGATCCATACTTCTCCCTGATGGAGTTGCATGAGACCAGTCCTGAATATTCCTAAATCACACACATTTATCCCCTGCACCTGGGGGCGGCTCCTTTTCACCTGGTGTATTCAAATCCATTCCCATTGGTCCGTCGTTGGCATGGCAACACGCCAAGCTCATCTTCGTTGTCCAATGAGGAAGGACATGGCTCTAAACTCTGCTCCTTTGGGGTCGTTTTCGGTCCCAGATCAAAAGGTTCTATCATGTAAATGTGAAACTCTAACATCAATACAGTTAATCAGCATTCTATTGTCTCAGCCTAGTCTAAGACACCAGGGGGTCGGAGACAGGAGGTTACTTCCTTTTGTGGAGCAAACGTTTTTCTAGATGTTCATATTTTTCAGTTCTAATCGATCTCGCAGAGACGGAGGAAGAGATCGGGTAGGTGAGAGACACATTGGCCGCCTTGACCTCTTCCGAGAGAAAATGCATATTATCCTAACCTGGCTGCGTCAAACAGAAATACATTGTTTTCAAAACATTGTTTTTAACTTTTTATAACTCAACACTAGTAAAAACTAATAGCATGTTACACTTGGCAGCAGGTAACGTTAGCCTACCGTTAGCTACAATAGTAACTGGATTCAACAAGGTTAAGATGCTACAACAGTCGTCCAACTATGAGCTAAAAGACACAAACTAGCACTTGGCCACTGCTGTTTCAGAGAAAAACTGAATGGACAAAATGTTGCGTTTACTTAAAACGGGTAAACCTTGTGGTGCATTCATGGTTATTGTAAAATACCCTTTTCTCTTCTACTTTTATCTTATAACAGCAACATACTGGTGAAAGAAGTAGTTATGGTAAAAAGTACACACACACACACACACACACACACACACACACACACACACACACACACACACACACACACACAACATACTGGTGAAAGAAGTAGTTATGGTTAAAAGTTCTTATTATTACATGTTACGCTCCAGTCTAGGGGTGCCTAGGACGCAACATGAATCAGAATAAATGGCCCCATCTTCCCCGTCCCCCAAGCCGCCACAAAACTTAAGCTTTGGTCCCAATTTATTTATTGGACATAAAAATAAATATATGACATAACTGGTGATCAAATAGATGTATAACGTAACTAGATCTTCAGGGTGGCCTACTACAAAAACAACAAACAAAACAACCTTATCTGTAAAGTAAAAAGTTAACCTTAACGAACCATAAAATGGCCAAAAAATTAACAATGACTTACCGTCCCAACTAAGAAAAACAGGAGAAAACTAAATACATCTAGAGGTCCACCCATACAATTGGAATCTGAAATATACTCATCTAACAACTAAACAAAAGTCTAGGTGTAGCAGGTTGGGAGGCGAGGAGAATGAAGAATGCCTGCTGGCTTCCCCCTCTTTCTGCTGACGGCCGCCATTTTGCCTCTTTAAATATTCGGTTGTTCACAGCTGCAGCCAATCCCGGGTTGGGCATAGCTGCCTCCACCAATCATCCTCCAGCAATAGTAAAGCTCTATTTGCATATGGAGAAAAGAAACGGGACACATAGCTTTTTTAATAATCACTTAAATTCCCCCCTTTTTTTAGCTGATCCAACAATTGATCCGATTTTTGACTCAGAACCGTGATCCGATCCGTGAGTTTTGGGATCTGTTGCACCCCTATATTTGAGAGGGATGGGAAACTACATTGCAAGCCGTCGTCTCATTGTTTTATTGCCAGTGGCAACCAACAGCTGGTAACTTAGCCCTGTGCAGTTCAGAAGGGAACTGGACTTTTTTTTTTAAAAAGGGAAAAACTCAGACCGGTTCCAGTACAGGGAAAAACTCAGACCGGTTCCAGTACTGGCACTGGACATCTGTAATGTGTGTACGTTGTGTACTGTAGCATTCATCATTAATACCTTGTTTGCTGATTTTGGCTTGCTTGTCCTAATTTTTTGAAATTTTCCATGAATGTCCTCTTTCCAAAATGTCCTCACTTAACCCTTGTGTTGTCTTCCCGTCAAAATTGAAAATCAACACTTTTGTTGTTGTTGTTATTGATGTTTTTTTTTAACTTTTTCTTATGACACTTTTGACACTTTTTTCAATGTTTGTCACTTTTCTGGACGTTTTCAACACTACGTAACACTAACTTATTAAATTTAGTTTTACAGTTATTTTTGGAATTTATGGTCAATAAACCTCATTTATAGGAAATTACACCTAATTTTTGAGTTAGAAAAGCAGAAATTAGGAATTATTTAGACTAAAATTAAAGGAATGGATGTTGATGGATAATCACAGGCTGGAATATGTCAACTTTTACTCAATACTATTTCAAAACCACTTCAATTTGTTTTTCAAATGCTCTAAAATTGAATAAGATGCCCCAAAATTAATGAAAGTAGAGATTTGTACATGTCAAAGAGCGTTGTGTGGGATCAATTATGTTATTTCGGGGAATTAAAAAGAACATTGATATAGGAAAACCAAACATGTTCTCTTTCTCAAACATCTTAACTTTCCAAACAAAATGATCACTCCCAAAAAATGTCCTAGCTTTCCAAAAATGTCCTCACTTGCTTCCAATTTCAAAGCCAGTGAAATGTATCCTTTAGTGTTTGATGTGACCTGAAAAGTCAATCAGGATTTTAAATGTTTGTAATATGAGTCCCCGAGCACTATATGCCTCTGAGCGCATTTGGACATTTTGGACAAACCCATTCTTGATCCCCAAGTTCTTCAGTTGAAGTGTAACCTGGCTAAAGAGCCTCCGTGTTTGATTCAGCAGATGTTACATTAGAGACTCGCTCAGGCTTTGGCACCAGAACCCTGCAGCTTTTCTGGCTGCAGAATGATTTAACACGTTGAAGTTCACCAACCAGCTTTTGTAAATCGCTGCCTTAAGCAACACCTCCTCGCACACATACAGGTACCTACCAGCAGCCCCTTTTTACCTTCCCTTTTTTAAATATATTTTTGCTGGTTTGGACTTGCAGCCTTGTTTTAATTAGTGATTTCCTTCGAGAAGAGCTTAAATTAATCATTAGTCGGAAATCCATCAGCAGCGCCAGTTTTTTACTGAAATAAAAACCCCCAAGGTGCACCAACCTGGCATTACAATACAGTCATTTTCTTCTAGTTTTCTCCCTTTTTTTCTTGCCTCTTTTTCCCCTGATTGAAGAGAGACAGGTCCTAATTGCTGGAATATTAGAAACCATTATTCCTAATTAAACATCACAGAACACACTGTCAGAGTTGAACTGGCAGAGTAATTTAAGACATGTTGAACCTCTGGCTTCGTAACAGAGTCTATTAGTGGAGAGGGACGAGGGACGCTTCAAATTGGCAAGCAGACGAACGGGCACAACAAAACTCTGCCAGGGTTTCACTATAGCAGGTGTGAATGTGTGTGTCTGTATATGCATGTGTGACTTCACTGACAAAACACACACACACACATACATACATACACCCACAAACACAGCTTTCTTCCTTCTTGTCTGTCTTTGATAAGGCTACAGTTGTACATGTGTGTTAAAAATTGATAATTCATGCACTGTTATTATATTAACATTAGGCCTATATTATATGTTTAAGCATTAACAATAAATCAAAAGACAATATGTAATGTGAATGTGGTGCCTTGTGAATTATTACCAACCTTGAAGCTCTACTGTACATTTTAGCTTCTTTGTGCGCATTGATTTGGTTTTCTAGCACATTAGTTGGTTCAGTGTCGGCCTTCTTGTCTACCTCGTTCAGCTGTTTTCAGCAAACAAGCTCTGATAAACCCCTGTTTCCTACCTAAGTAGCGTCTAATGCCAAGTGTGTGAAGAAAGTTGTAATGCTAAAGCTTAGAGCAGCTATGTTATCAGCAGTACTAGTCGTCAATAATGTGCCTTTTTTCATCAAACTAACATAGGCTAGTTTTCCACACACCAGCTCGTATTGTCTTGTTGACATATTTTTGATTTTGCTCGTGGTTCAAATCCGGTATTTTTTGTTAGTTCAACCCTTTTAATGTGATACAGTGCATTAGCAGTGACAGATAACAAATCTGATAGAGTGTAAAGAGAGTGAACAGTAAACTCTGAGGCTGATTTAAGATTAAATTGTCCTGGATCCCCTGCGTGCATTGTTTCCTGTAAATCTCCCATGTGTGTGAATGGAATGTGAATCCATCAAAGGCATGGCGGACTCCGGAGGGACTACTTTAGAGAGGTAATACCTGAATGTTAATACTATGTATGGCTATTGCAGAACCATAAATAGTATTATTTTAGTTTTAAATTGGGTTTAATGTAAGAGAAATCAATGAAGAAAATGTATTCAAATCTTACGGATTGTAACTTTTTTTTTACCCTCATGTTGTCCTCATATCAATGTTCAATGTTCTTTTTAATTCCCCAAAATAACATGATTGATTCCAAATAACGCTCTTTGGCAAGTACAAATCTCTACTTCCATTAATTTCTGTCTTATTCAATTTTATAGCAAAAAAAATTGTAGTGTTTTTGAAATAGTATTGAGTAAAAGTTGACATATTCCAGTCTGATTATCCATCAAATACACTCCTTTCATTTTAGTCGAAATAATTCCTAATTTCTGCTTTTCTAACTCAAACATTAAGTATAATTTCCTATAAATGAGGTTTATTAAACATAAATTCAAAAAATAACTGTAAAACTACAGTTAATAAGTTAGTGTTGAAAACGTCCCAAAAAGTGACAATCATTGAAAAAAAAAAGTGTTGAAAAAAAGGGACAAAAACTTTTTAAAAAGTTAAAAAAGTTGATAAAAGCATCCACAAAAGTGTTGATTTTCAATTTTGACGGGAAGACAACACGAGGGTTAAAGAACCAAGCCAAAGATTTTACAATAATCCAATTGCACTAAATGTAACTACTAACAAATTTGCCATTTAATGTATAAAATATCCACAGTTCAACTGTACAATAGTTACTAGTTCCGAAACCATGGGCACTCGTTTGGGATGCACACAAAGGTGTTACAGATGTTACAGATGTTACAGGCTGTGTAATAATCAAGCTGATGTGGTCCCAGTGTGGATGATGTTCAAACTGTCCTTCTGCTTTAGTGTCCCCACGTTTCTCAGTCCCAGCATGACGCCTTCTTGATGTTTTCAGGTTTGGGTTTATTGGTGCTTTACGACCTCATACCGGCTGTCACACACATTAAACACAGACACTCATTGCAGTCAACAACACACACACTCGTGCGCACACCTACATGTGAATCTGGTGTGCACACAACCACAAAGATGCTAAAATGCAATTGTTGGCTCTACTGTCATTCCGCACCGCTATCTTCTACACTTTAATTACGCACAGGCGCAAACAGGCTGCTGATGAAGAATGCATTACCATACCAAAACACATTCAACTCCCATCACGGTTTGGTTAAAATACGGTTTGGTCACGTGTCTTTGGCGTTCGTTTTCGACGCTAAACCCCAAATTCTACAGGATGTAGAACGGCTGCGGATCCGCTCCGGAACGGCGGTGGAGTCAGTAGGTTTCCAGTAAAGTCAATGTGTGTATTTCACACTGCGGAACGGCTGCGTCCCGACTCCGTCCCAGCTCCGGCGATCCCTAGCCCTCCGGAGCAGATACTCAGAGCGTCTATAGTAGTGTTTGACAGGAATTCAAGCACAGAAACAAATAAAACATCCGGTTAATTTTCAAAATAAAATAGAGCGTGCTCACAGATTAGATTAGATTCAACTTTATTTTCTTACACAGGTACAGGTACAAGGCAACAAAATGCAGTTTGGGTCTAACCAGAAGTGCAATAGCAGTAATTGCAGGACATACAATGGTTTCATAAGTGCAGGATGGATACGTACTGAATAAATATAGAAATGGATACTATTATAAACAGAATTTAACAGATAGATTTGTCCTATGAATGTAATGTATAGATAACAAGTATTGTGAACAAGATTTATAGGTGATGTACAGTGGATCATGTCTCTTTGCACTACACCTTGAAAACACAGCACAGAGTTCTTTCCTCTCTACTCCTCTGGATGGAAACAAACTGTTTTTGTGGTTCTCTTCTACGTGAATTTGCGAGATCTCGTGAGTCCTCGAGACTTCAGCGGTCAGTCGTGGCCGCAGGCGTTCCACAACAAATCCGGACCTGGAGGGTGTTGATGGACGGCGAAGCATGAAGCTGACACACAGCGGAGCCGATCCACATCCGGTGGAATTTGGGGGTAAAAATCTCCTTTAGCGTCATGACTCTTGGGTCGGGAGGTACGTTTAACTGACATGCAGCACAAGAAAAGGACAGTTATGTTTAGGAAAAGATCATTTCTGGGTAATAAAATGTACCATTTAGTGACACGCTGGAAAAGAACGGGACACAGGCAGACAGATCGCTCAGTTGGTAGAGTTTACGCCTCGACGCAGAGGGCCTGTGTTGGACTCCGACCTGCGGCCCTTTGCTGCATGTCATTCCCCCTCTCTCTCCTTTCATATCTTCAGCTGTCCTGTCTAAAATAGAGAACGTATAGAATAAGAACGGGACACAAACCCCGGTCTCTGGGTGAAGGTCCTGTGTTGTTTGACCAATCCACCACCCCAACCAACCTCCCTACGGGGTATTTTGGTCTTTTTCGCTACCATTGTCGCTCTTACAGTTTTTTAAGTTAGACAGCAGTGTGTTTAAACAAAGTGCTGTAGCTCCATAGTGTTGTTAATGTTGTGGTTAAGCCATGGGATAAGTGTGTAGTTTTGAAAACTTTGTTAAAGCAATGAAATTTGACTTAGAGTTTGGTCTACGTGAACTGCTGCAGTGCAGACTGGAGTTAGATTTTTGCACATGTGACTGCAGTTGTGCCCACTGTGGTTTAGCAACCCAAAAAAAAAAGGCTACAGGCGAGCTGCTATGCCCAGTGTGTTCCATTCAGATGCTGAAGGGTGTTTTTGGGAGTCGTGAGTGAGAACGGTATTGGTTGGAATGTCGCACTCGCAACCTCCCTGCCCACATATAACCCTACGAATTTATTTGATAAATGATGAGGTCAAAAGAAAAATCACTGACTTTTAACAAGTTGTGTAGTCCTGGTTCTCCAAGAAGAAACTAATCACAAAATTATAAAAAAAAAAAATGTGTTCTTCTCGACTAGCATGGCTATTTTTACCTCAGCCCCCGTGATTTCATCAGCCTCCGACACACCTCTCAAGAGGAACGAGCCGATGTTAGCAGTTCCCCTCTGTGCCTCCACAGTCTGTTTATGTTTGCTATAATTGGCATGTTTGCTAACGTCATTTTTCCCACCTTGTTCCATGCTGCCCAGTGTACTTTGCACAATGAGCGCTGTTTGCTGACGTGGGTAGTGGTTAGAAATGGGTAGGTTCCACACTAATAGATGCATACTTGTCTCATTTAGGAGCTTTTTCATTTTCAGTTCAATTGACTCTGAAAAGATCATGAGCGGGATTGTTTTGGTGGGGCTGCCAGGTAGAACCAGGACATGTCCTACAGTCTGGACATATCACAGAAACTGTGAAACACCCATTTGAGGGAATGATTACCAATCAGGAGCAAGGCAGTGGAAAGGGTTTGCAGGTATGGCATTGTGAAAAAATTTGATTAAGAAGTAAAATCAGACTGAACGAAAGCAAAACATGACACAAATACATATGTGCAAAGTTGGATCAACAAAATCATCATGGGCTTACTCGTTCCTACATCCTAAAACCATCCCCCCCCTACTCCTTTCCAACATAGCTATGCAATCAAAATCCTAACCCGTTCCATTACACACACACAAGTCATAAATGTGTCATAAATGAGTTTGTTCTGACAATATCCACCTTTTTGTCAAGCATGAAAATGTTTGAGGCTTTGTACATGTAATTAGGTGTGTTGGGAGACTTATGGCCACTAATGAAAAGGATGATTTGCCAAACAATAACTTGCGATTGGGAATACTCCTCTCCTCTAGTGGCTGACTGAGTCGCTCGTATTTTGTTTTGAGTTAAACATGTCTATTTACTGCTGTCAGTGCAACAGTGTGAAGGCGCTTCTTGTCACTAGTTGAAGATGCAAAATACTTCTAGTCACATCACACCCAACGCCATAACATCCTGTTGCTGTCAATCTGACAGAGCGTCTTTCTCAACCATCTTTTTCCCTATGACTAGTCATTAATTAATAGATCCATGCCATTTAGCACTAATGAGCATCAAAACTGAAAAGAGCTTGGTAAAACATTCTGTGAACACAACCTGCGTGTGGAAGACTGTGAGTTTTTTCTCAATGCTTAGCCAGAAATGGAGAAAGGACTTTTATTACATCATCTTGGTTTGAGGTGCAGGGTAGGAATGTTAATGATTAAACATTTAACTGTTTACCGACAATAAGAATTTTGACCGATTAATACTATCAGTTAAACAGATAAATCAGTTTAACATTTGACAACAATATTGAAAAATAGCCTTGGGCACACTGAATTTGATGAATTTACTGTTTATCTGACCCAAATGAGACAATAAGCTAACGCTAGCAAACGCTGCTGTCCCTCTGCTGTCCCTCTGCCTCCCTGCTGCAGGAGATGCTGTATTCCCATATATTCCGTGTATATTAGTGGTCCCCTAATACTGTATCTAAAGTCTCTTTTGTATAGACCTTAGTGGTCCCCTAATACTGTATCTGAAGTCTCTTTTATATAGACCTTAGTGGTCCCCTAATACTGTATCTGACGTCTCTTTATCTAGACCTTAGTGGTCCCCTAATACTGTATCTGAAGTCTTTTTATCTAGACCTTAGTGGTCACCTAATAGTGGGGAGGGTTGACCAACTGCCACTTTGCTGGTTTGAAAGCGATGATGTCTCTCTCTCATGGGATGGCCAAATTCTCTGGGTGGGGAAAGCAGAGAAAGGGGAGGTAACTTTGCCCCTTATGAGGTCATAAAGAGCAAGATTCCAGATCGGCCCATCTGAGCTTTCATTTTCTCAAAAGCAGAGCAGGATATCCAGGGCTCGGTTTACACCATTCACCATTTTCTTGGATGTTTTCTTCATCACATTGGATGTCTGCATCATCTCTAAGCACTAGGGATGAGCGATTACAGCATTATCTGTATCTGTATCTGTTTACCACATAAATTATCTGTATCCGGATCCGTACTCGGACTGGGCGGGGTCTAACCGGAAGTGGTCAGATTTAACCCGGAAGTGGGTCGGGTTGTCTTGAAATGGGCGGGGCTTTAACCGGTTTGTTGTATTAAGCATGCAATTGATATGGGTTGATCAGAAATTGTTAACTTGTTTAAACTTTTAATTTTTTTATGATCAGTTCTTTTTATTTTTTTTATTTCCACACCAGGTGTGTGTGTGTGTGTGTGTGTGTGGTGTGTGTGTGTGTGTGTGTGTGTGTGTGTATGAGTAAGAAAGAGACACAGAGAGAAGAAACCCTAAACGTTAACGGAACAGACCCGCGGACCTGATTGACTGACGGAGCGAGAGAGAGAGAGAGAGAGAGAGAGAGAGAGAGAGAGAGAGAGAGAGAGAGAGAGAGAGAGAGAGCGGCCGAGGGAGCGCAGTTCTCCATGTTCTGTGTGTGTGTGATTGAGCCGAGCGTGTTTGTAGGCGGGGGGGGCGCTGTGACTATCACAGAACGCAGCGGGGCCAGCTGAGGAGTTGTATTCAATCCGAGCACGGATATTGACTCATATTACTCGTATAATACTTGTACTCGGCAAAAGTGCTTTATCCGTACCGGATACTCGTTTCAGCCGAGTACTCGGATCATCCCTACCAAACACTAATGAAAGTGTTTTTTCCATTGCTTTCACCTCCATTACTTCCATAAAAACAGGGAGAATGCAGTTTTACTATAGTAAAGGTAGTGTTTTTGCACATTATTTTTTATAGTTGTGTATGCAACCTCAGCCATCTGACCTGGACATGTCGGTATCTTTGCTCTTTTACCTGTTTATCTCAAACGGTCCAGTGTATAATGATTTATAATTCTTATTTGGTGTTTGTATAAAAAAAAAGGCTTTCTGAGCTTTCTCTATATGAATGTGAACGTTCATTAACTAGTGTAAAACCAGACTAAATGGTGGTTAACAGGTTAGACAGCAGAGGGTTAGCATTTGAACAAAGTGCTGTAAGTCCCCTGTGTTGTGCATGTTGTGCTTAAAGCCATTTACTAAGTGTGGAGAGTTTTGAAAACTGTGTTCTAGCAAATGAAAGACAAACTAGAATTTGGTCTGCGTGAACTTCTTCTGTTCAGACTGTAATACTACGTCACTTTACAGTGAGGTGAGCTGTTATGATGTTAAAAACCTTATATAGTGAAATGTTCATGCCATGGGACCTTTAACGTTACTGTTGTCTTTAACATTTTCTAGGTTAGTAGGGATGCTCAAAACCAACATTAAATACATAGTAATGTTCCCCCCAGCATTTTGTTTGGTTGCTAAACTGTGTGCAACATGAGCAGTGACGTTAAATCCCCGGTTTCAGGTAACCCCACACTAGGGTATCGTCTATTTGCTGGATTGTTCTGAGGTATCCGTCGGTAGCTAACGTCAGCAGATAAGCCAGTTGACAGCAACGCTACTTTTCATATTTATGCACAATGTTTCTGACAGTAGTGGTCATGGTGAGTGAAACTGTGTTGTAATGTTCTGTATTTATATGTAAATGTGCTGTATTTATATAGCGCTTTCCTAGTCTTAACGACTACTCAAAGCGCTTTTACATCATACAGGATACATTCACCATTCACACACATTCATACACTGTGGCCGAGGCTGCCGTACAAGGTGCCACCTGCTCATCAGGTAAACACTCACACACATTCACACTCCGAAAAAAATTTAAGGACCAGTTCAGTTTTGTAAAAAAATTTGTCCTGACACAATATTATCCAGGACTTTTCACTTTCAATCTTCCCCTTACCCCTGTTTTAGTCTGTTAACCTCACCCCTAACGTTAACCATGCCATGCACGGATATGTCAGAAAGTAAGAACACCAACAAACTTAACTCTAAATGTAATCTCTCTCTCTCTCTCTCTCTCTCTCCCCCATCTCCTCTAGACAGAGGGATGGGTCTCTCCCTCTCCCCCCATCTCCTCTAGACAGAGGGATGGGATCAGATTGGGGAGAGTTCTAGCCTGGCCAGGCTCCTCTCTTTACCCCGTCTCTCTTAGTTATACTGTAATAGTTTTAGACTGCTGGGGGACTTCTTTTGACACAGAGTTCCTCTCTCATCTATCTATCTTTCCATTTATGT
>NC_045748.1:20919908-20920274 GCF_008692095.1 Etheostoma spectabile | reverse complement strand
ATGTCCCAGAAATGCCTGTTACTAACCTAGCTCCGGAGTCCTTCTGCTCTTTTTCGCCCAGCATGTTTCCTCGGATCAGGGAGACGCCAAAAATCAGGGTAGCAGCTGTCGCCATGGTCCCGCTACACGTCCTGCGATGCCATGTTACATCCTACCACACTCTGCTACGTCCAGCTACGTCCTGCTGTGCCTTGTAACGCCCACAGTGCCCTGCTATGCTACAAAGAACTACTACAAACAAACTACTATTTAATTTATTTTATTTCTTTTTTGTGACTGTTACCGCCACTCTTCATTCTAATCCCAACTGGTCGTCAGACGCCGCCTACCAAGAGCCTGGGTCTGTCCCAGGTTTCTGCCTAAAAG
>NC_045748.1:20890638-20919898 GCF_008692095.1 Etheostoma spectabile | reverse complement strand
CTCGCCACTGTCGCACTGTTGCTTGCTCTGGAGGAAACTACTAGAATTGTTGGGGCCTTGTAAATTCTGGAGTGTGGTCTAGCCTGTTTGTTTTCAATGTACCACTGGTGGTACGAAATTGGAACGCACCATAAAAGGACGTTATTACTTGCATTGAATCTTCAAATATACTCACATGCGTCACATCGTCTGAAACCTTAGACTCTCAAAATTCGGATGAGACCACATTCAAAACATACCATATAATAAGCAGGTAAATAAGTGCAATCAATTTGCCATAATACTGAAAAGGACAGTAGCAATTACAGTGTGCCAACTTACATTCACAAGCTTCCCTTTATCCAGTTCGGCGAAATTGTCCCAAAATTTTTTGTTTCATGATTCGCCAAGAGTCCAAGGAAAAGTAATAGCCAAGCCATTTTATCCAAATCTAGCTGTTTGTCCTGCATTCTTGAAGTTTATGACCGAATTACAACGTAAAAACTGTAAAAAGTATGTTACTACCGCACATATTTACCAACCTCCTTCCTCAAGCGTGAAGCCTAAGTTGAAATGTCAGCATTGTTCTGCAAAGTCTTACGAATCAAACAAGACCTCTCATGAGCCAATCTGTTCCCGGGATGCAGAGATTGACAGCTTGGAAGCCAATGATGACAGGCCATTCGATTTGGACCACCCTCGTTTTGATCGACAGTTATTTCAACCAGTAGCAATTTCATGTTACAAGACCCTCCTAGCTCTTTAGCCTATGAAGAGACGAATCCAACAATATATGATACTATGCCATTGGAGTAGGGCGTGACCTAGTATAGCCGTGCGTAATGCCTATAAAGTCTGTGCGTAAACCGTGCGCTCTCCAAGACATCCATTGTAGACCATTGGTGCGCGTATTGTTAGTAAACAGAGCGACTTTTTACGATTTGTCTTTTATCTGGAAAACATTATTACACACGTGTAAATATGTTTGGAGGGAAGAAGTGGTTCACGGCGGAGGAAGCAGCTGCTATTTTGGTCGAAAGACCAAATGAAGATGTACTTTCTTCTTCTGAAAATGATGTTTCAGTGGACTCCGAATTGGAAAAGGATTTTCTCAACGGAAGGGATCCTGATCTTGAATTGTAAGTTTATACATAACGTATTGATTACTTTATCAGAAATGATTTATTACATTGTTATACATTACATACATTATTACATTATTATTAGAGTAGTTATTGTGTGAAAACTGATTTCGGTCGGTGTTTGTAAGCAAGGGGGAGGGGTGCTGTTGTGTGTGCTGTTGTGTGTGTGCGTTTGTGTGTGTGTGTGGGTTTGTGTGTGTGTGCGCATTTGTCTGCATCTGTCTGCTTGTGGTCGAGCATGTATGTGTGGGAAATTGTAGATATGATAGAATAAATTGCATCTTGAATTTTCTCTCACAGTTATACAGAAACTTTGTTTGCTGGGAGGTGTGAAATAAAAAACAAAGGAAAGGCAGTGTGTGGAAACCGAATGGGGGATGGGATGTACCTGGGGGGTGGGGGTTGTTACTGTGCATGAATGAGGTGTGAGATGAGCTAATCAATTCATTTCTTTGTTTCAGAGAGTCAGAGACATCGGACTCTGAATGGAATCCAGAGGTGAAGAGGCCCAGGACTCCAGTTGTTGAGGAGGAGGATCTGGAACCCCAAGCCTCTACCTCTAAACAGCCTGCAAGACGGGGAAGAGGAAGAGCCACACGTGGCTCAAGAGGAAGAGCAAGGGGGAGAGCAAGAGGAAGGAGCACTCCACAACAGCCATCACCTCTGGGAGTTCCGTGGCAAGGCACAGATGTGCCGGACATTCCTCCACAGCAGCCATTATTCCGGCCACTACGCACACCTGGCAACCAGATTGTGGGTACTTTCCAGTACTCGGTACTCCAGCTTTTTCAATTGTATATGACCAACAGCATACTGCAGACAATTCTGGCAAATAGTAACAAATTTGGCGAAAAACCACCCGGACAATTTTCAACAGATCACAATGGCAGACTTGATGTCTTACTTGGCAATGATAATTTACATGGGACTAATTGAAACACCAACCCTCAATGACTACTGGAAAAGATCTGAGCTCTACGCCTTTTCTTTTCCATCAAGTGTGATGTCGGGGCGCAGGTTCAAAGCCATTTCACGCACCATCCACCTTAGTGACCCTGATCTTGATACTGCCAACAATAAAAAAAGAGGCACCCCTGGGTACGACAAGCTGGGAAAATTAAGCCATTGTACCATGATATAAAACAGGCATGCATGGCAAATTATCATCCCAAACAATGCATTGCCATTGATGAAAGGATGGTTGCATCAAAGGCCCGCAGTGGACTCCGCCAGTATACGAAGAATAAGCCTGTGAAGTGGGGGTACAAGCTGTTTGTGCTGGCGGATTCCACCAATGGTTATACGTGGGACTTCTTTGTCTATGAGGGAAAAGGATCACCAGTTGTGAAGGGGCTGAGTTATGATGCAGTCATGAAGCTAGTCAACATACGGGTGTTGGGTACTGGGTACAAATTGTTTGTGGACAACCTTTATACCAGCCCGGAGCTCTTTCGGGACCTGCTGAAAAAGAAAATCTGGGCCTGTGGTACTATTAGACAACAGCGGATTGGCTTCCCGAGAGACAGGCTAGGTGGGCTTGATAGGAAGGCTCCCCGGGGCTCCATCCGCTGGATCCGCGAGGGGCCCGTGGTGTTCATTCAGTGGAGGGACACCAGGGATGTGCTCATGTGCTCCACTATCCATCCAGCCCATGGAGACGACAAGGTACAAAGACGGATAAAAGGGGCAGATGGACAATGGTCTTTACAGGATGTCTCCATCCCACCAGCTATCAACGACTATAACAAAAACATGGGTGGTGTGGATCTTTCCAATGCTCTCATTGGATATTACAGCATCCTGCACAAGACCAAGAAGTGGTACCATTCATTCTTGTTCCACTTTATTGACATTGTCATTGTCAATGCCTTTATTTTGTTCAGAGAGATGGCCATTGCCAGACAGGAAAAGCCAATCTCCCAGAAATCCTTTCGGGAGACCCTAGTGCTGGAGCTCAAGGCAGTTGGGTCCACTACCACAGCCCATCCAATGCCACCCCCTCCGGCTCCCCCAGGTTCCTCACATAAACCAGTGCATTTTTGCCCGGATGGCCGCACAGGTCGGAGGAGGTGCGTCCACTGCTCCCAAAAGACCACAGTGAAATATTCCTCCTGTGATGTGTGCCTGTGCTTTGTAGTGAGCAGGGACTGCTACAATGCATGGCACACTGCTAATAATTTGTAACCTGAACTATGACACTCATATAAGACCAGTTCATTCTGTGTATGTAAATAGTTTCCAAAAATGTGTGTTTTTGTATTTTGCTCAATTTTCTTATATATTTTTTTAATACCATTTATAAATAAAAAAGTTTGCAAGTGCCTTTTTTTTAGTCAAAATCCTAGTCGGAACATAAGAAAATATAGCAAGATAGCAAGATACATCATAGTGTAAGCTTTCATTAGATACCAAGATCATCTTTCTAGACCAAGGGGTTCTCAAGTTATAACAAATTGAAAAGTCCTGGTAACCAAAGTAAGTTTGGTCCGTTTGGAGTCTCCAAATGGACCAAACCAAAAACGTATGGACATATCTGTAGAAAAAACATCATATAAAATCAACTTCTTAGTCTTTTGACATCAAATTTGGGTTGTAGTAAGAAAAGACATATGGCTATTGCATTGTTTTGGATCTATTCCCTTTTGAACTACCTTCAGCTGTGTGTTTTAGTCAATTTACAGATGTATGACTTGGACGGAAATAGACCCTCCATTCTAGACTCTGTAACTCTTTGGCAGTAAGGCCTAGAATCACCAGAACACTTGCACAATAAACTAGAGAGTGTTAGCTTTCCAATGATGTCAGGCACATCTCTGTGTGTCAAGAAATGTAGAAGCTGTACCACTTTCAATTTGGGTATGTCATTTTTCCCAAATGCACAAAATTGCAGCCGAATTTAAAGAGGCTAGACATACCATATCTGTATAGTGTCTTGTGATAACGCTTGTTTATGAATTGATACTATAAATAAAATTGAATTGAAAATTGAATCTGAGGTTTTTCTGAATTGTCCAAAATGGAAATTATTGTCTGGCAAAAGATTGATTGTTTCGATTGTCATATATTGATATGCAAAGAACAGGAATATCTTAATGATAAGGTGCTTGAATGTTACTGTATAATGTATTCAAGTTTATATTAGAATATACCCAACTATGTGTCTGGAACAAACACACACACACACACACACACACACACACGGTGCCAACCCTTCAACAGGTGCAGGTTTTGTGGTGTAAATGGCGGAGGTGTTTGTGTGGGAATGTTAATTTCCTGCATCTTTTTTTGTAAAATTGGCTGCTCGTAGCCTGCCAGCTGATGTCAGGGTCTCTCTCTCTCTCTCTCTCTCTCTCTCTCTCTCTCTCTCTCTCTCTTTCAACACACTCTCACAACACACACTTAAACTCCACTCACACTTTTTTCCACTTTTTTCTCACACATTATAAACACGAGTCTCTCATATGGATCTGGCATTCCTCTATGATTTAGAAACACACAGCATAAACATAAACTACCTGCTCTGTCTCTTACTTACTTTCTCTCAAACACACACACACACACACACACACACACACACACACACACACACACACACACACACACACACTAATAGTTGGAAGGTTAATTACTGATGCAGCAGTAAGCATTCTGTTGTAATCACCAGCTATTACCTCGCGCTGTCCCTGCAACACCAAGAAACTTGAGTAGGACTATTCAATAAGTTTACATTTTACAAAGAAAATGTCTTAAGTTGTAATACTTTGAACAATAACAATACAAAGACACTAGTGTTTCTGGGTGCATTTTAGAAGCAGCAGAATTGCATTTAAAGTAAACGAAAGCAAAGACATGCCTATGCCCGTTGAAAATATTTCAACACAATTAATTATATAATTAATTAAAATAGCCCCCCATCATCAAATACCCTTCACCATGCATAGAACTTTCCATAAAATCATCTCTTAAATTTAAATCAAACCAGCCAATAAGCTAAATTAAATAACACCATGCCAATCTCTAGGTCTGGTATGGGTGAGAAATCACATATCCAGTGTGTCTCTCAGGTAATATCGGAGCGTTCTGATGTAGGATTTTAAAATTAAGGGCTTTAAAGCAAAGCTATATTTAAATCTTTTTCAGGCTGTTAAAGCCATATTTTACTCTTTTTCAGGCTACTCTAAAAAGGAATCCTTCTGTTGAGCCAGATTCATTCCAAAACCGGGTGAGACCTAACATATCCAGTGTGTGTCTCAAGTAATATTGGACCATTCTGATGTAGGATATTGAAATTACAGGCTTAAATGTCTAATTGAAGCTTAGATGGGTCTGGTGAAGGGTATGTGATGATGAGGGAGGGGGGTATTTTAATACCAAAGGCCAAGGGAACTTTATCAGGATGCATAGTGTCCTGTTCCATGAAATAACTGGCCTTTAAAAATAAAAACCTGCCTGCCTCTATAGGAATTTAACATAGAGGGGTGTATACTTATGCCCCCTGTATTTTAAGGAAGAACATTTATTTATTTACAATACATTATGTCCTTAAAAGGTCAGATTTTGCTGAATTTTTTGAACTAAGGCATTAAGATCAATTTCCAAAAGATGTTTTTTTATTCCTCTTTTTAATCAACTTTAACATGGATGTGTAAACTTCCTCAAGCCTGTAGCTGTCCAATCTGAGTTTTCTGTTATGACTGAAAAAACTTTTGAATGTACACATGTTCCACCAATACAAGTTCCTTCCTGAGACTACTTTGCTTTGCTACTTCAGTGCTGCCCATTACGATTGTGATTGGTTTGAAGAAATGCCAATAAACCAGTTTTTCCCCCCATCCCAGAATGCTTGGCGGACTGGGCACCTTAGCACTGTGGAGGAAGGTCTGGCAAAGCAAGAGTAGTTCAATTCCACCGTTGAACACAAATTCCTAATGGCACATTCCCATCCACGTCAGTGTGTATGTTGCCAGCTACTAACCAGGGGTGTAGTTTTCAAGAAGTGCATGGAATGGTGGACCCAAGTGAAGAGAGGAGGAGGCATAAGTTGTGCTAAAGGGTTTATTAAAATAAAAAGCAAAATACAAACAAACAAAGGAAGTACTGAGAGGGGCAGGCAAAAACTAAACCCAGGGTGCAAAAGTCTAGGTAGCGAGGAACCAGAAATCAAACCGCCACAGGTAGACACAACGCTCTAATGATCTGACACAGGACAAGGGGTGCACAAAGACTTAAATCCAGAGGGTAACGAGGTAACGAGAGGCAGGTGACAAGAGGGCTGGGAAACAGGTGGAAAACATCAGGCAATCTTTGGAGCGGGGAAAACACAGGAAGTAAAACTAAACATAAGACGAGACATAGACCAGACTTCAAAACAAAACAGGAAACAGAACATATACAAGACCAAAAATTACTCCATACCATAACCACAAGACATGACAGTAACCAGGCTAGTAAATAAACACAGGGACACAGACTACCACAATAAAACAAGACACCAAACCACAACAGTAGTGCTCTTTGACGCACATGTGACGACAAGTTAACACATGTGCGCACGCATGCAGTTGTCTCTTTTCAAAGGTGATGTAAACACTGTTCCTACGCTGGCAGGTTAACATACAATGCTAAACTATAACCATAAAATAAAAGAAAGTTTTTCTGCCTTTTAGTAGTTAACAATTGGCTGGTCTGAATTGATGGAAGTATTTCCAGGATAAAGACTGATGCAGACAAGTTAGTTATTGTATGTCTATCACAGAAAATGGGTCAAGTAGCTGAGCTTTCTTCAGGGCTCCTAAGATGTTTGGTCCTGGGGAAAACCTATGGTGTTGTCGTTTATTCATACTGTATGTTTATTTGGTTTACGGTTCATTGTCTACAGTTATTTGGTTGAATAGTCTGGAATATTGTGGTTACTGTGTCATCTTTTCAATTCCAAAAGAATGTGTTCAACCCTTGTTTTGTCCTTGGGTCAAATTTGACCAATTTACAATATTTTTCTATATCAGAAAAGAATGTTGAAAAAAGTGACAAAATGTTGAAAAAAACAGAAACATTCTTTTTTTCAAACGCTGAAAAAGTGACAAAACAAATTGGAAAAAAGTGACAAAAAACATCAAAAACACTGGAAAAAGTGACAACAAAATTGTAAAAAAAAAATTGACTACAACATCATTTTAAAAAAGTCAAAAGTGACAACAAATAGGAATGAAATTGACAAAAACATTGAAAAAAGTGTAGAAAAAGAACAACAAAATGTTGAAATTTCCACCCAGAAAAGACAAAGTTCAAGGTCGACGGGAAGACGGGAACACGCGGGTTAAGGACAACGTCCTGTACACACAGCGATACACTGGTAACAGCAAATTACATTTAATCCAGCTAATGGAAATAGCTCACTTGTGTGAATAGTTAACTTTAATATTGTATGTGGCGTTTTCGTTTGATGCCAATGTTCCACCAAAACACGTTTTGCAGTCGCTGCGTCCGGAGCTCAGCCCGCTCAGCATGATTGTGATTGGTTTAGAAACAATGCAGAGCGGTTTTTTTCTCCTATCCCAGAATATATGTGTGGTCACTTTATTCACAACGTTTAAGATAAAATGTTTCCTTGCATGTTCCTCAATGCATTAGTTGATGTTTTCCATTAGTTTTTTTTTTTTATTTTCGTCTTCTATCTTGCATAACATACGTTTTGGTGATTATTGGATGTTCATGTGCTTAAAAAACAATAGGAATTTTCCTTAATTTCCACAGACTATTGAATTCTTTCAAAAAGGACTAAAAACATTTATTTTCAGCAGAACTTATGAGTTTGAACTTTGCACATTAATGCCATTGCAGTATTTATATATATTTTAAAGTGATGTTTTTACCTTGCTTTTATGATCTTACCTGTAGCACTCTGAGGTTTGTCTTAACCCTTGTCTTTTCTTCCCGTCGACCGTTCAACTTTTTGTTTTTCTGGGTCAAAATTGAAACCTTTTGACTGTCTTTTTCAAAACCTTTGTTGCTTTTCCCTCTGATGTTTTTGTCAGTTTTCTTTCTGTGCCTTTTGACGTTCTTGTGGGAGTTTTTGAAGATTCTTTAACACATTTTAGTCAATTTTTTTCAATGGTCTTTCATAAGAAAAAGTTTTTTTAATGCTATAAAAATTGAATAATACATCCAAATTTAAAGAAAGCAGTGGGCTTATCATGTATTTCACTTGTTGTGTGGAACGATCCGCGCCATTTTTCTGAAAAAGACACTTCTCTGATAGACTTTTTTTTTCAAAATGGGTCAAATTTGACCCGAGGACAACACAAGGGTTACATGTAAAGTGCATTACAAATTAAATGTATTATAATTATTTTTATTATCAACTTCACAGGAATAACACAAGGCAAAACATTGAAATCACTTCCTTTAGTTCCTTCCAATGTTAACCTGATTTTCTTGTACATGCTGTTTAATCTCACTTTTCTCTGAACATGATTCTCCGTTTCCGCATTTACTCCTCCTCACCCACCGCTTTATTTTTCTTCCCCAATCTCTCGCTCCACACATTTGCCTGCACTATAACATATGTGGATTTCTCAGTTAGGTTTCTCCCGGCCAAGAAAACATATTTCAGTCACATGGCGAAATCCACATCACACCACATATTGATTTCCTCTTGGCATTGACGTGTGTGTGTGTGTGTGTGTGTGTGTGTGTGTGTGCTATGTAAAGGCGTATGTATTAACACAGGAAGTAGTGATTATGTGGGTACCAGAGTGTACACCAACTCTCAGTATGGTTACTACACTGTTACAAAACACAGAAAAACAGAGAGGCGTCCGTCGTCTTGGTGTTGTGCTGCCAGATGTCTTCCGACTTTCTGTATATGTAAATTTATTTTAGGTATGTGACAGAATTTGTTTCTTGTGAATTTGGTTTTTTGTACCTTGTGTACCTGTAGCCATGCCCTGCACCTGTTCCTACACCTTGTTTGTTCCTATTCTTGTCAGCCCGTCTTTAGTCCTTTCCCAATTCCCAGTTTGTGCATCCCTGATTCCTCTCCTCTTGTCTTAGTCCAAAAGCACAACTGCATCAGTTGTCTGTTTTGTCATACGCTAATGGACATTTAGAAAAACAGAAAAATGGGTTCAAATATCCAATTTTTCTTTTTTTCCACCTTCACAAATTAAAAATATTGGATCTTTAAACTGTTTTTCCAATTTTTCTGTTTTTATGCGAGGATCAGAAATTTGGAAAATTACAAAATTGCGTCTGGGCTCCAATTATTCCCTCCCTCGTTCCACCTAATTACCAGCGATTGGTTAGCTATTGCCGTGGGTGTGTCTGGATGTGCATTCAAGAAGACTCGGGTCATGTAAACGCTGGATAATTACGAGAATATATTTTGGATTTAGGTTATACTGTACATGCGGGCAAGTGTCAAACTTCTTACAGATGAACTTGGGGCAAGCATCTCGCCACTATACAAGTTTTGCACAGAGCGCAACATACACAGGCCTTGCATAATCAAGCCTGTGTGACACAGGCTTGATTATGGAAGGACTAGGAAGGGAAGGGGGCACATCGCAGCTCAAGTGGTCCCGTATGGGCGGAGGATGACAGCCGGTTTACTGAGAGCGGCAGGGTTCTGGTTAGGTGACAGAAGTGTCAGACATGCACTTGCACAGATGACCCCAGCGTACTCTGAAATGAGGAGAAAAGGCACAGCGAGGCAGATCAACCCTCAATAATTGGAGCCCAGACATAATTTTGTAATTTTCTAAATTTCTGATCCTCTAAATAAAAACAGAATATTGGAAAAAGATTAAAGATCCAATTTTTGAATTTGTCAAGGCAGAAATCTTTTTTTAAATTGTATATTTAACCAATTTTTCTGTTTTCCCGAAAAGTTTTTAGAAAATTGAACTGATAAGCATAACACGGACCTACGACAGTCGTCCATTTGAATTTATTTTTAACACACACAAACATATATTTATAATTTATAAGCCTATAGCTTATGCACAGTATATTGATATAGCCTTTATAGGCTATTTTATTGTAAAATACCGCACATTTTTGTATAAAAAGAACTATACAAATTCAAAGGCTACAGTAGGCCTGTATTATATTCACACAAACACGCTATCTATCATTGGATCAGCTCTTTATCCGAATCAACCTTTACCTTTCACCCATTTTTTCCCGATTTGGAGACCTGCATGGATATTTCACTGTCCCTTTATCCCTTTGTGTCATCAGTCCTCCTGTCTTCTTACCACTGTCGTGTCGTTAAGTTTCCTGATTTATTTTGTAGTCTCTGTTTCTCCTGTGTCGTGCCTTGTAGTACTTCCTGTGATTGTCTGCCCTGCCCCGATGTGTCTCACTTCTTTATTTACCCTCATGTCACCTGCCATTTGTTACTACCCTCGTTACCTTATGTATTTAGTCTCTTTGCTTTCTTTGTCTGTTGTCTGTTCGTCTTCACACCCTGCGTTGTTCTTGTGTGCTGAAGCTTTGACCGTTTTCCCATCTTTCGGATCTTTGTTGTGCTCTTCGTTACCGTCATCCAAAATTGCCTTTCTGCCTCTGGCAGATTTTGTTTGTGAGCAGTTTTCAGTTAAAAGTGCCCTGCCACACTTATGTCATTATTTTGTGGTAGTATCTGAAGTGTTACCATGGACTTGGTTACCTTGTTTCAAGCCATTCTAGCATGGTATAGAAAGCCTGCAAGAAGACTCTGCTCCATTTGTGCTAGTTCTCATTTATATTCAACTAGCTAAGCTGCTTAGCTCTGATTGGCTAACAGCTAGCCAATGAGAGCCTGGCTATCAGCATCCTTTACCCAGCGCAAATGGGCGAGCTCATGAATAGTAATGAGCTCAGGCAACATGACGTCAGACTGACCGGCTGTTGTGATTGGCCTAATTTCTCCTCTTATTTCTTTCCAGTGGCTAGAGCTGACAGAGGAGGTAGCAGTTCATTTTCAAATTCACCACATAACACACACACATATGGACCGAACATATTTCATAAAATGCAAGTAAAAACGTTTTTGTGTGGCACTATTTACACTCTGTACACACTTTGTTAGTACTCACACACAGGCTTGAAATACACACACATGCTCAGGACCTATACATGCACTAATGGAGAGATGTCAGAGTGAGTGGGCTGCCCTGAGCAGTTGGTGGGGTACGAAGCCTTGCTCAAGAGAACCTGGCAGTGCCCAGGAGGTGAACTGGCATCTCTTCAGCCACCAATCCACACTCCGTACTTTGTGGTCCATATGGGGACTTGAACCAGTGACCCTCCGGTTCCCAACCCAACTCCCTACCCCCTTGATTGTTGCATTGATTGGCACAAGCTTACATCTTCAGTCCCTATTCCACCATTAGACCCATCAGATGTCCCCATCAGTTAGCCCTGGCCACTCAATGTTGCCTGTCAAAGCCCAAAGTGATCAAGCCTTTTCCTTTGCCGGTCCAGGCTGTGCAACACTGAAAGCCTCACTGTCAGGTCTTCCCCAGCCTGACATTAAAACTGAATTTGGTTTCACGCCATTTGGTCATGGCTTCTAGAATGAGGATGTTCTTCTACTTGGACTAATATTGTCTCAGGGAAACTTGATAGATTCTTTCTCATCTTCAAAAATGTTTTCCAAAATCAGGTGTTTTAAAGTGGACATATGATTTTCTGTATTTTTCTGCAAATAAATGGGGCCAAAGAAAGGATTTTCGAGAAATCCCCGTGAACTAAAATGATCAAAACTAGACCGTTTGGTCAGTGCTCTCAGAGTCACATACTGATACGAAGTCTGGCACGGGGGACTGCTAATGCTGTTGGTTGAATTTGCTTAAATTATTGAAACCGCAACATCGCAAAATCCTGGAGGGACTGGTTATTTCTGTACCTGGACCTACAACAATCAGAGTCATGCACACACACCATTTTTGTGGCTATTTTTATGTCACTATTTTTAAAGGCTGTACAGTACCAGCTTGCTATGTAGGAAGACGACATCCCCATTCTTCGTCTTCCCAAAACGAATCCCCATCTAACAGAAAGATAATCCTAAATATAATGTAATCGTGGTAATTTAAGACAAACTTTTAAAAGAGTTTAGTGTGAGGGATTGCAGAGGAAATGATTGAGTGTGTGGAAGGAAAAATGATGGAGAGGGTGAAAAGGACTGAAAAAGAAGTAAGGGGGGAGAGGAGGAGAGAGAGAGAGCGAGGGATGAGAGAATTGAAAGAGAGAGATTAATAGACGACAGAGGTAGTTCAGAGAGGAATGCTGACAAGTCTCTTTCAAGTGTTGGCAACACACACACACACACACACACACACACACACACACACACACACACACACAGGTCCCAGTGGAGGGCAGGTGTAGACAGCACCACCATCTGTGTATCAAAGCTTCAAATATTACTACTGACACACACATATTTTAATGTAGGTATGTGCATGTTTGTGTGAGTGAGTGAGTGAGTGAGTGAGTGAGTGAGTGAGTGAATGAGTGAATTAGTAAGAAAGAAATGCATAAGCAAAAGCATATAGACACCCATGTCAGGAGTAAAAATAAAAAAAACCTCTCAAATTCCTTGGCCGGTTTGCGCGGGGCTAGTTTTGGTTTTATTGTGGTGGATTTTAGAGATAGTTAACAACTGATGCAGCCTTGCTGTCTGCCACATTAACCTGAACGCTACATGGTACCACTGCTGGCTAAAGCCTGTTAAATGAGTGTGAAAAATATAAGAAAATCTAATCGGAAGGAATGAGAAAGTTAGCCTGGATCAAACCCTGTTGCGTACCCCCTACATGTCAAAGCCTTTGCCATAGCCACTTCAAGCAAAGCTGGACCGAACTCCATTTAAGACAACCAAATACAATGTGAAGTAAGGATAGCTCGACTAAAATCTAAAGGTGACCATGCTTTTCCAACGTTGTGGAACACCCGTCCCATTGTCTTACATTCTGTGGTCTCTGTTGATGCTTTTAAAAAGCAGCTGAAGACACATTTGTTTAAACTGGCTTTTGTCTCATTTGTAATTTTGTGTTTTTAAGTCTTTTTAATTTGTATTTCCATTGGTATTTTCTTTATCATTTTACTGTGTGTGTCTTATTTTAACAATTGGGATTTTGTCTGTGAAAGGTGCTATGTCAAATAGACATATTACATATGCCTGGCCAGTGATGCCAAATTGTTCATTGCATTAACACACCCTCATACACAACTGTCCATGACTTCCACACTCATTGTCTTTGCGTTTGCACTTAACAGTTGTTAGTTTGTTGCTCTCTAACACCACCAATGTGATGCACGGCAGCCTTACGATGCCAGACGCTCACCACACATCAGCTTGGTAGAGAGGGAGGAAGTGTTGGGGAAAACCGGAGTACCTGGAGAAAACCCACACAAACACGGGGAGAACACGCAAGCTCCACACAGAAAGGCCCTGGACCACCAGGGTTTGAACCCAGAACCTTCTCGCTGTGAGTCCACCGTGCTAAGACTCATCATTGTTTCATTTTTATGATGTAAGAGGGAGCAAAAACAGTATCGGCTCCAAATACCGGCTCAAGAAAATCAACAGACCGTATCGATCATTGGCTAAGGCTGATGAATAAAAAAATCAGTATCGGCACTCAAAAAAATCCATATTGGTCGATTCCTAGTGGCAAATGATCAGAAGTAAATAATGGCGCTGTCGTGGCGACAGGTGGTTATGGCTGCTGCGTGTGTGTAGTGTCCGTACTTAGTTACAAACAAGCCGATCTGTCTGTCAATCAGATTGTTGAACTAATAGGCTTCTGGATTAACACCTTGCTTTTCATCCTTGACAAGATGCAAGGCTCTAGTGATTATTTCATGCTGCTACTCTACCTACTCTACCTACTGTGAGAACCTCGCTCTGGCACGACTACACCATGGGCTTCGGCTGGGAATGGAATCATCCAGTACTCACGGGAGTACTTGCTATGCCTGCAATATCGCAACTGCTCGACACACCAGTCTGAACTCTTATCCGAATCAGGGATATTTAATGACCAGGAGCCATAATAACCGGCGAGGAAAACATGCCAGGAAGCAAGGAAGAAAGGGAGGAGTGAGACAGAGACTGAAGAAACTTGCAAGAAAGGGGGTTTGCCCTCCGCTCCCCTCTATAATGTTGGCAAATGCCCGGTCATTACACAATAAACTCTATGAGCAACAAGCAAAGGTACAGTGGGCATATAGAGAGGCTAGTCTGACCTGTATCCCAGAGACATGGCTTGATCACACTATACCTAACTCTAGTATTCCTGGATGGATTTGGAATGCCACTTTCGTCAAACAGAGACTGCCCTTGCAGTGGGAAAAGGGGGCGGCCTTGTATGTAAGTAAAGCATGGAGTAGATCGGCCAACATCAGAGAAACATGCTGCACACCAGACGTTGAACTACTATGTGTATCTTTTAGACCAAGATCCTCTTTTAGACCCGTGAGTTTGGCCAAGTGCCTATAATAGCTGTTTATGTCCCGCCCTCTGGTAAGGATGCACGCACAGCAGAGATAATAACGAACTGCGCTCAACGCATGAAAACAGATCATCCAGTCTCACCTATATTTATCATAGGGGATTTTAACTCCTGCAGACTGGCTAAATCATTACCCACATTTCAGTAGTACTTTAAATGCACCACCAGGGGCAACAACACTCTTGAACTGTATTATGGTATTATGTAAGAAACGCACATAAAGCAAGGAAAAAAAATCCCTTGAGCACTGCTGATCATAATGTAAGACACCTTATACCTTCATATAAAACCCAGTTAGAACAAGAGGGGTTTTAAAGAAAACACCAAAGCAATGAGACAGCTTATGTACCGAAGCCTTGCAGGACGGTTTGGAGTATACTGATTGGCAGGTTCTCACTCAAGCAGCTAGTCTGGAGGAGGCCACAGACATAGTGACAGAATACAATGTACCCTCAAATCCTTGGATTACAAAGGAACAAAGAAGAATGTCAGGAAAATGCATTCAGCACTCCATTCCTACCCTCTGGAAGTCTTCCATCTTCTGTCCCGTAGCCAAGAACAGCAACTCCACCTGCAATAATGAATTTTGCCCAGTTGCCCTGACTTCAGTAGTGATGAACTTTGAAAGGCTGATTCTCACTAAACTTCAGGTGGCGGTGAGTGGATCTACTGACCCACTTCAATTAGCCTACAGGAAGGACAGAGACATTGATGACGCAGTTATGACGCTGCTGCACAACGTCCACATGCACTTGGAGAAACCAGGGAACTTTGCCAGGCTGGTGTTTATTGACTTCTCAAGTGCATTCAATATGGTACAGCCTCAAATCTTGGGCCAAAAGTCAGCCCACACCTGACTTTGTGGGTTCCCTCCTTCCTCAAGTTCCAGAAACGGGGTGTCAGCCCACACCTGACTATGTGGGTTCCCTCCTTCCTCACAGACAGACGGTTATGTTCACCCTATTCACCACTGACTGCAGGACTCCAGACAGTCCAGGGCAGCGACTGTCTGTGGCGGACAACGTCTCTCTCTGGTGCAGGGATAACCACCTAACCCTGAACATTTCTAAAACCAAAGAGATAGACATAGATTTCAGGCACTCCTCTACCAACTCCACCAGCACCCCTGCTATTCAGGTAGATGGCCAAACAACAGAGGGACTGGAATAGTATAAATACCTTGGTCTAATTATTAATCACAACATGACTTTTAAAAATAACACATACCGCATCTTCAAGAAATGCCAACAACATCCGCACTTTCTTCGGAAACTACTGCAAGTCAACAACCCCAACACCAAGGAATTTGTGGGAAAATAATACAATGACTGAGGTGGTGATGAACAGGGCACTCAGGAACGGCCACGTAAAAGCTGGCTTAAAGTATATGCTGAATTAACCAAAGACAAATAAGAGTGTGTGTGTGTGTGACATATTATACATTATGCTTTCAGCTGGGTACGGCTAGGAGGGAGAGAACAGGAGGGCTATCTTAGTCAGATAAGCTACAGTGAGCACGAGAAGAGGAATGGTGAGGCCAAGGACACTGAAGTTCGAGGACGGTCTGATAACTCAGAGAACAGGACAAGAGGAGTGAACAGGCTGTCTTGTGAGTAAATGATACTGAAAATAATGACAGGCAAGAAGGAAGAGCAGAGCAGGGATTGTACCCCAGCAACAGTAAGCTGACCAATCAGGCCCCCAAGGGGAACCAATATAACCCTGAGCACGCTATTGTTTAGTGCCATTTTGAACCTCTGTACTAGACAAGTTTCCATCTGGTCGTGGCACGTTTAACTGCCCGGAAACGCATTTCATCTGTTGACCACAAGAATAAACGCTGTGTTAATTCATCATGGAGTCAGTTGTCAGTTTATAGAAGGATTTCTCCAACAGTTTGCAGCACTATCAAAAAAGCAAAGGGAGGCTACTTTGAAGAAAACTAGAATATAAGACATGTTTTCAGTTATTTCACAGTTTTTTGTTAAGTACATAATTTCACATGTGTTCTTTCATAGTTTTGATGCCTTCAGTAAGAATCTACAATGTAAATAGTCATAAAAATAAATGAAACTCATTGAATGACAAGGTGTGTCCAAACTCTTGGCCTGTATTGCATGCCATATGTTGTTGCTGAATATTGATCAAATAGGCCTTTTATATTCTTAGGTGGAGGTCCTAGATGATGAAACCGTGTCTGCCTGCTCAGAGAGCGCATTGGGGGTACACTTTTGAGTTTGTTTATCACTTGCAACACAGATGAGAGTGTGTGAACATGTGGCTGTGATTGAAGTGTCTGTAATGACTTGCTAATGGTGGTGGTCTGAACATGAGACACACGTCCTTAAAGTGCTCATTTCAAATATGACTCAATGGATGAAATTGCTATGGTGTTAAACACAGCAGGAACAGGAAGAGGAACCTATTCCACCCCCTGAGCCTAGGGCCTCCACGTCAATGCCAAGACAAACACACGTGCTAAGCAATGAATTTTGAAACACAGTAGTCAAATGGACACCTTCAACTTTCTCCAAGTGTGCCTTGCAAACAGACAATGTACTTTATTTGTTTTCGGTTGGAGACAAAAATGTGAGGACCCTGTACAAAAGAACCCTGGAGCTGGATATGGAATATTAGAAGCTTTTAATAAAGAAAACTAGGCTGGAGATAGAAAAGCTCGAATTTGAAAAACAGGTAGTGCATGACATGTATATGAATGCATTAATGACTGACACAAAATGTAAACTGACATCTTTCTGTGTTCCTAGGAAAGAGAGAACAAATGAAGATGTATTTCTTTGGGTCTTAATTTTTTACGTTTTAGTCAATTTCTAATGTTTGCGACTTTTCCCAAAGACTTTTAGTTGAGTCTTTTGTGGGGGGGGGGTTCACCAATTTTTAACCTAGTTTTTGATTTTTGAAACTGCTATATAAGTGAATAAAATATCCAAATTCAATGAAAGTGGTGAAATTATCATTTATTTAATTAGTGAAGAGCCTGTTACACTACTATACACGTTTCCTTTTGTGGTTTGAAATGTATTGGGTGAAAGAAACCCGAAGTTCTGATATGGAAATTATTAGAAAATGGGTTGAATCAACCCAAGGAAAGCAGAAGGGGTAAAGGAGTCCAAAGTTTTTACAGAGGGCACTTTGGATTTCGCTTTTTTATCACTCCATTAATCAGAATAGGATTAAAGAAAATCCGTATAGCTTAAATACTATGAAACCAAAATAGCCCAAATGAAAAGTAAAGAATTATGTTTTAGTCTTAAACAAAAACTTGCTGTGTAATGGCTTCTCTCACAGCCCTGCCAGTAGGGTAGTCAAGGGTGATGGAGTCCATCCCATCTGGGCGTTGCTGGATGACAGGTGGGGCTCTTTACTTTCTTATTGAGGCCACATTGTGGAGCACGACAGGCTGTCACGTTTTGACAAGCCTGGTCTGGGGCCACTCAGAGGCCACGCAGGCAGTTGAAGCGTGCTTTAATGATGCCAAAGGTCCTCTTGACCCTGACCCTTGTTCTGCTAAGGGCCACATTAAAAGCATTCTGTGGCTCTGTGTTCGGGTCAGGATAGGGGTTCATCAAAAAGGCCTGGCAGGCGTACCCTCGGCCCCCTACCAGCACTCCAATGAAGAGCCCGGAAGATGATAATTGATGTTAGCAGTATCAGTATTACAACATGCAATACAAAACTTTACCTACAATTGTCATACTTTGCTCTAATCTGTGGCGCAGTGCAGACTCCCTAAAGATCCGGGAGTTGTGGACTGACTCAGGCCACTTTGCCTCAATGTTGGTAATCAAGCATCGATAGTCACAAGTCATCTGCAAAAGAATCTTTTGTTAAAATCCATCCACATGACAGCATTAACGTGAGTGGTACATGGATGTGCATTAGAAGGACTACTCCTTTACCAGTATGACTAAACGTGTGGCCTATCCATGATGCTTTACCTTTACCTGAACTTTGATGCTGTGGAATGATTTGCGATTAATGAAATTGCCTTTGTTCTCCCCCAGCGATATAGAAATTGGGATATGGGTGCAGTCAATGGCACCAATCACCCTGTGGGAAGCCTAAGGAGTATGATGAATTTCATATGCAACAATAAACGACATGGGGCCTTGATTATTTATAGACAAAGTTTCAATTTAAAGGCCGTGTTGCAGGGTTCATTTTCCACTGAATTTGCATAATTTGCTTGTTGGTTGTAAACTGTTACCCAACAACATCAAATACAATGGATATCACAAAAAGGAATAGAATACAAAAAGTTACTATTTTGCAGCAGTTTGCAATGATTCGCCTTTCCCCCACAATGCATTGCATTATGTCCCGTTTGGGAGACGACAGACCAAAGCCCGTCTCGGTGTCGGCCAATGGTCTTGCCAAATAAGGTTTCTGGTCTTGACTGACTGTTTTTACTATGTTTATAATAATAGTGGAGGGAAAGTGAAACACAGTTTGGATGGGGATTGTTGTTCAGACACTCAGGGGAAGACACAAGACAGGAACAACTACACAAGACAAGGGGGAAAACACGGGATACAACAAAAAATAGAATCACTCATAGCAGGAAATAATAACAGAACCTTGAACCATCAGCAGAATAATACACATACACAGAAACATAGACAATCCATGGAATGATAGGCAATCACAACAATCAATAAACAAAACAGGAAACAGCAACATAAATCTACAAACAGGCAACAGAAATATCCGCAACACCTTTTGAACAATAATTTTATTAAATGAAATATTAAGCTTCACGCGTACAAGATGGGTGGGTTTTTGTTAAGTTTCACACAACGCTAACTGGCTATAGTTAGCTGGCACGTATGCTAGCGGACATCAGTTACCGTTGGCAAGCCAGCCAGCAACTTCGGCAGTAGAGTTTCAGCGAGCTAACCACACCAGTATTGTCGTCCACAATCAACCTCTGCTGCTAAACGCAGTTTGAAATTAAACTGAATAGCTTGTTTAAAAATGGAGACACACACATTTTCCAGGAGCTCCAGTCCATTTTTTTCAACTCTGAGCTACGTTATTCAAGGGAATCAAAAGCCTGGACCTGTGTGGATATTTCAACCTCACAGACAACGGACTCGAACCAGCCTTAAAAGAAGCGTTTTAAGAATACAACGGTGTACAAATGCTTGCACTGTTGAGTATACTGTGAAAAACAGATGTTATGAATTTTATACTGTCAAGATTTGTTTTATTGCCTGCCTGTACGCAGTGTGCCGGTATTGCCTAGGGATAAGTATGTTGAAAACTTCATTTCATTCCTGTTTTTCATGCATGTTTATTGTGCAACACAATTCTAGTTGCCTATCACTGTTTAAGTTGGTTCTTAGGACTAAGTTTAAAAAAAAATTGAAAGTACACAAACAATTAACTTGTGCGTGCTTGCTTGGAGGGGACCATGACCCTGCCCTAAATGTGTGCACACTATCTTCAGCACAAACGGATTCAGGCAGCGTGGCTCAAATCCTGGATGCTGAGTGAGGCACGTCACATCTGCTGGTTGCGGGGTGAGCTCCTTAACCAGCGACCAAAACGCACTCACTACCCTACAGTACAAGCTCTCCACCGCAGTTTCCATGGGAGGACACCGCCCACACAAACACCTACAAAACACAGCAACACAGACTAGCGGCGGCTACGTTTGCAATAGCTTTGCCGAAGTAGGAGGTGAACGCTTAGAACGTAAACACTAGGCAAATATGTTGTTACTGGACCTAATTGGCTGACGTCAAAATGTGGGATATGTAATCAGAAATGTGTTCACAACGTTGGGGGACAGATTTAAATAGGGATTATTTGGGGGGGATTTCACAGGTGGGATTGGCAAGTTAGCCCATAGCTAGCATGATGCCTTCTATTTCTAGATCATCACTGTCACTCAATAGAAAGAAAACATTATCTTTCCCTCAGTGCTATTCACTGACAGTAAAAACACGTAGTGGTTCTTTCCTCCTCTTCCTCATCTCAGTCAGTCGCCATAGTTCTAGTACTACGTTGAGGCTACTCTCCCCAACGTGATGTCATCGCCAAATTGCGTTAAAAAAAAGCTGTTAATACCAAAAATGACCAAAACTGGCCTCTAACAATATTTGGAAACGTTTTTTTTAATTGATATACATATCTTGAGTGCTGTATTTACCATATAATCAACAGTGGTGGTGAACCTGCAACATGGGCTTTAAGTGAATATTTACCTTCATTTCATAAAACCCCTCTTTTATTGTCTGCATGGACAACTGCCCTCAGAACACTACGAATGAATTCTGTGTGCTGTAACCCTGCTGCATCCTGCTACGTCCAGCGATGCCCTGCTGTGCCACCCTACATACTGTAACACCCTGCCGCACCCTGCTATGACATGAATACTACTACTACTATTTTTTAGTCACTGTTCCATTTTCTTTATTGTCCCTGTAATTCCCACTGTGCATCACATCCCCAGCCGGCACCGTCAGACACCAACTACCAAGAGCCTGGGTCTGTCCCGGGTTTCTCCCTAAAGGGGAGTTTTGGTAGAGTGTGGTCTAGACCTACTCTATCTGTAAAGTGTCTTGAGATGACTGTTGTGATTTGATACTGAAAATGTAATTGAATCCAATGTTCTGGCTCTTCTGAGCTCACCTCTCTCTCGCTCTACAGGATCTTCTAAGAATGGTGACGCCATTATCATCAAGAAGGAATGGGTCCGTGGGCGGTGCTTTTACACCGGTTGATCTCTGATCTCCAACTTAACCTGTTCCCGGCCGGGTTAGGTGTTAAGCATAAGTTACCACAGCGATTGAACCCGGCAAAAACTGATCTATTGTCGTAATACAGAAAACCCTGGGTTAAACCTGAAGTTACCTTGATAACGTCAAATTTTGAGTCGTAGTATAGGCCTCACACATGAAACACAAACACGCAAAAACAATGTGCTCCAGCCATGGCAGCAGTAACTTTGCTTTGCCAGACCATTCACATGTTGCGAAGCAGAGGAGGGTCTGGCTAGTCCACACAGCATTCCGGGGTGGGAGAAACACTTACTTAATCACATTTAAACTCAATCAATGATTAAAAAGCAGTTGCTTTTTGAGGGGGGCCTGACTACTCCAACACCAGCTGATTCCCCCCATAAAAATACAAATAATAAAAAAAAGTTATAATAAAAAAATAAATACACAACAAGTTTGCATACACACAGTTACAGGATAATGGCCATTAGCTACAACATGTATGTTTAGATTCCAGAGATGGAAATTCCTTTTAGCCAGAGATTCATCTCGTCCTTCACTTCTAAAGGCTCGCATGTAGTCCTCAATATTTCTTTGGGGTCCATAACTGACAATGTGGTTGGCACCCTTGAAATGAACACCCATTCCAAATGCTGAAGTAAATAAATGGGTCTCTGAGTTGAGTTGATAATATCCAATTTGACAGCCTCGGGTGTCTCTGAATGTTACATGTCCACAAGTCTATTTGCAGATCTTTGGCACCGACCGGATATCATGCACTCTTCCCCAAGAGAAATTTTGAAAACAGAGTGCAGCAGTGAACACTCAGCTACACTATTACAGTATATTACCACTTTTTCTGTTCATCGGCCCTTGCTTTCCAGATCCATGCAAACCAAGCAAAAAGGTTGGCTAGATCAGAGGATACTTTTTGGGTTGTTGCAGTGGTTGCCAGGAGTGGCAAAAAGAGATCTTAATTCACTGTTTCCACACCATTCTTTAAAAGGAGCTTCACTCAAAACATTTGTTTCTCCTCTGTAAAATGTATCAGACTTATCCTTATAGTCCAAGTTTACAGATAAAAAGAAATTTGGTTTAGTGATTCTCAATTAATTTAAATAAAATAACAACAATCTTCAGAAAACTACACAAGGAAAGACTATATACAGGGGAAACTATTCTATGAAGTGTGTATAAAGTAATACTATAATTATTGAATGTTGGAAAACGTTATAGTAGGGGATTAAGTACAGTATAAAAAGCCTGTTTAGAAATAACTCTATTGGGTTCAAGATATTGCACGTGTGTATATATATATATATAAAACTGGTCATATATATATATATATATAGTTAGGATTATTGCACAGAACCCCAGTGAGTTAACTGTTCACACAATAGAGTAGCTGTTTAAAATAGCTGGATAACGTTAAACGTAATAAAAATGAACAACAATTGATATCATTAATGATAAATTAACAAACTCATAATTATTTATACATTCTTATCAGTGTACTGCCGTGTGTACTTTTTTCACAGCAATCCCCACCCATCGGTGCTGAGAGGTTGGCATTGGCAAGATGGCTCTCCATCTATTGTCAACTAGTGCGTCTGGTGATCAGTATACAGGGTAGAACTGGTCTGACTGCAGGGTTTTCACCTGGTTCTCCAATTATCGCAACTAGAAAGGTAAACGACCAAAACCATGACATTTTCATGACATTTCTCTATTGTCTCAGGCTTGGACCCAAAAGTGCAGAGACGAGGAGAGAGTGGAAGATTTAGAAGATCTATATAAATGAAACGGATTACAACAAAGAAGTTTTTCCTCGCCACTGTCGCACTGTTGCTTGCTCTGGAGGAAACCACTAGAACTGTTGGGTCCTTGTAAATTCTGGAGTGTGGTCTATCTGTAAAGTGTCTTGAGATAACTCTTGTTATGAATTGATACTATAAATAAAATTGAATTGAATTGAACAAAGGGAGTCCTGGGGCAGCTAAAAGGAGTTCCAAAAACACTAAAACAAGAAATGGAGATCTGACAACAGACAAAGGAAGAAACTACATCCACGAGGTAACGAGGGTAGTAACGAGGAACAGGTTGCATGAGGGCTGATGAACAGGTGAGACACATCAGGGCAGGGCAGAGAATCACAAAGGCGGGAAAATACATGGCAGGATGTAAACCAAGACATAACACAGTAGAAACAGAGACTACAAAGTAAAACAGGAAACTGAAGCAGGAAAACCCACACAAGGGTGGAACAAAACACAGAACAAACACGGGTAAAACATAACTGTCAACAACAACAGGGAAACAGTAACACACAGGGAGTTGAAAAACTTAAACAGGAAAACCACAACTGAAAACCACACTCTGAGTTTAACGTGTGCTAGCTCACTGCAGGCGACCAATACAACTTTTTCAATAAATGGTGGGCAAACATGCTAGCACGTTCCTGTTAGGTAGTAAACGCTGTAAACATATTCTTTGTCAAATTACAATCTTACCAATAGAACCACATTTTTATAGGTTAGTTTTTTTTAACTTTGCAGAATAAACAGAATGAGCTACGCCACGTTCTGTGTCACGTACATAACCGCAATTGAAGTAATGTTTGAGTTTGACCCTAAATCATAATCCTTTTCTAAACCCAGTTTAGCAGTGTTGGTCTCTTAACATAACCCTGTAGTTTTTGTGTCTAAACCTAACCAAATTATGAACGTTTCACAACTAAAACGTGTTTAACCCCTTGTGTTTTCTTCCCGTCGACCTTTGTGTCTTTCTAGGACGAAAATTCAACATTTTCATGTTTGTTTTCTACAATTTTCTCAACGTTTTCGCAGAGTTTTTATCCAGCTTTTTTCTCACATTTACAAATTTATTTTGTCATAAGTGTTTGTCACCTTTGGCGATTTTTCTAATTTTGTTTGGCCACTTTTTTCATCGTTTGAAATAAAAAAATGTTTTTCTTGATTTTTTACTGTGTTTTGAACCTTTTTCCAACATTTGTCACTTTTTTCAACCTTCTTTGGTCATAGTTCTGATATATAATTCTTTTGTAAATGGGTCAATTTGACCCCAAGGACAACAGGAGGGTTAAAACTGCAACCGTTATGTCCTGTTTAGATATGAGGACGGAAAACGCTTCTGTGGGTAGAAATAAAGGGTAGGAATGAACAACCTATGTCGATGTATGGTTTGCAGGATTTCTTGCATTGCATGGATAAAGCCTGACTCTCCCTGCCTGATGTCCCTCCCCTTTTTCTATCACCACTATCTATTTTGCAAGGGCAACATTGCTGCATCCAGGACCTAGCACTGTCTAGGACTGCTGTGATTGGTTTACAGACACGAACAAGCCAAAGCATTTTTTCCCCTGTCCCAGATTAGATAAGTGGTCTAGTAAGACCTATACTCCAGCGCTGACACAGCACTGTGGAGATACTGTAGGTCTGACTATGTAAGACTAGTCTGCCCATTATCCCCAGTGTCACAAATTGTCAGGATGAAACGTGCACCTGCACGTAAAATCATACTTGGATATACTACAATAAATATTGAATGAATGGCATGATTTGATGGCAGTATTTCATGTTTAATATGTAAAATGTTTCCCTTTTACTTAACAAACGCCTAATAGGATGTGGACTCTCTCTGGAAAACTTTACCAACAAGACTAGTAAGTGCGAGTAAGTGTTAATTATCTTTAAAAAGTAAGAGACTTGAACAGTTCCGTTAGAGGAGTCCCTTGACTTAATACATGCTACACTAAAGGTCATAATAAAAATGCAAATACTTCAAGTGTCCTGCAAGAAACCGTTCATGCTTAATGTTAAATATTTGACAGTGTGTGTGTGTGAGTGTGTGTGTGTGTGTGTGGTGGTGGTGTATTGAAACTCCATAAATTAGAATGAGATGAATAGTTAATATGAAAATATGACAGGCTGGTCGTTTGACGCTTGTGCACATTGACAAGAGACATCTGCCCTGGCCTGTGGAGAGAACAAGCTGTGTGGTGTGTGTGTGTGTGTGTGTGGTGTGTGTGTGTGTGTGTGTGGTGGTGTGTGTGTGGGTGGTGTGGTGCCAGCTTCTGTCAGAAGAGCGGATGAAAGGATGAGAAAGTCCCAAGAGAACAAACGGATAAGCAGACAGCGGATGATGCCGAGGGAGGGACCGAGCGCGACATGAGGCTGTACGAACGCTGCTGTGGCAGCATTGGGTCTGATTAAAACAACTTCTATCTAATACTTTAATGAAATATTAACACACGGAACTGTAATTAAATTAAAAGGAGAGTAAGCAGTGAGATTAGCGGCCATGTCAGAACAACCTTAGGGGGATAACCTCCCCCCAAACACTAACAGGGCATAGCTTAGGCTCTGCTGTCAAGCACAACACACGCACACAACAACAACACCACCCACACACACACACACACACACACAAGGTCCTGAGAAGGACCATGCGGCAATCTATCTGGACCAGTGATCAATTTCTGATATATATTATCTCTTCATGGAGCGTTGCTTTTATTGACATTCACGGCTATAAACCGCAGGCGCAGCTAATCCAGGTAATACGGTATAGCTTCAATCAATTGATTGTTTACCATGCATAGACAGAACAACCGACGAGGCTGTAACGATACACCAAACCCGGGGTTCGGTTCATGTCACAGTTTTTGACCCACGATTCGATACAAACCTCGATTCGGGGGGTTCTCAGTAAACGCAGTACAACTTTTTTTTCTGCCACATGGCATTGCTGTGTCATTGATTACATCTCGCTTTGGATCTTAGTTATACAATAGATAGCTTATTTATTGATATAGATTGATTTTAATATCGATGAATCCAACACCAAAGATTATTTTGTACCTTAAAATATTGTTTCCAAAATCGTTTCAGTGGTTCATTGACTTGTTGGAATGAGACATAAGAATAATGGTAACAGTAATGCAAAATTCCGCTCCCAACCTGTAGGCGGAACAAAGAGGAAAAGGGCTTTTGTGCCTACTGTAAAAGTGCTAGTTGACAAGTAGCTAATGCTAATGTAATTCTTGGTGGGTAACATAACATTACGACATCGTTCAACACGCTCAGTTATTTTTAGCATGATTGTTTTGACCACGCTTCACAACTGGGCTAACCCACCAATTCATCAGTAGCATTAACTGTATAGATGGACAACTAATCTACTGGTAATTTAGCTAGCAAGCACACCCCTGTCTTCTGCCTCAGTCTCCCGGCGCTGCAAGGCTTCACTCGGGATGAGAGCTGACAACAGCCCCGGGGACACATCCATTCCACAGTCAGCCCCCTGCCAGCTAGCAGCCATCCACTTTTCATTACAGCCCCGGCTGAGGGACACATACCCATTCAGCCCCCAGCCAGCTAGCAGCCATCCACTATCATTACAGCCCCGGCCAAGGGACACATCCAAAGTCAGCCCCCAGCCAGCTAGCAGCCATCCACTATCATTACAGCCCAAGCCCAGTGACACATCCACAGTCCACCCCCAGCCAGCTAGCAGCCATCCACTATCATTACAGCCCAGGCCGAGGGACACATCCACAGTCAGCCCCCAGCCAGCTGGCAGCCATCCACTATCATTACAGCCCCGGCCGAGGGACACATCCACAGTCAGCCCCCAGCCAGCTGGCAGCCATCCACTATCATTACAGCCCCGGCCGAGGGACACATCCACAGTCAGCCCCCAGCCAGCTGACAGCCATCCACTATCATTACAGCCCAGACCTGGGGACACATCCACAGTCAGCCCCCAGCCAGCTATCAACCATCCACTATCATTACAGCCCCGGCCGAGGGACACATCCACAGTCCACCCCCAGCCAGCTAGCAGCCATCCACTATCATTACAGCCCAGACCTGGGGACACATCCACAGTCAGCCCCCAGCCAGGTAGCAACCATCCACTATCATTACAGCCCCAGCCCGGGGACACATCCCCAGTCAGCCTCCAGCCAGCTAGCAGCCATCCACTATCATTACACCGACACATTCTCACTCCCAGCGCTTGAAAAAGCAACGCTTGGTCAGATGCCTTTGGTGTTTGTTACTGATGAAAAAAGTTTCCTTTTGTGTCTAGCACTTTGGCGTCATATTTATGTTGCGCTTTTTCAGGACTCTTGGCGTCTATTTTTGATGCTCTGGGACAAATTTAGTTTGAATTTAAGTGTCTATTGCGTTCCAAGACAGCCGTGCTGTGATTGGATTTCATAATGCCGACTTTATTACAGTTACAATGTCATTTAAAATCTGCTTTAAAAATAAACAGATATGTTTATTTAGAATGTTTGTTTTGTCCGTATGTGGTAGGCCAGGTCTAAAGCTGCTACAATGAGTTAGTTTTTGCCCTCTGGCTCAAATGAGAAAACTCCGCTATGCCTCTGGAGGGCACTAGCAAAGATTCCTTAGTGAAGGTGATTTCTGGCATCAATACGTATGGCTACTCTTCAAATATCCTTTCAGTTCCGGTGATTTGAAATTGTGCAAAAGACAGGAGTCCACTGTCCACTGCATGCAAGCTCCCATATTAACGCTTATCTGAGAAATGGAATTTTGGATAATGTTCAGCTTCGGCGGCTTTACCTATGCTAAAATATACAATGACTAAGGAAGCTTAGAGACAAAGTTCATGTGTTGAATTTTATTACCCAGTATACTGTGTTGAATGGTGGGCCGGTGGCCTCTTAATCCTTGTCTTGTCCCCAGGTCAAATTTGACCCATTTTAAAAGATTTTTATACCAGAAATATGGGTTTCTTACAACCAGATTACCCAAAATAACATGGATGCATGCACGTTGTATGCAAGTCATGCAACACTCTTTGAAGGTAAACTTGATGATTACTGTCATTGGAATTTAGGTGTTTAATTTTATTTTATAGCATTTGAAAAAAATGTTGACAGTGTTTCAAAACACATCCCGACTAAACTTTGACAGATACCAGTCTGTGATTCTCTCACCATCCTCTGATCTCAACTATCAATTAGTAAAGACAATTCATAATTTCCTCTTTTTTCAAACTCAAAAATTAGGTATATTGTCATATAAATTAGGTTAATTAACCATAAATTTAAGAAAGTGTTGAGAAAAGTGACAACAACTGTCAAAAACATTGGAAAAAGTGCCAAAAAGAATTAATTTTAAAATTTTGACCTGAAAAGACAACAAATTCCTGGTGGACAGGAAGACTATACAAGGATTAAGTAAAAAATGAACAGTCCCTTTGTGAACTTTTTGGATGTCAATCACTTAAATAACAAAAAAACATTCTTGCTGACCAGTTAGAGTTCCAGGAATGACCTGTCGTTATATCCTAATCAGTGTTTTGGCATGAACGCTGACTGGCAGAGGTTTATTTTAGGCCTACCTTGCCTTGGTTTCAGTGGCTAACTCAAGCAAAAAGTCAACCCAGGGAGGGAAACAAGCAATGACGGGGCTCGGGAACTAAGGACAGAAGAACTCAAAGACTGGGGAACTGAGGACAATGGGACTTGGGGACCCCAGGGCTGCTTGCTGCGGCAGAGGAGGAATACCTCAGGTGGTCGGCGGCGAAGGTGGAACCCCTCTGGCCCTCTTTTGAAATCAGTTAGAAACACCTTCAAAGCAGAATGTGTATGTCTGCAGTAACCATAATGAGACATGTAGCGGATCTTAGCAGAATAGTTCCAATAAAACAAAAAATAAGCATTCCACTCAGCTGAGAAGACATATGAGATGTTGATGAGAACTTATGTCCAAATGCAAGAGAGAGGGAGAACTAGAACTCTCAAAGTACAGTACAATTCAATTTCAGTTCAATTTTTTCAATTCAATTTTGTTTATATAGCGCCAAATCACAACAACAGTTATCTCACAGC